>NC_064817.1:31607060-31770387 GCF_023721935.1 Panthera uncia
AGAGAGAAAGTGTGTAATACTCTCCTCGGGGATAAAGAAGCTACTCTTTTGGATACAGAGATGTCGGGGTTTGTTGGACCTCTGGGTAAGCACGAGCAACATGAAGTTTTACTTGCATTTTATATCGAAAAGGCCAGATGGGTTAGGATCAAGGACTGATTTTATACAAAGCAGGTGTTGTTCCACTGGTCATTGTAATAGCTAGATCATGAACCCAGCTCGTCAAATAAGGCGTTCTCAAAATTCTGACTCTGTCCACTGACTTGGTGTTAAAGGTGATTGTATGATGGCATCAGAAGTC
This sequence comes from Panthera uncia, assembly GCF_023721935.1. Classification (NCBI taxonomy): domain Eukaryota; kingdom Metazoa; phylum Chordata; class Mammalia; order Carnivora; family Felidae; genus Panthera; species Panthera uncia. Next base: position 31,607,362 of record NC_064817.1, read on the forward strand.
TGTGCTTAAAAGTTTATTCTTGAAGTACCTTAATTACTGTCCTTTTCCACGGAGTTCTCCTGTCTTTAGCTGATCATAGGGCCTTGAGGGAAGCATCCATCAGAGTAAATAAAAAACTCTGAGAAGACAACAGAGACTTAAAATGTTTGTGGGTCACTTGCGACTTGTGACAGTTTTCACAAGTGCAAAATCTGGTAGGAGTATATAATGAAAACAGTACAAGTGAAGGGGAAATTTTTTGTGACATGCAAAATAAGATAATAAAGCCAATCCAAAAAGACTTTTGGAGAAAGTATCTACAATGCATGATGATTAAACCTGTTTTCAAAAAAATCTGGGGTAGATTTTAAATACGTGTATTTTAACAAAGATTCACAGAAAGGTTTGATGTATGTCCTCATTTTGAAAACACTGGTGTAGAAATTTCTACTAAAATTTGAAAAGGAAGGTTGGTACCATTTTTTAATGTACTGAAATTATGACTAATAACACTAATTTTGTTGCCTAATGTCATCAGGGAAAGCCCCAACTGGACTCTGGTAATTAGAAACATAGACAATAAGGGTGCTAATAAATCTCTAGGGACTTTGCATACAGCAGAGAACTAAAATATTGATATTAATAATATTTTCCCTATTCAGATTTAATCTATGGACAGCTGAATACTTCTTTTGATTTGATTTTTTCTTATACAACTAATCAATACTAACATAGCAAATAGAGCTAAAGTTTTCGAACACCTCTTTTTGTAAGGCAAAGGAACAAGTCTTTATTACTTTTTAAGGACCTCTGGAAAATCTCAAAGAACGTTTAAAGTACAAAAGACGTTAAGTTTTATTTCATTTTTCATTTTGGAATCTGTGTTGGAAGGTAAAATTGAAGTTTCCAGGACATTTGAGAATTAAGATGGGATCATAGGCGCCTGAGTATATGAATGATTATAGCTTGGCTATTTATTAATTAAAGTAACAGTACAATATTTAAATGAAGATACAAAAAATGCAAGTTTCTTTTACTTTAAAGAGAACAATCAATTTTCTTATGATAAAGTAATAAGAAAGTGTTACTGTGGTGAGATATGGTATCTCCCCTCTTTGGGTGTAGATTATATAGGAGGTGAGGTGAGAGCCTGAATAATGGCCTGAGGGATATTCAGGTTCTAATCTCCGAAACCTGTGAATGATAACTCACAGGTTTATATGGCAGAAAAGGATTTTGCTGATAAAGCCAGATGGGAAGGCTATTGCAGATTACGTGGTGGACTCTTAATGCAATCACAAGTGTCCTTGTAAGAGAGAGGCAGGAGGAGGTTTGATGACAGAGGAAGAAGATAACATGAGGACTGCTGGCTTTGAAGCTGGAGGAAAGGGTCTGCAACCAAGGAATGCAAGGAATTTGGCTCTAGAAGCTGGAAAAGGCCAGGAAAGGGATTCTCTCCCCTAGGGCCTCTGGAGGAAGCATGGCCTGCTGACACCCTGATTTTAGCCCAGAGAAGCTGATTTCCGACTTCTGACCTCCAGAACTGCAAGAGAGTAAATATGTATTGTTTTAAGCCACCAAGTTTGTGGTAATTGGTTAGAGCAGCCATAGGAAATTCTGGAACAAGTGATTTTGCTTTGGACAGAAACATTCCCTTTTTGGCACTTAATTAAAATCAAAATAAGCGTGTGTCATTACCTTGAGACTCCTAGTAGAGTCTCAGTCATATATAGTCTCATTCATATTTATTAATTATAGCTTTTAGGCACTAGTAGTTCACAGAGAAAACAAGGGGGTGGATAATTGTGAGTGTCATTTTAGCAGAGCTCGAGAATACACTCAGCCTAGCTTTCATTTAGCCACACGATTCCCTTATACGTTTCACAACATGGCAGAAGTGAATATACATTCATTTTCAAACCCAAAGATATAGCCTCTTTGTAGCATATACAAATAAGAAGCAAAAGTATATAAATTAAAATTATGCCTGTAATGAATGTTTTAGTTTTCTTACTTAGAAATGATGGAGGTGTCCATTCAGTGTCTACTAATTATTTCATAATATCAGTCAAAGGTCTTCAGTTATCTAAAGATTTTGGAAACACTTCTTTTTTTTTCTTTTTTTTTTTTTTAACGTTTTAAATTTATTTTTGAGAGGCAGAGAGACAGAGTGTGAGTAGGGGAAGGGCAGAGGGAGAGGGAGACACAGAATCTGAAGCAGGCTCCAGGCTCCGAGCTGTCAGCACAGAGCCCAACGTGGGGCTCAAACACACTGACCTGAGATCATGATCTGAGCCGAAGTCAGACGCTTAACCGAGTGACTGAGGTGCCCCAGTGGAAATGCTTTTCAAGATGACATACCATAAAACCTCATTACTGTGGAAATACAAGCTCATTAGAACAATGATTCAGTTTGCTTAAATGTAAATTGATGTTTTTGTAATCTTAAATATTCAGTAGGTAATTCTAGCCTATTTGATTATAAACCTGTGTAAGTTTAGCAAAAATATATACCCAAGAGGCAGAAAAATGTATGCTTGTTTTATATTCCATGCTGATAGAGAAGACATAGTTGGTTTCATTAAATCCCAAATATTAGACTAGTTGAAATTGTCAAATATTTACATCAATTCCATGTAAATTTGAATTCTTAAAATATATTTTAAACACTTTGCACGTTTCAGATACTTAATTTCCATATTGTAGGAAATATTTGTTATATTCAGTTTATGTAAGCAATTACTTATCTACATATGCCAATCAGAACAGAGCTCCTTTAATTTAAGAAAGAGACTTTATAATCTAATATATTAATACCATCCAAAGGTAGGAAAATGCTACACATTCAGCAGAATTAGAGGTGAAGGCATTTCTGAACTAGAGATATAGAGACATACAGCTACAGAGAAATAGCTTCAATTTTATGATTTTAGCCATGGATCAAGAGTAAACACAGAAACAGAAAATCTTCCCAGTCCAGATTTCAAAAAGCTGTTTTCCTCCCAAAGGTCATGAGATTCTGAATTGATTTACACTTTAAAAAAGAGTAATAAACAAAAAGACTGACAAGCCAGATTCTTTGTTGCTTCTCGCCCAGCAGGGACTAGATGTCTGTAAACCCTAAGTCCATGTAGAGAGATCTCCAGATGGTCAGACCCCAAAACCAATTCCCATCCATTTTTGCCAACCATAGGGAATAACTTAATGGCTGTAAATGAACAAAAACGAAACAAATCCATGAATATTGGAGCAGCTTTTAAAAGACAGAAAAAGGCAGAGCGAACACAGTTCTGTTGGCACTTTGGCTTCACCTAGAAGTGCCAAGAAAAGACAATGCTGGGCTTTCACTGCCCGCACAATACATTCTCCATGAACAGTTTACCTGGCTCTCGCAGGTGAACCTGTGGGCCACCTCATTATGAGTTTCAAAGCGTTTAAAAGATATTAAAAAAAAAAAAAAAGGTAAAATCATGTCACTCACAGAGACATGGGTACATGTTAAGAGATGTTATGACCTATGGAATGGGCAGGTGTTAAAAACCAGTTCAAAAAAGAACAAAGGAATGTTGGTTAGGAAGGCTGAAATAAAGAGGTCATTGGGACCGAAACTGGTTTTATTTCATTGTGAGAGGGGACACAACTGAACCTCCTCTGGACCACATCCTCCTCATTTGTATCGCTGACCTGCCAGCCTGTATCCTGGAGCTGGCGGGCAACCAGTCCTGTGGCCGTCACCTCGCAGGACGCGGAGAGTCGGCAGTGCCAGACCTTGAGCTTCTCTAGGGACGGGACAAACTGTCCAACTGATGACCGGTCCCAACTCAGGAAGAATTGCTGACCCCTGTGTTCTAAAGCCTGGCAAGGGCCCTCCTGGCAAGCCACTGGTGAGCCCGCTCACAGTTGAGGGAGCTCCGTGCTACTGCCATCAGCAAATGCTACTAAACAGTTTAACTCTGTGGGTGTACTTCTGCCTCCTGTCACTTTCTGCCATTTTGATTTGGAAGTGTCTGTGTGGGGGGCATCTGAGAGAAGGTGTCCCATAGGATTTGAAGATGTAGCCTGCAAGCAAAAATGGGTATATAGCCCGGAAAGGTAAATTGGGGGCCTGTAGCAGGCTCTTGGATACTGTGAGTCCCTTGTCTTTGGCCTTCTTGATTTTAGTGCAGCTGTGGGGAAGAGCTCCACATGCATTGCCAGCATCCCACATCAACCACCGACTACAAGTCCGAGGACACACTGTGGCATTTCTCTTTTTTCTGCCTCAAGGTTTTCTCCTGTGCCAGAGAATGTAGCTCAAGCATGAATGAGAAGTGTGGTGGAAGGTAACACTTAATGGAGCTACCTCCAAATGAAAGGAGACAATAGTCTGTGGATATACCCTCAGTCTCTGTCCTTAAGATGGATAAATTGGGGTCTAATCTGTATGGTCCTCTGTGGATCCCCAAAGAGACTGAGCCCCATTTGCCACAGTGTTAACCAGTTTAATGCCGTCTCCATCAGCCCTGCTGCCTTTACTCCTTCACTGTTTCAAAGGCTTAGCTCCCAGCCGAACTGCATGCATCCAAATGCTTGCCTCAGGCTCTGCTGCTTGAGAATAGTCATCTGAATAGAGGTGGTAATTTGAACCACAGCAGGCCAGGCATGTACAGCTGTGGGAAAAGCAGCCAGATTCCTTCAGGGTACAAGTTCTGTCAGAGGCTGCAAAGGAACAGAGGGGCAAGTGTGTTTGAAGTTTGTGCACAAGAATGAATGAGGTTGTCCACCGAGGATTCTTAGCTGGATGAGGGGAAATAGAGGATTCATTTGGTTTGAATGCTTGATAAGAATATAAAAAAAGTTGTAGTGGTTCTTAGACAAGTGAGTTGAATGGGTAGAAGGTGGTGATTAGCATAGGATGTTTTCAGTTAGTGATTTCAGAGGTGTTTATTGTGTCTTGAATTCCTAGGAAAGCACTCTTAATAACTCATCCCTTTCATATCTGCTGTATTTGGGGAAAAGAGGCTAGGGTTCATCAGTCTAATTTTATAATACAGTTGTTTGAACTTTGGTAACCTGACACAATTGCCATCATTTTAATCAGGTCACTTCCCAGAGATGTGCCTTGGCCAGACACAATGTCTAGCTTCAGGAAAAAAAAAAACCATAATGTGTCACCTGTTTCTGAGACCAGCTGTGTTTTATGAACTAATCTAAAGATAATACTTTTAATTCATACATTCTTAGAGGCGTATGGGAGGGATGTTGCAGTATAGCTGTGTGTGTGTATGTGTGTATGTAGTGCTTCATATGATAAAAGTTTATAAATTTCTGCCACAACATCTCCTCAGTTTTTTGCATGTCTGCACACACACACAGGCACTCACATGCACACACATACACAAAATACAAAACTTCAAAAGGAGTCTGAAAGGAAACACTGAAATGTCAAATAGTTGTCTTAGGATAGTGAGGGTATGGGCCGTTTTTTCTTCTTTCCATTTCTTTGTGTTTTTCATGCTTCCTCAAGGAACATTTATTAGTTTTTGTTGGGGGTGGGGAGAGTGGTCAGGCATGATCTACTGGGCTAGACATAGGTCTTTGTCTTACTCATTTGTGCAGGCCCAGTTTGGCACGTATGGGTTCTCAATATATAGTCAGCGAATGATGAAAAGTAAAGAGCAGATCAATTATATTAATCTCATTTCCACAGATAAAAAGGCAGAGGGTATCATTTAAGACATTGCAATTACAAATGATAGCAGACCCACCTAAATGTGTCTTAAAAATATATACATGTATGTACGTGTTAAAATATGTAATTTTTATATTTTTTATATTTTTATTATATATAAATTTTTATATAAATAAATTTTATTATATATAAATAAATTTTTTATGTATATAAACAAATTTTTTATTATACCTCACCCGATACAGCGGCAGAGTGATCCCATGGTTGGCTGATTTACTGGCACAGCAATGTCATCAAGGACCTAGGCATTTTCCATCTTTGTGTCTGTTTCCCCTCATGATTGCAAGAGGACTATTTATGATATATTGCCACAGAGCAAACCACCACAAAAGTTAGTGACTTAAAATAACCATAGTTCTTTTGCCCATGAACTTGTAATCTGACAAATCTTGGCAGAGTCCACTTCACTCTGTTCCATGTGGTATCAGCTGGAGCAGCTTGACTGAAGGCTGGGGAATCCACTTCCAAGATGGCTTACTCACATGGCTGGCAGTTTGGTACTTTGTTTTCTTTTGGTTGCTTAGGTGGGGCTGAGGGCTGGAGGCCTTGGTTCTTTTCCAAGTGGGCCTCTCCTTGGCTCCCTCAAGGGATGGCATCTAGGTCTTAAGAATGAGTGTTCTGGGGCACCTGGGTGGCTCAAGTCGGTTGAGTGTCCAACTTTGGCTGAGGTCATGATCTCAAGGTTCCAGAGTTTGAGCCCTGCATCGGGCTCTGTGCTGATGGCTCAGAGTCTGGAGCCTGCTTCGGGTTCTGTGTTTCCCTCTCTCTCTGCCCCTCCCCCACTCACCTACTGTCTCTCTCTGTCTCTCAAAAATACGTAAATGTTAAAAAAAATTTTTTTAAAAAAGAATGAGTGTTCTAAGAGACAAAGTGGAAATTTTCTGCTTTTTAATGTGTTTACCCAGAAAGTGGCAGAGTCATTTTTGCTATATTCTATTATTTAAGCATTCACTAGATCTCAGATTTAAGAAGAGGAGACATGGACCCTACTCCTTGATGGGAAGAATATCAAAGAATTTGAAGGGCCATGTTTTAAAACTCCTACAGGTTGTTATAGATCTAGACATCACATATAGGCATGACCAAGTCCGAGAGAAGAGAATGGTTTCTTCCTGTGTGCTTTTTTCTGTTGAGGGGGGAACACCTTTTCATTCAGCAGAATTCTACTCTGGTTTCATTGGCCAGACATGGGTCAGGCTAAACCAGTCCCTAACCATAGTAATAGAGAGTTACCGATGCCTCTAAGGTATAGATACCCTTGTCCCTACAAAGCAGCTGGGTGGGGCCTAGAAGAGATAGATCAACTTCATCTAATTAACCCAGTGAATATACCATGCAAATATCATTGTTTCTATTTGTGAAACAAAAAAATTGTAGGAGACTAGTCTATACAAATCTTGATTTACTCCAGGAGCCAAATGTGTGAGCATCTTCCTTGAACATATGGGAGGGTGAGCATGTAATCAGAACTCTGCCTTCAAGGAAGAAAGGAGGAAGAATACCAATTAAGAGTAGGAGGTCCATCGTATCTGCATCACCAAGGTTCAGGAGGTTCAAGGGCCCAAAGCCAAGACTGAAACCCATGTTTTTGGATGCTTGGCCCATTGCTAGTCTTTTAGCCAACACTGCTTCTCATGGAGATGTAGAATGTTAAGAAGTAGATAGGGTTTAAGAGGTCATCATGTCCGACTTTGCACTCTATCTAGAAATCCCTTCTTTGGTTTCCCTTAAAGGTGGTCCACCAGCCTCTGCTGGATAGCTTTCAGTACTCAAAAGGCACCGTTGCATTGCTAAGACTTTCTTGTTAGAATGTTCTTTCTTATATAATAAGTTAAGTGGGACTTTTCCTTTCCCCTCCCCCAAGAAGACATCAGGCTCAGGTGCTGTATGTGCCACATTCAGAAAAAAACAACAAAAAACAAAAAACAAAAAAAACCACTAAGAATTGGCCAGATTCCTTTTTTCAGGATTTTCCAACTGTGACAAACCAGCCCTCCAACAATCAACCCCCACATCCCCACCCTCAGCTTCTATAAGGAAATAGCTGACGGTAGGGGAGAGAGAAATAGGAGTTTCTATAATATACATGCCCTCACTTCCCCTCCCAGAAGCCACCTAAAGTGAGGTTTTCAAGATGAAGAGTGTTCACAACATGGGTAGCCAACCACTGCATTTCCTGCCTTCTAAGCTGGGAACCCAGAGGCCCACCCCACTTTTGCTTTCTTGAAATTTCTCATTGGTGTATACCCTGTAGTTAAAGATTATTCATGAGCATAGAGACTGAGGCCTGATTCTCATTTGTAGATTGCTGAAGGTGGGAGACTTGAGGGAATAGCCTGGGGTGAGTAGAGACCAAGGTGCCTGCCATAAAGGGGACAAGAGGTCTCCTTGGTATCAGCTAGCTATTATAAGTTACAGACTACCTAAGACTTAGTGTTTTAAACAATAAGCATTTATTGTTGCTCATTAGTCTACAGGTCAACTGGGCAGTTCTGGTCTGGGCCAGGCTAGGCTTCATCTTGGCTGAGCTTGCTCATGAGCACACACTCAGTCGGGGTCATTTGGGAATGACTGACTGATCTGGGATGACTGCACTTGGAATGGCTCACTTACATGTGGTCTCTACCTCCGTAGCAGGCTCTCCTGGTGGTTGCAGGACTCTGGGAAAGTCAGAGCATGTAGAGCTGCAGTCTCTTGTGATCTAGGCTCAGAACTGGGGCACTGTCACTTCTTCCACATTCTGTTTCCACAAACCACAGCTGAGAGGAGATTGGGGGGGAAATAAATCCATTGCATGATAATACCCCACCAGCTGACACTACTAAGTAGAGATTTTCACTTGTATGGAAATCAACCTCTTTTAATCTTCAGCCCCATGGTTAGACCTGATTTTTTTTTCCCACTACAGCAACACTAACACATCTACTACCCCTTACTAACATGCCAGATCTCCAAATATTTACAACTATCCTGACTCTGTTTTCTTTTTCATTCTCCAGATCCTCCAGTTCTTTCTCTAATGGAAGGCTTTGTAGCCATCAAGGTTATGGTACTTGAGATACAATCTGGCTTGGCACTTTTTTCTTAAAACATGGCATTCATAATTGTGTATGATGTTGCAGACTTATTTCAACAAGAGCTGGTAGCAGTGGGACTATGTTTCATTTCATTTTATTTAATTTTTCGGCATTAATCTGAACTCTTATTTTATTTATGTGCCCAAATGATGTAGCTTTGGGAGGAGCTGAATGATACAGTTGTTTTATATGGATAGATATAAATTCTCCCAGGTTTTTTTTTTTTGTCATACTGAGAGCAGCTAGGCCAAGATTTACGCATCTTGTACCTATACAGTGTATTTCTATATATCATATATAGAAATATAATATATAAACATATATTTATTTTTATGTTATATATTTTTTATATTTATATTTTTATATAAATATATAAAGGTAGGGCTTGATATTTTTTCTTGTTATCTTTCCTTTTCTTGGATTCACACCCAGGGTATCGGCCTGTTGAGATGATTTTGAATCGTGACTCTCTTGTCTTCCTGGTTTTGTCCCAGCTATCGTGTATGTCTTCAGTCCTTGACAGGAATGTGAGACTAGGACAGCCCCAAGGCCAAGGTCCTGCACACTCCTTGACATACGCCCTTTAGCCTGAAGGGAAGTAGTGAAGAATGTGAGTACAGATTGCTTATTCAGCTGCAAATCCCATCTAACCACTCATATTGGCATAGGAGTTTTCTGTGACTTTCCCCCAAGGACGTCATGAGGGCTTTTCTGGGGGGTGCTTTTTTGGTGTTTTTCTGGAGACCTGCTAAAAACCACACACGTGTCTGTAATATCCACCCACTTATTAACCACAGATATTTTTTCTTTGTACATTAATTCAAAATATTGATATTGTAAAATATTAAGGCATAGAGACAGGACTAGAAAATAATATAATAAACACACACATACCTCCTTGCCTACTTTATCTGACAGTCACATGAAATATTTGCTTCAGAATTATCTTTTTGTCTCTTTAAGAAATAAAATATTATTAGTGTAATTAGGGCACCCTGTGACCCTTGTCATCATTTCAGAGTTTATCATTCTCATGCGTGATTCATAACTTAACTATATTTGTACTGTATCCATAAATACTATGTATTGGTTTTGTAGGTCTTTAATCCTTATCACACTGCAAACATCATTCTAAAATTTGTATTTTTGCTCAACATGATATTTTGAGAACTATGCCGCTGATGAATGTAGTGCTGGTTTATTTCTTGTGTGTGACTTAAAACTGTTCTATCGCAGGCAACAATTTTCTGTAAAGGGACAGATGGTAAATATTTTCGATTTTGCAGTCCATCGTGGTCTGTGTCTTGTTCTTCATTTTTGTTTGTTTTTACAACCCTTTAAAAATGTACAAAACATTCTTAACTCATGAGCTATACAAAAATAAGACCTAGTTTGCCAACCCTTGTTCTACCATAGAACTCTAACACTGTTTCTCCATTCTCCTTTTGATTCGTGTGTCCTCCTAGGTCTCAGTTTCCTTTATAAGGCAGAAGAGACAATGGCTGCCTTGCTTACCTCCTTAGGAGGGTAGGAAGATAAGTCAGATAATGGATTTGAAAGTGCTTTGAAATGTTACAAAGGCTGTTTTATTCCTTTCCTCTCTTCTCTTCTCGCTTCCCTTTTCTTTCTTTCCCTTCCCTTCTCTTTCCCTTTTGTTGGCCTAAGTAGGTTCTGAATTAAATTTCCTTGAAGAGATATGGGAGCTCATGTGAAATTTAGATGGTCAAGACACCCATGAAGAGCATGAAGACGCTATGGGGCAGCTAAGGATTAGGGAAGTCTTAGCCCAAACAATGTAGTATTATATTCTTGCTGGAGGTTTCTCCACAGCTCTGGGGCATCACTGCTGGGAAATTCAGGGGGCACTCTCCTTCCAGGCAGCCTCGAAGCTGGAACACAGTTGGTACTTTTTTGAAATCCTCTGAGACTAAGGTCAGAAGCTTGGGCTCATAGCCTATTCTGCTATTGAATAGTGTCACCAAGCTGACCTCAGAGACCTTTTGTCTCTTAATTTATAAACCGCATCTGTCAACACAGGCTTCACGGGATTGTTGTGAAAATTAAATAAGATAAGCAGAAAACATTGGCTTGTGGTACAAGCCCTTGGTTAAGATGCTCACCAGAGGTTAATTTATCACTGTATCACTGATTGTTTCTTTATGGAGGGTCCCCTTTTAGGGAAACTACACTAGATAGCAAGTCTGCAAGGGCTGTATGCCTACCCTTTTTTTTTTCTTTTTTTCTTTTTTTTTTGGTATAGCATTGGTAACTTTAATGGATTTTAATGAAATTTTTAACCTTGTAAAAGGTGATTCAAGTAGCTTGGATTCCATGTTTGGCTCCTTCTCTGGTCTTAATGCAAAGCAGTGATGAATCAGTTTTTCTTCATGGGAAGGTATTGCTAATGAATTTAATTTCTTTAATAGATAGACAGCTATTCAGATTTTTCATCTCCTCTTGTGCCACTTTTGGTAAGTTGTATTTTTCCCGGAATTTGTCCATTTCACCTAAGTTACCAACTTTATTGGCAAACCCTGTTAATAATATTTCCTTATATATTTAATGTCGGTAGTAATATCCCCTCATTTCTGATAGTGGTAATTAACATTCTGTCTTTTTTTTCCTTGGTCAGTCCAGCTAAGGGTTTATCAGTTTTGTTGATCTTTTCTAAGAACCAGCTTTTGTATGTCTACCTTTAAAACTATCCTAAATTAAGAACTTTAATTTGAGAAAAATGTGCATAAATAATAACATTCCTCATACATTACTGCAAACACGTTTTTAAAAATGCCTTAAGCACATGTTTAATAGCACTTAGCCTGGTGACAGGCCATGTGGACATACTAGAGACTTTTTTAGAAAGGGAGTTGAATTCACATTTTTATTTCTCAGGTGTGATAGCCTCAACCCTTCCTCATCCTCTGCAGTCAAAGATCACCCTGACTACTGAATGGGGGAATAAAAGGTTGGCTCGGTAAGGGCTGGAGATTTGCAGATGGGCAAGGGGAACATGTAGAAAGAGTCAAACTGGCTTCCATGACTATGTTGTAATGTGGATAATAGTCACTGGTAGGGCTGGCCCTTCTGTTATTATTATTAAGGCTGATTCTTTGGTTTTTCAGCATGTAGGAGACCAAGAAAGATTTAGAGAGCCAAGCTTTATATTTCCAGAGATAAGTAGTTTTTAATGCTTGCTTCAGATTGGAAGCTATTTCTGGTATTTCTAATTGTGCCTCAAGAGACCTAAAAGTAATTTGGACTCAGTAGCTAGAATGAAATTGAATTTTCTCTAGGGAAAATAATATTAAACATAAATTCAAAGCATCTTATAATAAGGTTATTATAGTGGCACATGTTCATTGTGTTTTAGGAAAAAGATAATAAACTTATGATTTTGGAACTTCCGAGAATTGGCTACTTTGAGTTGAACTTAAGGACATGCAGTTGTTACTGTCTGCTTCTGTGAACATTTTTTGAGTTCTTTTGCTGTTTGTGAACCAGGATCCAAATGTTAGGGTTCATTAAAGGAAGCACAGATGTGCGTGTGAGTAGAGCAATGAATATCTAGAAAGAATCTAGAAAACTTGCTAATTCTTTGATTTCAAAGTTGTCTTATTCATTTTTAAACCTCTTAGAAGTACGTTTGAATTATTTTAGTTAATGTTTAGTAAAAAGGATGGTAATACATTGAGCGAAGAGTTGGTTAACTGATCTCTTTCAAAACAAGAGTGGCTGGCAGAACAAATATGCCATGGAACTCAGTGAAACAGCCCAAAGGGAATGGAGGGGCGCCTGGGTGGCTCAGTCAGTTGAGCATCCGACTTTGGCTTAGCTCATGATCTCCTGGTTCGTGGGTTTGAGCCCCGCGTTGGACTCTGTGCTGACAGCTCAGAGCCTGGAGCCTGCTTCGGATTCCCTGTCTCCCTCTCTCTCTGTCCCTCTCCTGTATGTGTGTGCGCGCGCGCTCTCTCTCCCTCTCTCCCTGTCAAAAATAAACATTAAAAAAAAAAAGGAATGGAGATTTCTGAGCATTTGATGTTCCAGTAAACGTGGGCCGTGCAGAAACCTATTTTGCTTGTGTATTTTTCAGCCTTATGTTTGTTACCTTTCTGCCTTTCTTTGGAGAAGACCCCATATATATGAGAAACATTGTTGAAGGATTGAGATGGTACACTGTTTAGAACATGTTTGTAGCATATGATTTGGTAAATGAAGAAGATATGTACCACTGGCTTGAATACATTATTTTTTATTTAATAATAAATCCTACTTACCACCTAATTTCTTCAGGATATCTCTATTGAACACCCACTGTGTGCCAGACGCTGGACTTGGTGCCAGGCATCAGTGAACAAAACAGGATCTGTGTTTTGGTTCAGCGTGTATTCTGTTAGAGATGTGAATTTGACCTATTTCTCTTTTACCTAAAAGTAGAGCATTGCTTAATTGGCAAATTGGTTAAATATGGGCTAATTTAGGTTAGTGGTTATTTTAAATTTTACTTACTAAAAATTTTACTTGGATATGTTCAAACTCCTCAAATTGTACACATTAAATATGTGCACTTCTTAGTATATAAATATACCTCAATAAAGCTGGAAAAAATTATTATAGTCTGTTTTCTTCTTACCCTAAAGTTGATTTAGGTGGACTGTGTTGACTTTGCTCCAGTATGGAAGTTGCTTAAACCTCTGCCCTATGCTAGATGTCTGATTTGTACCACATAATGCTCTCATCAGCCTGTAACCAGATGAATTTATTTGGCTATTGCAAATCCAACAAAGAAGTGATATAAATATATATAGTATTTTTCTACACCAAGGAGCATTCTCAGCTATATTCACTAGAGTATACATAGCTACTATAGCAATCTAAACAATGGTCTGCATGATTATGTAATGGTGTATGTCAGTGTATAAGACAATACGAAGTTTCATAAGACTTGGGGGTGGGTTCAGATCCATTCCTCCTAAATTGAACTCACCTCCAAATACAGTGGGGTAAAAATGCTCTTGTATATCACCAAGACTTTTCATCCAGGCTTGGCTTTTGCCTAAGTGTAGGCCTTGATTTTCCTTTCTGGGTTCTGTGACCACAAACCAGTGAAAGTTACTTAGTGCTACTCAGTGGGAAGCACCTCTCCCCTAACCCCACCCCTGCCCCCACCATACAAGAGGTTCACTGGAGGATGGCAATGCTGTTTATATATCTTCTCAGGTTTCCTTCTAGAGCCTGTGTTTGAAGAATTTGGCACAGGACCTTCAGATTCCACATCCATATCTCTGCAAAGTAGGTTTTGGTAGTACAGCTTAGAATTGAGGGCACTGAGCAGGTACAGTCACACACAGAGAACTGAGGTCTTCTTTGCAAGGTCCAAGCCATTTATTTATCCATTTTTTATTATTTATATTCTACCTATTTCTAAAGGTTTTTGTGTTATTTACAACCATAAGCACATATAAAATGAGTCCATTAAATAAGAAGAACCGAGGGGCACCTGGGTGGCTCGGTCAGTTAAAGCGGCCAACTTGCCCTCAGGTCATGATCTCGCAGCCTGTGAGTTCAACCCCACATTGGACTCTGTGCTGACAGCTCAGAGCCTAGAGCCTGCTTCAGAGTCTGTGTCTCCCTCTCTCTTGCCCTCCCCCACTCACGCTCTGTCTCTGTCTCTCAAAAATGAATAAATGTTTAAAAAAAATTTAAGAAAAACAGAAAAGCATTTGAAAACAGGGAAGGGAAGATAGATGGGGGGAATTATACTGAAAATTATTGTGGGAGTTGAAAAAACTAGTGGAGGTAAGGATGTACGTGCAAACATTTGTGTGTTCAAGTGTTGGCAAAGCAGAAAATGGAAGAGAGGGTCAAGTGGCCATGCCCATTTATTTACAAAGTTCACTGTACATGAGTAACTGTGTTTTAACACGGTTTGGTGTGTCTTGAGCCATAGTTGGGAAGGTACAGCAGAATGTAGAACTTTCGTCTTGACGTTCTGAATGATCTTGCTACCATTTTGCTGTTAGATAACCTGATATAGGGGCCAGTGCAGGAATCAGGTACTAAATTCCTTTGTCTGGCTATAGAGGGCAAGGGTTTTCTTTGATGTAGCTAAACTCACTGATATCTCTTCTGTCTGCCTGAGGTAGGATGGTGAGAAAGCTGGCAGGGCAGATAGAGGAGCCTGCCTCACTTCTTTCCGATCATTTGTTGGGCCTTGGGAGGCAATTTCCAGAAACCAGCTTAGTGCAGTGAGGCCTACCCACTCCCGGGTGCCTGGACAGCATGATTTCAGGAAGTCTTTATATAGAGAATACTCATGTAATAGAAACTAGATAGTAAATTTGGGCTCAGTGGAAGCAAGGAAGAATTGGACAGCTCCCCTAAATACTCTGGAGGCATTCTCCACACTCCTTGAGGTCCTGGGCAGATTCTCGACGCTTGCCTCCCACTGGTAAAAGAGATGAAAAGTGAAGCTAAGGCCACTGCTAGGGAAATGGAACTACCATATTTATTTAGGCAGAATTGCCTACTGGTTAAGACCAAGACTCTCTAGAGCAAGACTGCCTAGGTTTGAATCTTAGCTCTGCTAGTTGAGTGATTTCTGGGAAGTTATTTAGCGTCTTTGTCTGTTTTCTCATCTGTATAATGAGGATTATAAGAGTATTTACTTTATAGAATTGTAAGGATGAAGTGATTAGTACCTGTAATGTGCTTACACTAGTCCCTGGCATGAAGTAAATGTACAATAATTTTTTTTTAACATAAAAGAGATGAGCTGGAGGAGATTTTAGCATCTGGTTTCCTTAGGCAAGGAATCAAAATATTTTGGGAAGAAAAATAGCAAAATCATTCAGGATCTCTGAGGATTGTAGACAGTAATGATCACATCACGTGTGCTATGAATGATGGGCCATAATATTTGTCCTGACAATTTTGAGTACTCAACAAGATATAAATATGTATTGAAAGTCCTCAATTTCTGACTAAACATCTGGAAAACTGGCAGATGTTCAAGTGAGATTTTGGTAACTGCAAAGTCTCAGTCACTAGAACTTTGAAATGTATTTTCCAGTATTAGGATGTCATTCTGGTTACATCTGTAGAACCAGTTTTGCTATAGTGAGCAAAGTAGGGAGGGGTTTGAACCATGTTTTCCACTTGGCATTTTGCCAGGATAGGGAAGAAAACTTTCTGAAACAACTTCATTGCAATAATGAATAGTTTTTTGCCCTTTAAAAATGCAGTCTAGGGGTACCTGAGTGGCTCAGTTGGTTAAGCATCCTACTCTTGATTTCAGCTCAGGTCATAATCTCACAGTGGGTGAGATCGAGCCCCATGTCAGGCTCCACACTGAGCACAGAGCCTGCGTAAGATTCTCTCTCTCAGAGAAAGACAAATATCATATGACTTCACTCATATGAGGACTTTAAGAGACAAAACAGATGAACATAAGGGAAGGGAAACAAAAATAATATAAAAACAGGGAGGGGGACAAAACAGAAGAGACTCATAAATATGGAGAACAAACAGAGGGTTGCTGGAGGGGGTGTGGGAGGGGGGATGGGCTAAATGGGTAAGGGGCACTAAGGAATCTACTCCTGAAATCATTGCTTCACTGTATACTAATTAATTTGGATGTATATTTTTTAAAAAGAAAGAAAGAAAAAGGGAAAAAAAAGATTCTCTCTGTCTCTTTCCCTGCCTCTGCCCCCTCCCCCACTTGCACACTCTCTTTCTCTCTAAAAATAAAAAAAACTAAAAATTAAAATGCAGTCTAATAAACATTAAGTGGCTAGTAAGTATAGTAAAATATATATACATATGAGTGAAGCTTGATGAAGTATCACAAAGGAATGCACCCGTGTAACCCTCTATCCAGGTCACGGAACAGAAGAGTACCCTTGTACCCCTTCTCAATCACTTTCCCAAGCCTCCTTCCCAAAGGGTAACCAATAAGCAGAAAGCAGGCTTCTAACATCACAGATTAATTTTTCCTGTTTTTAAACATTTTGTATAAATAGAATCAGGCCTAGCTTCTTTCGTTCAACACTGTCTTTGTGAGGGTTGTTTATGTTGTGGCTTGTGGCACAAGTGTATTCTGTAGTGTAGCTGTGTAGCATTCCATTGTATGAATATATCACAACGAGTTGATACATTCTTCTCTTGATTAATATTTAGATTATCTCCAGATTGGGATTATTAAGAATAATGCTGCCGTGGGGCGCCTGAGTGGCTCAGTGGGTTAAGCATCTGACTTTGGCTCAGGTCATAGTCTCATAGTTCGTGAGTTTGAGCCCCGTGACGTGTCTGCACTGACCACCATGCAGAGCCTGCTTAGAATTCTCTCCCTCAGTCTGCCCCATCCTTGCTTGTGTTCTCTCTCTCTCAAAATAAATAAACAAATAAATAAACTTAAAGAGTAATGTTGCTGAAAATATCCTTGTACTTGCCGTTTAGTATATGTATATATGCAATTCTGTTATGTCTGTACTCAGGAGTATAATTTGCTGGACTGTAGGGAATGCCGATGTGTAGCTTTAGTAGAAACTGTAAAACTGGTTGTACCATTTTACATTCCTACAAGCAGTGTATAAGAGTTTCACTGGCCAACACTTGCTTTTACTTTTAGTAATACAGTGGGTATATAGTAGTGTCTCATTTTACTCTGAATTTGCATTTCCTGATGACTAATGAGCTTGAGTTCCTTTTCAGGTCTTTAGTGGACATTTTGAGGGGTGTGTGTGTGTGTGATGTTATTGTTCAAGTATTTTTGCTCATTATAAAAATTGAGTTGTATTTATCCTTTTGGTTCCTCTTCAGACCTTCCTGTATCTCCGTGTTTCCATGTGGGGTCATTTTCACTGGGCCTGAAATACCAATGCCATTATTTCCTTTAGAGCAGGTCTGCTAGTGACATATTCCCTCATTTTTGTTTTGTCATAAAATGTCTTTGTTTTACCTTCATTTTTGGGTATGGAGGTCTATTAAAGGTTATTTTCTTCCTACCTTGAGATTCTCATTATTTCTTTTCAAATGCCAGTGTCTGTGTTGCCTCTTTGAAGTTAATCTGTTTGCTTGCTTGCTTGCTTTTTAAGGTTTTCACTTTGACTTTAGTGTTTTACAGTTTTAACATTAACTTGCTTAGTTGTAGTTTTCTTTGTATTTATCCTATTGGGGCTTAGTTTTAGATTTCGGCATTTCGGGAAAATTCTTAGCCTTCTTCACTTTAAATATTGCTTCTGACCCCATTATTCTCTTCTCTCTCTCTCCCTCTGGCATTTTCACTGGCCCAAACGTCTCTCATGCTTTTTGTTTCTCCATTTTCTTCTGACTTGCCTTCTGCTTAGTTATCGTTATAGCCATTTCTAATCTATTAAACCCATTTGTTGATTTTTAAATTGTACTTAATTGTTTTTCAGTTCTATAGTTTTCATTTCAGTTTTTAAAATAGTTTCCAGTCTCTGATAAATTCTCTATCTTCTTATATAATTTCATAAACATATTAATTACAGATATTTTTAAGTCAGTGTCAGATAATTCCAATATCTGTATTTACTGTGGGTCTTTTCATCATCTATTTTCATTCTTGGATTTTGATCAATTTTTTGTTTTCTTGTTGGCATGCCAAGTTATTCTTAATTAAATATTAGTTATTTGTATTAAAAAATAGAGATAATTTGAGGCTCTGAATGAATTCTCTTTCTCCAGGAAGGTTTTACTTTTGTTTATAGCAGGTAATTGGTGTAGATACAGATCAATGTGAGTCAGTTACAACTTGATTTGGCTGAATTCTGTACTCCAGTCTTTGTGAGGGCTGATCCATTTCTGGTCACCTTTACTCCTCTCATCTAGTATTTTGGGTTCCCACCAGAAAGCTTTGGGTGTAAACCAGGACTGTTATAGGGACAGAATGTCAATGTTTGCTCCCAAACCCACCAGCTTTGAGAGACTGCTGAAAGCTTTGTTCAGATTCTTAGTCTCTTGGTACCCACTAGCATATGAGCAAATGTCTTGAGAAAAGCAGCTTCAGATTTTTTTCTGGAGACTTTTCTATTCTTTGAGATCTTGACCCCAGAAATATTCACTGCTTTGGTAGATCTTTGATGCCTTTGAATGGATGTTTTTCCAGTTGTTCTTGGCAGAAATATTGGGCCAAAACAATCTAGTCTACCATTCCAGCATGAAAATCCTCATTTTGCTTTTTGATGCCCTTTTTTTTTTTTTTTTTTTTTAGGGAATTAAAAAAGCATGAGATGATAGAATTGTGCTTTTTAAAAAAAATGCTCATTGATGGCTCTGGGTCAGCCTAATATATTGTTCTTAAATTAGTCTGTGAAGATCTGGACTTTGAGTTTTGTTAAACTTTTTGGGATGCATATGGGCCTGTGTGAAATGTGTTATGAGTTTATTCTACAGTTAGGAACCAAAGGCAACTAAGGAAGATAGACAAATGACCAATAAGCACATAAAAAGATGCTTGGCGTCATTACTCATCGGGAAAATGTAAATCAGAATCACAATGAGATACTACTTCACACATCCTTTGATTCTAGGATGCCTAGAATTAAAAAGTTAATAAAGATTCAAGTCAGTAATAATAACAAATAGTGGCAAGGATGTGGAGAAATGGGAACCTTCATACACTGCTGGTGGGAATGTAAAATGGTGTCATTGCTTTGGAAAACAGTGTGACAGTTCCTCAAACAATTAAGTATAAAGTTAAATGACCCAGCAGTTCTACCTCTATGGACTGAAAAGAACACATTCGTATATGAATGTTCATAATAGCACTATTCACAATAACCAGAAACAATGCAAATTTACATCAGTTGATAAGTGGATAAAAAAGTAGTAAATCCATTGAGGAGGTCACCTGTTGGGATGAGCACTGGGTGTTGTATGGAAACCAATTTGACAATAAATATCATATTAAAAAAAAGTAGTATATCCATACAATGGAATATTTTTCAGCCATAAAAAGGAATGAAGGACTGATATATGCTACAACATGGATGAACTTTGAAAACATTATGCTAAGGGAAAGAAATCAGTCAGAAAAGACATGTATTATACGATTTCATTCACATGAACGTCCAGAATAGGGAAATCTATAGAGACAGAAAGTAGATTAGTGGTTGCTTGGGCTGAGTAGGGGAGAGGTTTTAGAGAAATGATAGGTAAAGGGTACAGGGTTTCTTTTTGAAGTCATAAAAATGTACTAAAATTGACTCTGGTGATGGTGGCACATATCTACGGATCGACTTGTTAAAAACCTCACTGAATTGTACACTTCAGATTGTGAGTTGTATGGAATGTGAACTGTATCTCAATAAAGCCATCGAAACAAAGAAGCAAAGCAATATTTATTGTAGCAACTGGGGAGGGACGGTGGCAGATGTGGGTACAAGCTCATGGTGATGATGATCTCTCATCGTTAACCGCTTCATTAACGTTTTGTTAATCATTTGTCAGGGCCTGGGTTGGAATTAAAGCAGACCACTGGGGAAAAAAATAAAGCAGAACACTGGGTTCTAGAATAAGTGGTCACAGATCACTGCAGGGAATAAGCTATCAAATCCTTCAAGAACAGTGATCTAGGTAACTGGCCAGGAAAACCCAGCACTGCCAAGATAATCCAGAATGGTCCTGGTTTTGGTTGGGCCCCATATGCTGAAGCAGTACTTGACTTTCTTAGTTAGGCCTGTGGTCAGAGAATATTGTACTGTTCCTATATCTCCCTGTTTTGCAGGCCTGTCATGTACCTCAAAGAGAACTTTTTTAGAATGTAGACCTGAAAGACATTTTGTAATTTGGATCTTATGTCCCAGGAAATGTTGGAAACAGGTGCAACTTCTTGATTGTAAAAGGCACATGGAAGCAGACGTATTTGCATAGGAAGCCCATAACCACAGAAATCACCCTCTGGTAAGGGGCTTTGAGAGTTTTCATTGCTCACTTTAGTTATATCTGTGAGAGATTTGGAGCTTAAATTCCTTATTCAGTGGTGAAAAAGGCTGTTCACACATGGTGCAATTTTGAATTCACTTATTCATTCTTTATTCAACATACATGTATCAATTACCTGCTTCGTGCCAGTCACTGTGCTAGGTGCTGGTGATAAAAATCTGTAGGAAACAGTAGCTACACCTAGGAGATTGCACTAAACCAAAGATATCAAGTATTGCAATAAAGACATGAATAGGTGGCTGTGAGATCCCAATAAAGGGGTTCATTGAGCTTGGAAGAGTCTTGGAAGCATTTAGCACAACTGAGTGAATGTAATTGAATAAAGGCTGAGGAAAAGCATCACTGATGAGTTCACACTTTAACTGCACCTTGAAGAACAAGTAGGGTTTATCCAAGCAAAGACAAGAGGAAGACAGGGGACAGAGAAGCAAATGAGTTAGGACTCTGTGGCAAGAACCGTATGAGACTTAACAAATGACAGAACCAGAAAAGAAAGAGGAAAACATGTAGAGCAGCACTTCTCAAACTGTAATGGTCACACAAATCACCTTAAAAATCTTGTTAAAATACAGATTCTGCTTTACTGGGTCTGAGGTTGAGCACTCCTTTTTTTTGTTAAAGCTTATTTATTTTGAGAGGGGGGGGGGAGAGAGAGAATCCCAAGCAGGCCCCACATTGTCAGTGCTGAGCCCGATGTGGGGCTCAGAGTCACAAACCGTGAGATCATGACCCTAGCCGAAACCAAGAGTTGGACACTTAACTGAGCCACCCAGGTGCCCCTGAGCTGGAGCACTTCTAATAAATTCCCAGTCGGGGTCTGGGCTGCTGGTCCATGAGCCATGCAGAGCAGCCAGAGTTTAGAGATCTACTTGGCTGTGATGGGAGAGGAAGGTAAAGAGTCCTACTTAATATGCACATTTCTGGGTAGCGTGTTCTGGGTTGTTGGTCTCATGGGCTGTTAGAGGAAACATCAGAGGAGTTTTCAGGGAAATGGTTTGTTCTGTTTGTGGTTTTGTTGTTGTCCGTGGTGTCTGTTTTGAGGCACCTATAAGATATCTCGGAGGAGAAATCTAGTAGGCCCTTGGCTAGAAGGGGAACATAAAACCACAGTTCCTGAGGGGAAGAGAAAGATGTGGCAGTGAATGAAATTGAAAGGAGGCTGCAAGGAAAGCGAGAGGATGAGTAGGAGCAAACAGTGTGGTTACTTCTACAGGAGAAGTTTCCAGGAGGTGCGAGGAAACAACGTACAGTGTTACAGGGAGATCAGGAAGGAACAAGGCCAGAATCCAGACTGCAAGGAGTTGAGGATTAAAGAGTGTTTTGATTAGAGATGACTCAAGAGGATTGACTGAAAAGTTCAAAGAGAGTGTAGTAGTAGAAAGAAGTGCAGGGGGAAGGAGGGGGTCCTTTCTCTCTCTCTCTCTCCCGCACCCAACTCTTTCTTCCCTGCCCTCCCTCCCTTGCTTTCTCTGTTTCCATGATTACAGAAATTTTGCAACATACAAAAAGATTGAGAAGATACTATAATGAACCTCCCTGTATCCATCACATAGCTTCAGCGATCATGCCAGTTTTTGCAAAGGAAGGATGGTTTTTTAGATGCAGCTGACTCAGGCATATTCATACACTCAAGGAAAAGAGCCAAGATAGAGGGAGCAGCTGGAAACTTGAAAAGAGAAAGATGATAACTGGAGCAATTTTGGAGGAGGAGGCGAGTGGCGGAGTGCAGCACAGGTGGAGATCCTGGCTCCAGATAGTAGGAAAAGCACTTTGTCTACTGAGCTGAAAGCAAAAGAGCTAAAATCGACTACCCTCCAGAAATCTGGGTAAAATTCCAATTTCCAGAAGCTTACTGTGCTAACTCCCTCAGTTGCCCTCTGCCACTGTACCCCACATTCCTTCAGGTTGCCTCAGGTCCCTCCTCGAAGTCATTCACTAATGCTGGGGGAAATCTCTGTTCGGCCTAAACTGTCTTGCAAGTTGAGTCATTTTATTGAAGATCCAGTGTCCATGGAGAGTAGTTGCATCACAGAGAGCAGCCATTTAGTGGCTTCCATCTTGGGAGCAGCCTCCGTTAACTCTCCAGAGCAACAGAGAAACCATTCCCCTTGTCTCCCAAATAGAATTCAGTTCCCCTCCTAAGGGGAATCCTGGGGAATAAAATGTTCTAAAGCACTTAACATAGAAATTCAGTTTTTTTGTGTCAAGTCAGGAAATGAGCAAATTTGTGCCTAATAACAATTTCTTTCTCTGTGAAATAGGAAAAGAGTCCATTTGGAAGGAGATTACTTGGCGGGAATTGAGTGGGAAGAAGCTTTAGAAGTGTGCCAAGAGTTTGGCATATTGCCACAGCCTTCTATTCAGCTTTGCCTAAAATGATGTCTTGCCCTCTGACAAAAGATGAGAACAGCAAAATGTGCCCCCTACACACACTCATAGGAAATGAGAATAGGATTATTAGGGGATGTTAGACTTCTATGAAATGCCACTTAAATGGGCGTGACTGCCAACTGATCCCTTTTTGTTGACTGTGGGAAGATAAGGTTGGGAAATGGCACCAGGGAACTTTTCTTCATTTAAGTCTGAGTAAGTAAGTATTTGCATGCGCATCACCCTAGCCATTCATTAGATAACAGCTTAATTCTAGAGGAAGAAATGGGCATTCCAAGCATTCTGTACTACTAGCTTCTGTCTTCCAAGTGCATCTCTCTCTCTTCCTGGACCCCTTTCCTATCTGTGAAATTCTGCAGTGAGCAGCCAGCAGTGGGAGTGATGATTGAGGTCAGTGATTTCAAGACAGTTTCTTTGCATTCTCAGAAAGCTTCAGTGGGTGATTGCTACTGAGCGCCGATTGAGTAATGATTGGCCAATTCTCTTCATAGAGAAATAAGTATAATTTGGAAATAATTGACTTAATGAGAAAAATGGGTAAATGCTTAAAAAAATTATTTGAGTCATTGCATTAATAAGTAATTTACAGGACCAAAAATATAACAATATAAATACTGTATGTGTATGAATATGCAATTTGCATTTTAATTATTTACGCTTAGCTCATCTTCTGCATATGAAGTATTTTTCTTATAGTGGAAAAAACATAAGCACTGAAAGAAAAGGATTCACTACCAGATCCTTAGGGTGTAAAAATTTGTAAAAATATAAAATACATAAAACATAAAAATACATCGCCAGTATCTACTGCTTTACAGTGGTCCAGTGAATTAGCCTCTCAGGAAAAATAATTCAGTCCAATTTCTTTCTGGTCTACCCCTGGGATAGTGTTTCCATCTTTTAAGTTTGATTAGTAGATCACAGCCTTTCCAGTGAATGATTTTGATGATTTAAATCACTGCCAAAAGACTATGAAAAAAGTTGAGCCTCTGAGTAAAATTCAGCTTCTGCCGGGCATGTAAGTACCGAGGCATCACAGCTTTTGCGTCCACCAAATATAGATGTTTTTTCCATCAATTCAGAACTTAAGTAAGGAAAAAAACCTTTATTCCTGTGCATTGTAAATTATGCATTTAGGTAGAGGCAGTTATGTTTTATGGACATTGCACCTTAAGGAGCAGGCACAGAAGGTATTATCTCAGTTTTATGGGTGGGAAAACAGAGCCCAAAGAGATTGTATTTCCCTAGTGTGGCCTGGCGGGATAAGACTAAAACCAGAGCCAGACTCTTGGTTCCTGACTCCAAGCCCTGCCTCCAGTCTCTTCTTGCTGCAATATTCGGAGGTGGTGCCAGCCTGTTAGTAAGTGATTATATTTCAGTTTTGACCATACAGTTTGTGTTCACGGATTGGCGGCCCATTTCTGAGACCGTAGCTCACAGCCATAGTGTCACACTCTCGAACACGGTACCATGTCCCATTTAAATGAGCCACATCTTGTCTCCCCAAACTTTTGCTTTAGATAAACTGGATAAACCCATTAGCCATAGGTCATTTTAAGAAGTAGGCAACTAGAGGGACGCCTGGGTGGCTCAATCGGTTAAGCGTCCGACTTCGGCTCAGGTCATGATCTCATGGCTTGTGAATTCAGGCCCCGCATCGGGCTCTGTGCTGCCAGCTCAGAGCCTGGAGCCTGCTTTGGACTCTGTGTCTCCCTCTCTCTCTGCCCTTCCCCTGCTCACGCTCTCTCAAGAGTAAACATTAAAAAAAAGAAAAATAAATAGGCAGCTAGAGCTGAGAATTCTTGAGATACTAAGGCCTTTCAGCCCAAGACAAGATCCTCAGTAATGGGGAGGTTCTCATTTCTTCGGCAATCTTGCAGTCATATTCTTAAATGTAACTGAAGAGTAAAGAAAAATGAGCAATCTGTAGTCAGTGTATAAATTTAAAAGGTCCTGCAGATAGAGAGGAACTCACTGAGCAGTTTATTATTGAGTCTTTTCTGTTTGTGTACCTACTACTGGTATATGTTGAGAGGCATGAAGATGACATGTCAGACATGGTCATTCTCGACTCCTCAGGAGCTTATAAACTGATTGAGGAAACGAAGAACACCATGTAAAGGATTCTACATATCCAGGCAGAGCAAGATGGGGTTAGGAAGGTGTTTCAACTTGAGTTGAACCTGAAGCAGACCCTGAGACAAGGGTTTGAGTGCGTGTGTTTTTGGAGGAGGGTGTAAGGAGCATGGGAGAAGGGAATGAGGCAAGGCAGGGCAGCCAGTAAAGGGAGCATTATCAGACAGCTGTCATCATGGGTGACTGGAAAGTAGCCCTGTGAGGAAACACTGGTGAATAGTATAGAACACATACCTCGGAGTTACTCTACGCAAGGGGTGGGGGAGCTAGGGTAGTTCTATTCCGGCTCTTACCGGATAGGCTAGAATTGGGTATTGAGGGCTCTCCAGGGAGCATTGATCCCCCGGCACTTAAGAGCCCCCAGCACCGGGGCAGAGCAGCCTCCACAGCCCTGGGAAAAGTCCTTAGGCACAGTGAACAGATAGAGCTGGAAGTCAGCCTGGGAACATAAAAGAGAAGGATCCAAGGAATATGGGTTAAGGAACTGACAAAAGTGTCTGTGACAGCAGGATTCTTGGTGCAGGTGAGACTCGTCAGTGCTCTTTCTCTCCTCTCCTCAGGTTTCTTCATGGTCCTATCCCTGTTGTCCATTGTGTATGGAGCCTTGCGCTGCAACATCCTGGCCATCAAGATCAAGTATGATGAATACGATGTCAAAGTGAAGCCTCTGGCCTATGTCTGTATCTTCCTCTGGAGGAGCTTTGAGATTGCCACTCGCGTCATTGTCCTGGTCCTCTTTACCTCCGTCCTGAAGGCCTGGGTGGTGATGGTTGTACTCATCAACTTCTTCAGCTTCTTCTTGTACCCCTGGATCCTCTTCTGGTGCAGTGGCTCCCCATTCCCCGAGAACATCGAGAAGGCCCTCAGTCGGGTGGGCACCACCATCGTACTGTGCTTTCTCACCTTACTGTATGCCGGTATCAATATGTTCTGCTGGTCAGCTGTGCAGCTGAAAATCAACAACCCGGACCTCATCAGCAAGTCCCAGAACTGGTACCGGCTACTGGTGTACTACATGCTGAGATTCATTGAGAATGCCTTCCTCCTCCTCATGTGGTATCTTTACAAGACCGACATCTACATGTACGTGTGCGCACCTCTGTTGATTCTGCAGTTGCTCATTGGGTACTGCACAGCCATCCTCTTCATGCTTGTGTTCTATCAGTTCTTCCATCCTTGCAAAAAGCTCTTTTCCTCCAGTGTCTCTGAAAGCTTTCAGGAGTGGGTAAAGTGTGTTTGCTGTGACTGTAGGCAGAAGAAAGCCCATGAGTCCGTAGGAAAAACAGATCTGAGGCCAACCGAAGACAGAGATGAGACACCTTCTAGCAGTAAAATAAGTTCTGTGCCCAGCCAGATCTTGAATGCTGACGAGCTCTGCTCTGCCTAACAGGACCTGAGTCTCTTGGGGTTCACACATACTGTTTTCTGGGTTGATCCCTGTCCTTCATACAAGTCATGAGCCCTGCACAGTTAACAAAGAGGGGGGTTAGCTCTCAACTCCTTGCAGGCTGCTCCCCTTTAGAGAGCTCTTGGACATGTGGGAACTATGGAGAGAATCCAGGGAAACCCCTGAGTGCTGGAGAGGCAGCCTAAGGTAGCACCATTGGTAGTTGACCTTGTTCCCCCAGGCATTACTGGCCTCTTCGCTATCTGAGTTGGGATGGCTAGCTCTGTCAGGTAGAATGAGGATAGGAGCTTTCTTGTTTTCTAGGTTTTGTTTTGAGCTGCTGGTGTAGGTGGCCTGTTCCATTTCCTCCGAGCATAGCTTTCATCCATGAGCTGTCCTCATGACCAGAAGGTTTTGTCATCAGCAATATCATACTTATCCGAGTTTTCAGAGAGGGCTCTTCAGGTTTGCTTTTTGAATGGACAGAGGTTCCATTTTTATCTCATTAGGGCTCTTTGTACATAACCAGCTGTAGCCACCTTGGCGTGCTATCTCTAATTGATTCAAAAGTCTAGATTTGGAGACTATTCCCATGGATCCATGGATGCAAAGAATTTGCGTGGAAACCCTAGAATTTTAGGAAAGTTTCATTCTTTCGAAGTGCTGAAGAAATTCTGGATTAAGAGGGTTGCTAAAACATCAAAATGATTGAGGCTTTTATAAGCAGAAATCTTACTTTCTCAGGATGGTTGAAGATAAATAATCCTGCTGGAAGATAGGTTTAAACCTCTTCAAGGTTCAGTCCTGTCCTAACAATTCTGGGAAATTTCTAGTAGAATTTGCTAGGATTTGCCTTCTTAATGAAGAAGAAAATAAAACTCACACTCTTCTCTTCCCCCTCTTCCTTGCCTGTCAGAAGAATTTTAGACAAGAGTTACAGTGGCTGACTTAAATTTTTCTAGAGAACTCCACAGGAATCTTTCACCAAGTGCAGCTGTGTAGGGCACTTTAGTTTTCATTATTTGAAGGAAAAGGGTCTCCTCTCCCAAAGTTAGATATTGGCTTCACAAGTTTTTAAATTATAGGAAGAGATGAAATGACCAGAAGATCTTTGTCTTTACCTTAATGTATCTTGATTTGGCATGATTCTGAGTTATTTGAATGAGATCTCCAATTGTATGTTCCTATACTCTCCTGTCTCAGGTATAATTTCTCCTTTAATCTGGAACCGTATTTGTTCCATAAAAGGATAGTGTAGCATATCCTCAGCTGTCTTGGGGAAATGCCTGGATCTAGTGCCATTATCTTTACCGTAAAAACCTTGATGATGAAGTATCTGGAAATAGGTGACCTGTCACTGACTAGGCTGGACATAGCAGGTCAGTCAGGGTTGATGGGTCTAAGGATCCCTGATGGCTGAACTTGCTGACCCATCCAGTTTCTAATAGGCAGTCTGTCAGGGGACAGGTTACAAATGGTGAGTTTGAGCAGGAATTATGATCAGAATGAGACAGGGATAGGAAGGTAGATTCTTCCAACCTTGGTTTGGAAGCCTGTCTCAAGAACTGTTACAAATCTGAGCCTTCGAATGCATTTTCAATCATTTTAATGTAGAAGATAGCTAAGCATCGTGAATGACCCCAAACCAAACTAATAGTGATGGTCTATCAGACTCCTCTAACCCAATTACAAGCCACATTTATAAGGACAAAGAGGTTTGGTAACGAAATCAGACATTTTGTCATCTTTAACCCTTGATATACAGATATTCCTGCTTTGGGGCATGTATGTCCATTCACTTTGGGGGAGAGAAAGCATTGTTTTTTTTTTTTTTTCTGTATGGTGAAAATTTAAGTCCTGGTGAGCTGAGAATTTTTGTTTTAAAATTATTTTTATCATACCTCCGAAATGGTAAAATCATAGTTCAGACTACAGAACTAGGTTGCCCTAAAGACAGACAAATTCCCTCCCGTGCAGAGAGTTAAAATGTGTTTTTCATTATAATTCCATTTTTAAAACTCTCAGTGCTTTGTCTACTTAATTGCATGCCATAACTTGTCATGATAGCTGCTCCAACTGAACCACTATCATTTGGCTGAATGGAGGTGAAGTATTTCATTGAAATAAGATCATCCAAACACTTTTAGACTTTGTCTCTTCATTACTGGGGACAGCACAGTGTAGAGGTTGGAACCTCCCCGTCTAGCCCTGCAAGTTACTAAATTGCCGTACGCCTCAGTTTCTTCACCCACCAAATTTGGAAGATACATTTGCTCAGCCTACCTCACAAGGTTGTTGGAAAGATCAAATTAAATAATAGATGTGAAAATGCTGTGAAAATATTTTAAAGTGCCATGCATATTTAAGGAGTTATTATAGTCATTCAAGTCTATAAACAGGTTATTATTATGTTTTTACTGTTAGAAAAGAAACAAGCAGTATCATCCACATGAGCGGCTTGAGTGACTACATTGGCCTTTGACCTTATGGAAGGGCGAGTGTAAATGGTCTTTATTCTTAGAACTCAGCAGCTGCCCTCTCTCTTGGCGTCAGTTGCTCACAAAAATTAGCAGCCAAACACATGGTACTCAGAGGAGGAAGACCCATTGAAATCTGAGAAGTGCTTTTGCTGATCACGAGCTGATCATTTTTGTATCTTTCATCTTTCATGAAGGACCTAGTAGCTAGCGTCTTTTGACAGTTGTCCTTTACAACTTGAATGCCTGATCCTGTTAGATTTTGGCTGAATGTGGGTTTCATCTTTTCAGCCTTGTAAATGGGAAAATAAACATCGAAATCGTCATATATAGCATTTCCTTGGAAACCACCTTCGAACATCAGTGCTGTGGTTCTGAGTGTCATGTGTCGCTACTTCAGTCGATAAACTGTGGATGTGAGCTTCTGCAGGCTGCTTCTCTGCAGCCATTGATGCTAATAAATATTGTTTATGTTTCTTCATATAATAAATTAATTTTTCAATTTCCCCTTGTGTTTCATTCCTTATATGGTCCTTTCATGGCTTTTTGATGTCAGGGATGATTTCAAAAACAGAAATTTGAAAATGGTGTTGTTGTGATGAATTATGGTTTCACAACCTCACCTGGAAATTCCTTCTGTAGCATGGGGAATTTGAGAGTGCTAGGATTCTGACTTACAAGACACCAACGGCTCACGGAATTTTCTCTGTTTTATAAGCACTTACTCCTGTTGAAGCTGCACTGCTGGATACGAAGATTCTGCTCAGCTGTCTGTTGATCGCTGTGTGTGATACAAAAAAAAGAGGCAATACAAATCTCTTCACGACAAACATAAATGGTACATGGATTCAGAAATCTAAAGGGGTGACTTGATATTAACATAAACAAGTAATCAAATGTAAATGACATTCCATGGTTGGAAGAAAAACTTATCAGTTATTGAAGGGGTCATTTCAGAGCATGAGATAGACATGGATTCATGTGTATCTCGGTAGTTCCTTTTCTTCTGAAGATAGTCTTGCAGTTTGGAAAGACATAGCTATAGGATAAGTCTTTTGGAAGAGAGCTCTTGGCATTAAATCAACCCCTTGAGAAAACTGAATGTCAGCAAGCATAGTGTTTAAGTAGGTCAATCTAAAATTGCTTCATTTGGTGTTTGTAAATGTTTCATTTTGAAATGACTTCAAGCTAATAGAAAAGCCTCAAGAATACTGCAAGGAAGTACTTTACATCTTTCACCCAGGTTCACCTACTAGCATCTTGATGTGCTTGCTTCGTCGTTCTCGCTTTCTCTCTTTTGCCATTTATTCTGAAATGCTTCAGTGTGTATTTCCTAACAGCCAAGGCATTTTCTCACATAGCCATAGTACAGTGACTGGATTTGGGAAATTTAACACGGATACAACGCTGGTATCTGATCGAGCATCCATATTCCATTTAACAACTGTGCCAGTCACTTCGTTTGTTTTCACAAAGCTTCCTCCACAATGTGTCTACTCAGTCCTCTTCTCTGAGGGTCTCTTGATTTAAAGTTATGAGTAAGTTTTACCTTCCCTCTGAACACTGGGAAACCTGCAGACTATGAAAAGCTATTTGAAGAAAACACCCGCATTTATATCAGTACCGGGTAATAGCTTAAAACCATACATTTGGGTTGTTTACTGGTAAACTGGGTAATTTTTTTCAGGGGTGTCCATTTTAGGCAGCAAGTGTTGCTGCTTAATATGTGAGCCTGTAGTTCACTCCCTTCCCCCACCCCACTGTGAGAGTTCTGTTCTGCAGTTTTTAGGTGCAAGTTTGTGAAGATTAGGAAGGAGATAAGGGAAATATATGTTATTCTTCTGTGGCCATATTTCTCTGTGTGCTCTCCTTCCGGGAGACTATATTTATTCTCTATGAATATCTTTCCAAATGGGAAAGAGCTCAGAAATGTCATACTGTAATTAAATGAGTAACATTTTGGGATGCCTGGGTGGCTCGGTTGAGCGTCCGATTTCGGCTCGGGCATGGTCTTGCAGTCCATGGGTTTGGGTCCCATGTTGGGCTCTGTGCTGACAGCTCAGAGCCTGGAGCCTGCTTCAGATTCTGTGTCTCCCTCTTTCTCTGCCCCTCTCCCCCACTTATGCTCTGTTTCTCTCTCAAATAAATATTTAAAAAAATATCTTTAAATGAGTAACATTTGGGGCCTTTTTTCCCCCAGAAAAAGGCACTTCCCAATAACAGATGTTTGTACAGAGCTGGGAATTCAGAAACATCCCCAATCCTTTCGTTCCTAGCACACAATAAACCCTATCAGACTAGGCCCTTAACCTGTGTAAGAAGGTGTGTCTGTTGCAAAAGCCTGCCCGAGGGCATGCCCCACTCCTCCTTGTCACCCCCTTTTCACGGTTGTTTCTCTGGAAATGATTAGGCCAAGGACATTGAAAAACAGTGTTGGTTTAAGCAGCTTTTGGAAGCCAGAACACCTATGAGGAATAGATAGCAGTATGCAGCAGCATCGTTTTGCAGCAGGCCAGCAGAAAACATACCACCTAGACTCCCCTGCAGCACACACCCCCATGCGATGTGATTTGCCTCCTCCCGAGGAGAGATTCATCCAGATTGATCTTGAGATTCTGCCTGTACTTCTGTTCCCTCCCTGCCTCCCATCCTGAATTAATTCTTTCTCTCTGAATGATGGGTTCCTGATTGAAACCTGATTAGCCTGCTTCCCAGAGCCCTGGGAATATCATCCTCCTTAGACATCTGCATTATGCATACTGGTTTAATTTCTTATCAGTCAGCTTCCTATTTTAATTAGCTAAACTTTACAGTTAATGAGTCAGGTTTTCAGGAGCGATAGCACTCAGGAAACAAAACAGGATTTAGAAAGTCTGTGTTGGAGTAGTGCTGTAAGACCATCCCTGCCAGCACCCAGTGCAGAGGAGAATGGTTCTCTGGGGTCACCTTCTTGTTAACAAGGTGACTCGAAGTTGGGAATTTTTTAGCACAATGGTGCCCAGCACTAGGGCTGCAGACCTCCAAGAATTGGACAGCCTCCTTTACACTAATGAGAGATGTTTGCGCATTAACTAGAGATGTCTGACACACACTTGTACGATTAATTTTCAAACCAGTGGGGATGCTGTTGTGAGTGATACAACAGGACAAATTAAATGTGTTGCTGTATTTCAAGTAACTTTGTCATTATCCTCTCCCCACCCCAGCCACTACCGTGAACAGGTACTAAAAATCCAAGGACTATCAGGTGGGGGGTGACCTTAAAAGACCTCCTTTGAATTGGCAATGTTGGGAATTACTACCCTAGAAGGTTTGTTTTTTTTTTTTTTTTCCTTTTTGCTCTGCTGGAATATTTTCTCAAGGGCGCTTATCCTCTTTTGAAAATGAGGGTAGTTCACATGCAAATTACTTGGCTTCTCTCATTTGCAGTTTGATTCAAGAGATGAGAAAATATTTTTATTTTTAAAATGTAATGTGAATGTAGGTCATCAAGGCAAAATGCTTTTACACTTTCAAAGCGCTAATAAATGTGTATATTAACATAATAACCATCACAATAATGAAGTGATTTCTCTGCATTCTTCAATTCACCTCCCAATTCACCTCCTTGGCCTTATTAGGAATTATATCAAAGTGGTTTCAGCTACAGTTTGTGGAACACCTGATTAAAAGTGGCTTAAACAACTGGATTTTGCTATCTGACCTGACAAGAAGTTTGGAGAGAGGTGGTTCTGGATTCCAATGGGCCCAACAGCCTCAGGCCCCAGAGGCTTTCCAGCTGCCTTTCTGCCACCTTCAACCTGTTGCTTCATCTATATGCTTGTCTCCTTACAATTGCAAGATGGCAACCTGAGCTCCAGGCATCACATGTACACAACTGAATCCAAAATTAGGGGATTTCCCTTTGGTTACTTCTGTTGTTTCAGGAGAAAAATCTTTCCTAGAAGCCACGCAGCGTACACAATAGAACTTCCCAAATTTCTTATTGGCTGGGGTTGAGTCACATCCCCACCTCTAAAACTGCCTCTGGCAAGGAGAATGGAATTACCCTGGTTTCCTATGACTGCACAGCATTCACCCCTAGGGGCTAGCAAAGGGACCACCACCCATTAGCTCATGGGAGAAAGAATACCCCAGAAAATTGGGTTCTGCTAGCAATAACAAGTGGAGGAAATAGCCATTGGCTAGGCAACCTGTGGTGTCTTTTTAAAATTGAAGTATAATTAACATACAGCGTTACATTAGTTTCAGGTGTACAACATATTGATTCAACAATTCCATACATTACTCAATACTTATCCCGGTAAGGGGAGTCACAGTCTGTCATCCCGCAATATTATTGGCTCTATTCCCTATGCTATACTTTTCATTTATGTGAGTTTATTTTATAACTGGAAGTTTGTACCTCTGAATACCCTTGATTTCACCCATCCCCCCATCCACCTCCCTTCTGGCAATCACCAGTTTGTCCTCTGTATTTGAGAGCCTATTTTTGTTTGTTCAGTTGTTAGGTGTTTTGTTTTCCAAATATAAGTGAAATCATACGGTATTTGTCTTTCTCTAATGTATTTCACTTAGCATAATACTTTCTAGCTCCATCCTTGTCACAAATGGCAAGATCTCATTCTTCTTTATTGCCAGGTAGTATTTCATTGTATATATGTACCACATCCTCTTTATCCATTCATCTATCAGTGGACACTGGGGTTGCTTCCATGTCTTGGCTGTTGTAAATAATGCTACAATATACATAGGGGTGCAAATATCTTAAAATTTTTTTTAATGTTTATTTTTCTTTGAGAGAGAGGGAGAGACAGAGCATGAGCAGGGGAGGAGCAGAGAGAGGGAGACACAGAATCCAAAGCAGCCTCCAGGCACTGAGCTGTCAGCACAGAGCCTGGCATGGGGCTCCAACTCAAGAACCACGAGATCATGACCTGAGCCGAAGTTTGACACAACTGACTGAGCCACCCAGACGCCCCTCTATTTTTAACTTTTGAGGAACCTTCATACTGTTTTTCACAGTGTTTATACCAATTTGCAATTCCACTAACAGTGCACAAGTGTTCTTTTTTCTTCGCATCTCACCAATACTTGTTATTTCTTGTCTTTTTGATTCTAGCCATTCTGACAGGTATAAGGTAATATATTATTGTGGATTTGATTTGCATTTCCTGGATAATTAGTGACGTTCAGCATCTTTTCATATGTGTTGTCCACGTGTATGTCTTCTTTGGAAAAATGTCTATTCCGGTCCTTGCCCATTTTTTGATTGGATTTGTTTTGGTGTTGAGTTGTGTAAGTTCTCGTTGACATTTTTGAGAATAAAGACTGCTAAGCTGATGAACTGGGGAAGAATGCAAAAGCCCCCTATGCCCCCTTTCCAAAGAAAAATTCTGTACTTACCTCATCTCCTTTTGCATTATATGTCCCTGGTAAAGAGGCT
Organism: Panthera uncia; assembly: GCF_023721935.1. Classification (NCBI taxonomy): domain Eukaryota; kingdom Metazoa; phylum Chordata; class Mammalia; order Carnivora; family Felidae; genus Panthera; species Panthera uncia. The sequence continues at coordinate 31,641,950 of NC_064817.1, forward strand.
CTCTGGAAGAAGTCATATATTGAATAAATAGTAGCAATTCCAGTAACCCAGTTATTCTGTGAGAATGCGTACTAGTGGAGTTGTCTTAATGGCACAAGATTGAAATTGTGGAGCTGTGTGTGTCTAGAAGGAGCAGGAAGGAAAACTCTTCTCAGCTGTGGAGAATCAGGAATCCCAGAGGTTAGGGAAAATCAGATATTCATTAGTTGCACGGATATTTAGAGTGCCCCTGTGTGCCAGATGCTGCACTAGGCACTGAGGGTAGACTGGTGAGCAAGAAACTACTCTGGTTTTCAGGACTCATAGTCTATTTGAAGAGACAGATATCCAGCCTGGTGATTTCAATGCACAGAGGTAAGAGCTATGAGGGAGGTATACCTAGGAGGTCCTAGGGACAGAGATAAGGAGCCCGGATCTGGTCTTGGAAGTTCAGAGACAGTTCAAGGAGAAAGTGACATAAAACCTGAGACCAGAGGTGAGTTTAGCCTGAAGTCTATAAAGCTTAAGCCTCAGGATCCCCAGTGAATGCTGGGAGTTGTAGCATGTTCCAGGCGGGAAGGAGAAGTCAGGATGCAATTGGGAAGCACATCTACTAAGCATTTCTGCCACATTGTCTGAAGAGATCACAGAAGGAAGGGATCTGAATAAGTAATTTGCTGTGATTTCTTTTTCATTCTGAGTACTCTTTCATCTTGTACTGAATTTAGAATTCATATTTTTTAATCTTCTTTTTTTCAAAGCCTCTCCCCAGACTAAATTATCTGTTTCAAGTACCAAACACTTGGATCTACCCCTGCTTGAGATCTGAATCCTGAGAAGGTGTTTGCCTGATGAAGGCACTGGAAAGAATGTTCCTGGTAAAGGGGACAGCATGTAGAAAAGCCTGGAATTAGTACAAGGGACATTTATAACAGCAAACAGCCTGTAAGGTCAGTGTTGCTGAAGCACGGGAGAGAGGTGAGACTGGAGAGGTGATCAGGAGCCATACTGTGAGAGGGAGAAGAAATGATAGTGTCAGCGTGAGCCAGGCCTACACACGATCGCTTCTGTTCCTCACAACAATCCTATGCGACAGTTACTACAATTATTTCTCTTGCAGAAGAGAAAGCTGACACTAGCAAGATAAAGGAACTTCCCTGTGAGATAGCACAGTAAACAGCAGGGTTGGGTGCCAAAGCCCACGTGTTTAATCAGTAGACTCTCCTGACTTCCTAAACGTTGCCCAATTTGCAGACGTGGTTAGGTCTGGCAGATGTCAGAGACCGAGGAAAGAAGCAAGCCTGGTGGCATTTCCCGGGGTGCCCTGGTATGGAGGCCCTAGAACCCTTACTCAGTAGGGAGGAGCTGTTTCTGCCCAGGCATCAGGCTGGGGGCCGAGACAAGGCGCCCTCTATAGCTCCCAGCGCTGTAGCCATGCTCTGAAGAGCCGTGAGGAAGTCACTGGGCTCAAACCATGAGGGTCCCAGAGGAAAGAACTCTGGGGTGGAAATCCTATCTTCTACAACACTATTCGTGCCCAGGGCCACTCTCCTCTTTCCCTGGAAAAACTGAATAGGACTCACCTAGGGACAACTAATGAGGCAGAACACACATGAGCCTACAACCTGGTCGATCAAGTCTTATTTTTTTGTTCTTTGGAACCAGAAAAGTTACCACCGTTTAAATAGATAAATTAGAAAAATTTTTTTTCTTCAAGCTGACATTTTAGGAGGGAGACTAGTAAGTGCTCACATTGTGGAGGAAGACAGTTGGGTTCAGGGGTCATAGTTACATGGCATTTGATGGTGTCAGGCCAGGGAACAAGAAAGATTTCAATCCCTACAACATACGATTCACCTCTTTCTTCAGAGTCCTCGAGGACGGTGTTCCCTGAGAGAGAAAAAAAGGAATATGTTTTCTTATCTCCTCCAACCCTGATGCAGAACTCTAGTTAGCTGGTCTGACACATCTGGAGGGATCCTTTTCCCCACATTAGAAAGGTTTAAGTAGCTTCAGTGTTTAACAGCAAGCTATACGACTTACCCTATATATTTCCTCTCACTGCCAATACTCAACTCTTGGAATTACAAAGACCAACAGGACGGAAAGCTCAAGCACGTGGTCCAGAGGCCACATCTTTACCTGGAAAGGAGTTCATGTGCATTAACCCTGGTCCTGAAATCTGACCAAGCAGCTGTGGACATCTTGAATCAGGAGTTGCAGAAGGAGGCAGGGTGGACTTCAGCTGCCGGGTTCACATATCTCTAACACCGTGGATTACAGGGGAAGGGAAAAAAGATCCCAATTCTCAGCCTGAATGGTGACCTCACTTGTTAGGTCTTGGAACTCCTTGGGATTGCTTTACATCCACACCTCTTACCTGAATTCATTCTCTACCTCCTCTGGGGAGCTGATCCTGAAGGACAGGAATGAGCAAGGTTTCTATTAGTTCCCAAAGAACTACTGAGGCAAGGCGGGACTCTGTACCCGACAGGGCTACCCGAGACTATAGGAGGAAACAAACATTCCATCCCCAGGGCTCTGATATCATCGACATGCTTCCAAAGGAAACTAAATTTTATGCTAAAATGTCATCTCCTTAGATAGTGTGCTTATTCAGCATCCAATACTAGTGACTGCCATGATTTAAACCAGCACTGACCAGTACTGAGCACTTAAAATGTTCCTAGTCCAAATTGAGATGTGTTGTAAGTGTAAAATACATCAGATTTCCAAGAGTCAGTACAAAAAAAAAAGAATGGAAAATATCTTATTAATAATTTTTATATTTTATTCCATGCCAAAATGATGATTTTTTTGGATATATTGGGCTAAATAAAATGTATTAAATTGATCTCACCTCCTTCTAGTTACTTTTTAAATGTGTCTATTATGAAGTTCAAAGTGTCATACGTGGCTGACTGGCACTTGAGGTTTGTGTTCCATTAGCTATTTGTATAGATACATTGAAGACCTGCTTTTCTCTGAAGAACGCTAAGTACACCAGAAAAATGCCAGATCAGCCAGGCCTACACCTTGGATAACATGTTCCTCCCTTTGTGTGAGTAAAATTGTATTTACAGTAAAAACGGGTACTCCTCACTATTATTTCTGTATTCAAAGAGAGTGCCCTAAGCATTGGGGAAAATGTTATTCTTTATAGTGGTTCTCAAACCTGGCTGCCCGTTAGAATCACCATGTGTTGGGGGTGGGTGTGGGGGGTGGCTTTTAAAATTTCTGAAGTCAGGCTACACCCAGACTAATTAAATGGCGATGTCTGGGAGTGGGACCCGGATACCAGGGCTGGGTGTTTTGTTTTGTTTTGTTTTGTTTCTGTTCCCCGGGTGATTACAATGCACCTGGGCTCTCCAGCCTTCCAGAAATCTTGCTTTATAACCAGAGGTAGGCATCTGGGGCTTAACAACAGGTGAATCTTTAATCAGATATATGTGTCTAAAGGTATCAAAATCACTGGTTTCCCCATACTGTGCTCAGATGTCCAAATAAAATGTATCTTTTCAATAGAACGAATCTGAACTTCCTCGTGATTCCCGGTACCCATTTGGCACACACACAGACAAAATACCCACAAAACCTTGCTAAGCTTGGCATCTCTGCTAAATTAAAATCGCTTTGGACTAACTGGACATCTTACACTTAAAATGTTCTGTCCTTCAGAATGCCTGCCCTGCCCTCCTCCTTTACTAAGATGGCAGTGCCCAAGTGTGTGGGAGAGAGACTGTGTGACCTCATGGCAGAGAACCTAATGGATGGAGGCTAGTCCTGAGGCCAGGTCAGGCCAGTGTCAGTTCACACCTGTGTCCTACACATTCTGCTGGAGTCTGCTGCTGAGGTCTGTAGCTGGCAGGGGGGAGAGGGGGAGGGGCTATCCTCTGCTCGCTTCTTTGGCCTTCCTTGGCTCACTGTGAGCTGCAGACCTCAGAGCCCATACTATTCTCCCTCCTTTGGCCTTGGGGACTGGGCCGTTCCCTACATGGAAGAGGGCACATGGAAGTTTTTTGGCCTCAGCCTCACATCATACCTCCTCTGGATGAGGCTGGGCTTCTGAATCCCTACAGCCACACGGCAGGGCTAGTCCCTGCCCTCTGTCTCACTGCACCTCTCCTCCTCCTTGGTAACACATGATCAGGTGGAGGCCCAGACAAACGTGCCTGCAAGAGTCACCAATGGGAAGAGAAGCAAAAAGTCCTCAACCTAAACCTTTGTTGTTCTCTCAATTGATTCACTATGCCCCTTCCCAGGCTTAGGTCCGGGGACTGCTGTCAGGATGCAGCAGGGCCCCTCTGCCCACAATCACCCAAGGGCCCAGTGCCCACTTCCTCTCCCGCATAGCCTGGCCTTCTCTGGGGCAGCAAGTCTCCTGCTCTACATGCCCGGGGCCGAAAGAGCGTCCTCTCAGCTCTACAAGAGCCGTGTGGCCTCAGCCCTCTAGGATTTGCTCTGGATGTGCTCAGTGAGAGCCAAAGGAACTTAGAAAACCATTCTCTCTCATGACAAAGCCTGACTTTCATGATCATGTCTTCAACTCAAAAAATCTTTTTGCCGACTTCAAATGGAAATACTCTGCTTTCCTCTCTCCAATTCTAGCCCATAGTATACCCCTTAATCCCCACATCCCAGGCAGATGCTGCTGCCTCAGGCTGACTAGGGACAGGGTCTGCTGCACGGAATGCAAAAGGAAAAAGTCTGTTAATATGCATTTTAAGATATGACTATCACTCTTATCACAATCACGTAGGAACAGTTTACTGAGTGCCAGGTCCTGTTCTGTGGACTTTACACGAATCAAATCATCTTAATCCTGATGGCAGCTTAATGAGGAAACAGGCACAGAGAGGTTAAGTAACGTGCCCAAAGTCACACAGCTGGCCAAGTCAACCAGGGATTGGAATCTAGACTGGCTCCAGAGTCTGTGCTCTTAACCATCGGGCCCTTCCTTCCCTCCATGTAGCCCTTCCCCCTCTGCAGCTCTTCACTTCTTCCCTTGGGAGACACAAAAGTGACAAGCTGCCAGGAAGCATTCTTTTCATATAAGGAAACCCAAGCGGTGGCACTACTGATATGCCTTTGGGAAGAGTTGGAGTTAAAAAGTAAATAAACGCAGGAGGGAAGACGACTTCAATTGTGTTTACTATCAACCACTAAAGCTCCCCCCACCCCCCAACAGTATTTAATCTGTCTCTGTGGAGTCCGAGTCCTCTGCTTCAGGCTCTTTTGAATTCCAGACACTTCAGGTAACCCAGAGTTGTTTATTATGCAACGCTCCCATCCCTCCTTCCTCGCTCACTCATTCCTGCTCCTTAAGTTCTGCTGCTCATCATGGATACTCTCCCCTGCACAATTTACAACACGTTCTGATGCGATTATATATTGCTTTCTGGTTGCGCCCTCCACGCGTGTTTTATTTCCCTACCTTGACTGGAACTCCTTGAGGGTGGATGGGCATCCTATACCAGACTTGTAGCCCTCGCGATACCTAGAGCAGTAGGAAGTGCGGAGGCGGGGCTCAGTAACTATTTGCGGAGTGATTCGCTTGAGAAAAGATCAGTTATCTCTGTGCCTTCGTTATTATTTCAGCTCCTTTCCCTACTTGCTTACTCTTCAGGTCTTCGAAAGTTGCCTGCAATCGCTGGGTTCCTGTATGTTTCAAATATATGTGTTGGGCTGTGTGCTGAACTGCCTGGTTGGAATGTTAGCACTGACACTTCTTTCCTGAGCGACTTTGGGTTAGGTGTATTCACCCCTCTGAGTCTCGGTTTCCACAAATGTAAAATCAGGATACAACTGTATCCTGTGACATCCGGAGTAAATGAGCTAACACACATTCAACACTTAGACTAGCGCCTGGCATGGGGTAAATATTCAATAAATGTCAGCTATACAAAAATAGATGCGTTTTCTTCATTTACCTTTTTTAAAAGTTTACTTATTGTGAGAAAGAGAGAGAGAGAGAGCAGTGGAGGGGGCAGAGAGAGAGGGAGAGAATCTTAAGCAGGCTTCACTCCCAGCGCAGAGCCCTGCTCCATCTCACAACCTTGAGGTCATGACCTAAGCCAAAACCAAGAGTCAGCCACTTACCTACTGAGCCACCCGGGTGCCCTCTTCATTTAAATTTTAATGTCACTTCTGCTACCCTCTGGTTTCTAGGCCCCGAGCACACATTTACACTCACATGGTGAAGCATGATATTGTAAATATTTTAAAGTTTTTATTCATTCACCCCTTTCCTTACATTTTTCAAATACGGGATTTCCACATGGGCTCCTCGACACTCACATTCGCCTTGGCCACCAGGTGGCGGCGTTTGTTCAGCCAGATACGGAGCAATGGAAGTCCCCTTACACAGGAGCCCAGCCTGAGCTTAGCCTGCTGTTTCAGAAGTCGCACACGTTCTGGTTTGTCTCCCTCCACATCCTGTCATGGGCTGTTTCTTTCCTTCTGCTTCATTTCCTTTATACTGCTTGACCCACCTGTGTTATACATCTAACCACCTCCTCAAATATGCACCTTGTAGACTGTGGCCTGGCAGAGACATGGTTGAGGCTTGTATACCACCTAGCAAGGTGCCTACCAGAGATAATACTTTTAAAAAGAGCCGTTTTGAAAATTCTGGAAAATTCTATATGAAATCACCAAACATGAAATCACTAAAGGGGCAGGAACGACAAGTACTCAACTGGTCTCTCCACTCCAAACTCGTCACTCCATTCCCAGCCCCCAACAGGCTAAGATGACCAATTCTTATGTCTTATTGCCACCCTGACACTTACCATGACCTCAGGGTCCTTCTCAACACTGCTCTTCAGGAGGTTTCCAGTGAATAACAGGCCCGCAAGACAAACCCATATTTGCCATCCCAGGTAGGCCCAGTTTCTGAATTTGAGAGTGTAAATGTTCAGTTCCCAGGCATTACATCCTGCACTTAGCTGCTTCCCAGAGCCTCTGCCTAGACCTTTGCATCATTTCTGTTCCCCAGCGACAAAACATTAATAACAGCAGTTATCATCAATGGGCCCGTTCTTAACTGCAAGGCGTTAAGTGATTCACATGCATCACCTCATTTCATCTTCAAAACAGGGCTGCGAAGTAACAGTTACACGTGTGGAAACCATGGTTGAGGTTAAACAATTCGTCCAAGTCACACAGCCAGGATTTGGAAGAGCCAGAGTCGAGTCCAGGCCATCTGAAATTAAAACCCTTGCTCTTAACCTCCTACTCCCTTGAGGTCTTGCAGGACATCACATGTCCCTGCTTTAGCAGCCAAGAGTACAAGAGTGCCTGCCGTCACCCTTGTGCCCACCCCACACCCACACTCCCCAGATGTCACTCTCCCTCACCACCTGTGGCTGACAACTGCAGAAAAATCAGAGTTGGCAACTTGACCTGCCACTCCAGAAAGGCTGTGGTCCTTTAATCTAGGGTCTCATCTCCAGCAAGCTGGGAAAGAGCCCCCAGAATACCCAGAGGCAAGTTAATACAATGGCAACAGGTAGCTGGACATAGGGTGAGGGAGGCGACAGGATCTGCAGTGAAGGAAGCCGAGTGAACATGGAAACGGAGGGGAAACAAAGGGTGGCTTGCAAAGAGGCATGCTGATTCAGGGCTGAGGTTTGGCTTCTCTGAGTAATTCAGTAATTCGTCCACACCTTGGGGAAGGGCTAGCTCCTGAAAGGGCCCATAAAGAAATAAAGAGATTATCCTCTGAGGGGCTGTTGACGTGAGGGACAGGGTCAGCTCTTTTGTAGCCTGGGTGAGATAGGTTGACAGACCATTTCTGGGACATGATGCTTTCTACAAAGACTGGTGACAGATTCCACATTCCTGCTGCTTTCGGTTGTATGCTGCATTTACGTACCCATTCTGGCGAAGAAGAGAGGAAGAAACAGATTGCCATGAGAGTTTGGGTTCTTTACATGGTTGATTTTATCAGCCTGAAAAATGGGGAGTCATGGAAACCGTGGAAGGCTTGTTCTGAAGAGCCCACTAGCCTAGGATTGCCATCCATATCTCTTATATAACTTACATTCCAGAATTCTTCTACCTGTGGCTTCCACATTCATGGCCACAACGTTGGCCACCAAGGGAACTGAAAGTCCATTTAATGTTATTTTTAACTAACTTAGACTTTGAAACCCAAAGCCACATTTTTTTTTTAAAGGAGACACTAGAATTGAATACAAAGGAAAATATAAAAGGGCATTGCACATATCAAGGCAATTGTTCTTTGGGGAAAGTTTCATTTCCATTCTATACATTTATGAGTATACCGAGTCACAATATAAAATGTATTCTAAATGTGGCTGTGGTGAGAAGTGTTTGGAAATCTCTATTAACCCAAGTGTCACCTGGGCAGAATGGAAAATCCTCCTTTTTTTCAGAGAAGGGTAATATTTGTAATAGTCAAACACTGGATACAACTCAAACAGCCACCAACAGAAGAGAAAAATAAAGTGTGGCATAATACACATATACATATACAAAGGGAATTTTATGTATACAATAAAGAAAATGAATGAACTATAGCTATATGTAAAAAAATGGATGAGTCTTACTAATGTTATTTTGAACACAAAAACAAGAAGAAAAAATAATGCCTACTTTATGATTCAATTTTTTAAATGTTTATTTTGAGAGAGAGAGAGGGAGAGCACAAGTGAGGGAGGGACAGAGAGAGAGAGAGAGAGAGACAGAGAGACAGAGAGAAAATCTCAAGCCGGCTATGTGCCGTCAGTGCAGAGTCCGAGTGGAACTTGTACCCACAAGCCAAGAGATCATGACCTAAGTCGGTATCAAGAGTCTGACACTTAACCGACTAAGCTACCCAGGAACCCCTATGATTCAAGTTATATGAAAAATTTTTAATATTTTATTCTTGAGAGAGAGAGAGAGAGAGAGAAACAGAGTGTGAGTGGGGGGAGGGGAGGAGAGAGAGGGAGACACAGAATCCAAAGCAGGCTCCAGGCTCTGATGCGTTAGCAAAGAGCCTGATGTGGGACTCAAACCCATGAACTGTGAGACCGTGACCTGAGCCAGTCAGACGCCCAACTGACTGAGCTTCCCAGGCACCCCTGTTCACTTTAAAATTATTAGTTAAATTGTCCATTTATGGTATATGCACTTGAAGACGTGCATCTTTCATGATTTTTAGAGATTTTCCAAAAGTGATCAAATTGGTACCTTTAAAATGTACATTTTTATTAGTTGCTGTAAAACATCTGGTCAATGAAAGGTTCACAGAAGTGATTATACACTTAAATCATGCCAGGGGCTGTTAGTGTTGTCCAATGGAAGTTTCAATGATAATGGAAGTGGTTCTACATCTGGGCTCTCCGATGCAGAAACCACTAACTACATATAGCTACCGAGCACCTGAAATATGGTTAGTGCAGCTGAGAGATTCAATTTTAAATTTTATTGAAACTTAATTATTTTAAATCTAAAGACCCACATATGGCTAGTGGCTACTATGTTGGACAGCAGTGGTCTAGACCCATTTGCTTGGTATAATCAAAAGTACTAATGCTTTGTCTTTAGACCAACCTAAGTTTGAATCCTACCTCCGTTACTACCACCGTGACACTTTAGGTGAGGTACCTGGCTTTTCTAATCTTCAGCATAGTCATTTGTAGAATGGGGATGAGAAGTACTTCTTTCGAGAGAGAAAGAAAGAGCAATCAGGGGAGCAGGGGAAGGGCAGAGGGAGAGAGAGCGAGAATTCTAAGCAGGCTCCAGGCTCTGAGCTGTCAGCACAGAGCCCACTGCGGGGCTTGAACTCATGAACCATGAGATCATGACCTAAGCCAAAATCCAGAGTCAGACGCTTAACCAACTGAGCCAGGCGTCCCAAGAAGAACTACTTCTTAATCTTCATATGAGCACCGTATTAAATTAGTGAATGCAGACCACCTATCACAGACCCTGCCAGTAATCGATGTTCAAGAAATGTTGTTTTCCTTCCCATCCCTATGTGGCCATCTTGAAATTGGGTGACCTTCATATAAGGACTGGGTGAGAAAATTCAGATAATGCAATGTCCTCGACTTCTCATCTCTGACAGCAATCCCAAGCACCCACCGGCAGGGCAGTAGCATCATCATTGTAGCTTTTTCACAGAGCTGCTTCTATAGTTCAAACTCCAAAGAAACGTTTCTACCTACGTTGCCAAGAAGAAACATGTGTTTGAATGCCAGCCCAGCTCTTAAATATAGAGAGAGACCACCTGCTCCCGTGAATTGTTTTGTTTTGCTTTGTTTCATAGACTCAACAGTTTACCCATTTTATCTTTACAGAACAGGATGCATTATTTATTTCTTCCCTCAGTGAATAATTTTTCAGGGGTTTTCCCTTTTAGTATGAATATTATATATTATGCTACTATTATTACATATTATTGAAACTAAATTTAGAGACTTTTTTTTTTCAACGTTTATTCATTTTTGAGAGACAGAGACAGAGCACAAGTGTGGGAGGAGCAGAGAGAGAAGGAGACACAGAATCTGATACAGGGTCCAAGCTCTGAGCTGTCAGCACAGAGCCCGACGCGGGGCTTGAACCCATGAACCATGAGATCATGACCTGAGCCCAAATCGGATGCTTAACCGACTCAGCCACCCAGGCGCCCCTGAAACTAAATTGATATTGTCTCAACATTTTTCACTTTTATGTGTTTCTAATGTGTCTTAACATATGACCAGAAGCCTTGACAAATTTGCAGTGTTTTATTTTACTTTATTTTTGAGAGAGAGCCTGAACTGGGGAGAGACAGAGGGAGAGGGAGAGAGAGAGAATCTCAAGCAGGCTCCATACACAGAAAGGAGCCCAATGCGGGGCTCGATCTCATGACTATGAGATCATGACCTCAGCCAAAATCAAGACTCGGACACATAACTGACTGAGTCCCCAAGGCACCCCAATCTGCAGTGTGTTAAAATGGAATTCTCATTTGCAAATGAGATGGGATGAATTGTATTCCTCCCCAAATTCATTATGTTGAAGTCCTAACCCCCAGGACCTCAGAATGTGACTGTATCAAAACTTTATCAAGTCTTTAATGAAGCAGTTAAGTTAAAATGAAGCCACTAGGGTGGGCCCCAATCCAATCTGACTGGTGTCCTTATAAGAAGAGATTAGAACACAGACACACACAGAGGGAAGAGCATGTGAAGACAAATAAAATGGTGGCCATCTAGAAACCAAGGAGAGAGGCTTTAGAATGAAACTAACTCTGCTGAGACTTTGATCTTGGTCTTCCAGTCTCCAGAACTGTGAGATGATAAATTTCTGTTGTTTAAGCTCCCCAGTCTGTGGTGTTTCGTTATGGAGGCCTGATACATGATCCCTTCCTCCCATGAGGCTTCACAATTTATAGATACTCAGCCTGATATTTTTTATCAGATACCTCAATTCAACTGCTGCTGTTTATATTAAAATGTTCTGGTGGTTGAAATTGGTTACACATTTCTATGTGAGCCAATAATATGAGGCAAGTCTTTAAAAAGGTAGCACAGTTGGTCTGAGATTGCACCATAGACATGCTGTCTTTAAAACATAAGCAGACAAGAGGGTGCCTTGGTGACTTAGTCAGTTGAGAGTCCCACTCTTGATTTCAGCTCAGGTCATGATCCCCAGGATTGTGGGATTGAGTTCTGCATCAGTCTCCACACAGAGCATGGAGTCTGCTTGGGATATTCTCTCTCTCTCTCTCTCTCTCTCTCTCTCTCTCTCTCCCTCTGCCTCTATCCCCTGCTCACTCTCTGTCTAAAGTAAAATAAAATGAATATCTTAAAAAAAAACATAGACAGTCAAGATCACCCTTCATTCTTGACCAGTCACACAACACCTAGAACATTTTTCTCAATTTTGTGCATGACACTTATAAGGGAGGTAAAACTCATTCATTGTTGAGCATTGCACTGTGTGCATTTGTACCCTTCATTATCCCACCAACCCAGTGAGGTAGATGTTAATATCCTTCCATTTTTTAGATGAGGAAGCTGAGACTAAGAGAGGTTAAATAGATTGACTAAAGTCATATAGCTTTAAGTAGGGAGTCTGGATTCAAACAAATTCTATGTAATTTCGTAAAACCCCTTTTCAACTAGAGGAGGGCCTTCATTCTGGGTGACTTCAGTGGATCCAGACCCTGCCTCACTCTTCCTTCACCTGCTCATTCAGAGATCTTCACCCCGACTCTGCTTCAGCCACCCTGTCCCATAGCCATGCTCTGAAACTGGTCATCTCTCGGAAGTATACCTGCTCTAAAGTTCCCATCTCAGACATGACCCCTTAGATCACTACTTCTGCTTCCCTCTCTTCCTCATTCCCTCCCACCCAAGGTGACTGTCTCAACTTCATCAAAACCTTTGGTTTCTCTTTGATTCTTTGACTTTGCCTTCCTCCTGCATGTTCACTTCCTGGTGCTCTACCCATCTTCAGTTCTACCATGCGTCACTTCAGCTATCTCTTGCATGTGTCCTCAACTCCCTCACACACTGTCCTTCTGTACTACCCATCAGGCAAAACCCAACCCTGATCACCTCAACCACCTTCTTCCTCTACACTTGAACATAAGTTGGTAAGGAGAGCTATGAAAATTACCCACAGATGCATACCACTGCTGATTTATGATCTCAGACCCAACTGGGTTCTTAACTCTGCCTTGAAATCATTTTGTTTTCTTTTTTTTTTAATTTTTTAATGTTTATTTATTTTTGACAGAGAGACAGAGAGAGAGAGAGAGGGAGAGAGAGAGCATGAGTGGGGGTGGGGCAGAGAGAGAGGGAGACCCAGAATTCGAAGCAGGCTCCAGGCTCTGGGCTTTCAGCACAGAGCCCGACGTGGGGCCCGAACTCACAGAGTGTGAGATCATGACCTGAGCCGAAGTCGGACGCTCAACCAACTGAGCCACCCAGGCGCCCCTAAGTCATTTTTTTTTCTACATCCAAGCCCTATGTTTGAACAGCAGCCACAAAACTTGAAAGCTTTCTTCATTTTCCTGAAATGTCCATTAACCACTTCATTTTCAACAGAAAACCTTTCCTGTTCTTTCACAAAGAAAATGGAAACCACAAAGAGGAAGTCCTTCAAACTCCTGCCACCAACCCTACAGACCTTTTTGCATCTGCACTCTGTTTCCCTCCTTTTACAAGAGAAGAGTCCCTCCCCCACCTACCTAAGGCTCCTTCCATTTCTGTCCTTCCCTATACTCAGGAACCTTGCTCTATCAAAGATCCTCCAAGTGTAGCCTCTCCCTTTGTCCTAGCTCCTTCTCAACAATACTTAACAAGCTCTTAATTAAAGACGAAACGAAACCAAATCCCTCTGGTGTCCACATGTCTTCTCGATGACAGCCATGCTATCTCTTCCCTATCAGAGCCAGCCATTTTGACTGATTGTTGACTCCAATCTTTCATCTCAACCCACTAACATCTGGCTCCCCTTGTTGCTGTCTACCGAAACCTTTTACTGAGGTTACTAATAACTTACTTATATTGCTAAATCTGGGCTCACTTATTATTCTGTATCATACTTAATCTCTTGGCATCAAATGACTGGTACCTGAGACTCTAGTGGCTGCCAAGCTTCATAGTTGTACGTTTGCCCTGATCTTCTCTGACTGCCTTTCCTCTTCTCCATTTCAGACTCCTTCTCTTCTACTGTCCTTCAAACCAAAGTCTCCAAGAAGTATCTTCCCTGAGACTCCTTCTTTCTTACTGTTACACTCTCCTATGACCTTGTTTACCTTCTGCTTACTTATGATACCCACACCTATGCTTCCACCCAGACCTCATTATTGAGTCCCACATTTATACATCCAACTAACCAGCCAGTGCTTCCCCTTGGAAATCTCTCTTTCCCAATCCACTAAACTCAGTCCTGTATAAAACTGAATTTCATTACCATTCTCTACATAATGGTTGTTTTTCCTGGCCATTTTCTCCATATGGCATTACCGTCAACCCAGCTGCCCAAGCCAGAAACCAGAGGTCAGCCTTGACTCCTTCCTGTGCCTCAGTCTCATCCAACTAATTCCTCAGTCAACAAATCCTGGCAATATTACTTCTGAAGTTTCCATTTCTCTCCCTTGCCATTCTCTCTAGTCTATTCTAGTCTAATTCACATCACTACTATCTCTCACAGTGGTAGTATAGTGCATATTTGCTGTATTGTTTGAGAATATTCAATTCTGCTGTAGAAGACAAGAAAATGAATGGGATGGGTGAAATTCATACAATGTGTTAGGCAGAGATCAGTATCTCAGTTGGCCCAGACTGTCATAATAAAATACCATAGACTGGGTAGCTTAAATAAGAGAAGTTTATTTTCTCACAGTTTTGAGGTCTGGAAGTGTGAGATCAGAGTGCTGGCATGATTAAACTCTGGTAAGGCCTCTCTTCCTGGCTTGTAGATGGCTGCCTTATTGTTGTATCTTCACACACAAGGTGTCCTTGGTGTGTGTGTGTGTGTGTGTGTGTGTGTATAGAAAAAGAGAGATCTTTTTCTCCTCCTCTTTTCATAAGGACACAAGTCCTATCAGATTAGGGTCCCACTTGTATGATCTCATTTAACCTTAATTATCTCCTAAAAGTCCTTTCTCCAAGTACATTCACGCTGGGGTTAGAGCTGCAACATATGAATTTTGGAGTGACAAAATTCAGTCCAAAACAAAGAGTAAGTTATTAACCTGGAAGACATGTGATGTGAGATAAGTACAGTAAGTGCAGCATACGTGTATGAACATAGAGAGAAAAGGATGGAAGGAACAAGGAAATACTAATCCTCATGATATGTATGAAAAATATACCCAAGGTACTTGAGGCATACTATTTTACATGAGGATTATGAGGGATTCCGTGTTTGTGAAGTCTTATGTTGGCCACCCACTGGTGACATCATCCTGGTCCCGTGTGTCCTCTTCCTACAAAATACAAATGAAACCCTCAGCTGTTCAGCAGACTTAGTGACAACTCTAGCTGTGGCTTGGTATACTTGTCTCTGCATCTCTCAGAGGAAGTGTGTGCCGCTGGTCCTAGGAACTTTCTGTCTGCCGACCGCTGGCTCAAACTTCAGTTCTAATGCTCATAACCACACCATCAGCAGGGAAGGCTGATGCAGCAAGAGACAGATAGACAGAAGGTATGCCCACTGCATATTCCAGGATTCGGGAAGTGTGGTTCTGCTTGCTTGCACCCTGTGCTCAGTATGGCAGCCTACCTCATCTCTTTCCCCTTGCCATTTGCTGTGTGTTTTAAACTTTGTCTGATAAACTCTGTGATTCAAGCTCTTTCATATGGTCTGTGGGTCTGTCTTTTCTGCGACCTCTGGGATAGTTTGCCTGGTGGTGTACTTGGAGGCCACCATCATATTAAGGTAGTTTCCCACATGACAGGTGGATTGTGTTAATGGCCTCAATTCCTCACCCCTCCCTATGTGCACACCCTTTATAATGTGACTTTACAGCTCCTCCCAAGAAGGGATGACATGTATTTTTTTCTGCCCTTTGGACTTGAGCTCAACCATGTGGGGCACTTTGCCCAATGGGATGTTGGCAGACATGATGCTAGCAGGGGCTTGAAAAAGTGTTTGTCTGCCTGGGCTTGCTCTCCTGCACTTCTTCCATGACTATGATAAGGATGTACCCATATTGTCCCTAGGAGGAGGAGAAAAACCACAGGGTGTGGAGTCACAGTCAGCTAAGCCCAGTCTAGATCAGCTGACCCCCAACTTGCCCAGCCTAGATTAGTCATCTATCAACTGATCCACAAGAAATAATATTGGATGGAGTTTTAAGCTACTAAGTTCGGGGTATTTTCTTACACTGTATTAGCCAATTTACATACTCACTGAGGCAAATTCTGGAGCCTCCTAACTTTTACTCCTGTCTATAGTGCTCCTTCCGGATCCATTTCCTATTGAAGTCATAGTACTCTTCTAAGACACAAATCGAATCATCTTATTCCCCTTCTTCAACCTTTCAGTGTATCTTGACTTTACCTTTAGGATAAATTACAAACTCCTGCATAATATGACCCCTGCTCATTCATCTCGTCAGCCTCATTTTTGGCATTACCCTCCTCTCTCTCTTAGTTTCAAATACACTGAGCTATTTGCAGATCCTTAGCTGAGCCATATTCTCTGTTGCATCCAGGCCTTTGAGCATGTCGTCTTCTCTACAGGAGGCATGTATTAGTTTCTTAGGCTATAACAAAATGCCACAGATTGAGTGGTTTAAACAAAAATTTATTGTCTCATAGTTCTGGAGGCTAGAATTCCTAAACCAGGTGGTCAACAGGTCCATGGTCCCTCTGAAGCCTGTAGAGGAGAATCCTTCCTTGCCTCTTCCTTGCTTTTAATAGTTGCTGGCAATTACCAGCATTCCTTGACTTGCAGCTGCAGCATTCCGATCTCTGCCTCTATTGTCACATGATCTTCTCCCCTCATGTCTTCACATCTTTTTTATTTATTTATTTATTTATTTATTTATTTATTTATTTATACTTTACAGAGAGAGAGAGAGAGAGAGAGAGAGAGAGAGAGAGAACATGAATGGGGGAGAGGGGCAGAGGGAGAGAAGGAGGATCTTAAGCAGGCTCCACGGCCAGCACAGAGCCCAACACAGGGCTCAATCCCATGACCCGGGGATCATGACCTGAACCAAAATCAAGAGTCGGACACTCCACCAACTGAGCCACCCAGGACCCCTTTCACATCCTTTTTTTTTTTTCCTTTTAATATAAGGACACCACTCACTGCCTTCAGGGTCCATCCTACCCATGTATGACCTTATCTTTTCTTTTCCCTAGCTTTATTATGATTGACAAATAACATTATGTAAATTTAAGGCATACAGCGTGATTATTTGACACATGTATATATTGAAAAAATCATTACTATAAGATTAGTTAACATCTCTATCACTTTGCATTGTTAACATTTCTTTTTTGTGGTGAAAGCATTTAAGATCTAGTTTCTGAACAATTTTCAAGCATATGACACAGCATTGTTAACCATTGTCACTATGCTTCATATTAGATCCCCAGAATTTATTCATCTCAGAGCTGGAAGTTTGTACCCTTTGACCAACATCTTCTCATTTCTCCCAACCCCCAATATCTGGCAGCTGCCATTTTATTCTGCTTCTATGAGTTAGACTTTTTGAGATTCCACATATAAGCGAGGCCATACAGTATTTGTCTTTCTGTATCTGGTTTGTTTCACTTAGCATAATTCCCTCCAGGTTTATCCAGTTTGTTGTTGCAAGTGGTAAGATTTCTTTCTTTTTTATGGCTGAATACGTTTTCTTTATCCATTCATCTGGGCCATACTTTATTCATACTTTCTTGTTTCTATGCATGCCTTGTAATTTTTTTGCTGAAAACTGGATATTTTGAAAATTATGGTATGGTGACTTAGATTCTCCCCCATTCCAGGATTTGTTGTTGCTTCCTATGGGTCGCAGTTGTTTAGTGACTTTCCTAAACTGCTTTTGTAAAGAATGTATTCTTTGCCATGAGTGGAATATGAGAGGTCTCTTTCCTTTAACTCAGAAGTCAGCTACTTATTTGACAGAGATTTCCTTAAACACATGGAGCCAAATTTAAAGAGAGAGAGAGAGAGAGAGAGAGAGAGAGATAAACACACACACACACACACACACACACACACACACACACACACAAACACAGAGAAAAAATATACTCCGTAGGTCTTTGAGGATTGGCTCTGTGTTGGGGCGGTCCTTCAACTCTTAGCCAAACCATTTACAGTTCTGCCTTAACATTCACTTCCTACTTGATCAGAGCCTAATGATCAGCCAGAAGTGGAAGCTTATGGTTTTTTTAGGTCTTTTCTGAGCATGCTTCCTGCCCTGGATGTGTGTGTGTGTGTGCATGGCCTTCTAGTTTCCCCAGTCTACACAGCAGCTTGTCAAAACCCTTATTCCCCAAATATCTCACACTCCAGCGTTTCCTGCCAGGCTGTCAGTGTATCTATTGTTTACCCTGTCTTATGTTTTGCCCCAGGTGGAAATGGATTTCCTTTCAATGTCTTTGAGGAAGGACCTTTTCTTAGCCACTTCACTTTGAAAGAGCTTTGATTTAGGGGAAACAAAATTAAGCACCTTGCGTCAGTCCCTCAGGGAGCCCCCAGATAGGTCAAAACGGACAAATGTCGATCCTCAGGAACAAGGTCTGCTCTGATCCCTCTACAACCCAGTACCTGCAAAGGGAATGCAGTCTGCTCTCTTCAAGACCACTGCCACATAGGGGTGAGGGGATTGGACAAGGACAAGGGAAAATGCCACAAAGCTCTCCTACCATGTTTTAGTGACCATTCTCTTAAACATTTGCTCAATTGCTATAACCCTTTCATTATCTTCCAGAGTTCTGATAAGGTTTATCCTGACAGTTTTTCCCAGGTTTTCTAATGATTCTGGGGCTGGACAGACCTCTGGATTTCCTTACTTGCCTATATTAATCTTCTCAGGCTGCCATAACAAAATATTCCAGACTGGGTGGCTTAAATAACTTAAAAGTATTTTGTCACTGTTCTCGAGGCTAGAAGTCTAAGATCAAGGTGCCATTATGGTTGATTTCTAGTGAAGTCTCTCTTCCTGGCTTGTAGATTCCTGCTTTCTAGCTACACCCTCAGAAATGGCCTCTTTGTGCACATGCAGAGAAAGAAAGAAGTCTCTGGTGTCTCTTCCTCTTTTTACCAGGACACTGTCCTATCAGACTAGGGCCACACCCTTACAACCTCGCTTAACCTTAATGACCTTCCTAATGGCTCTATCTCCAAATATGGTCACATTGGAGGTTAAGATTTAGACATATGAACTTTAGAGGGACACAATTCAGTCCATAATACCACCATTTTTGCTGACGTCATCCCTGACTTTATTATTATTATTATTTATTAAAACAAAAAGCTTTTCTAGTAGTGATTTGTCCCCTGCGCCCTGGAAAATTCTATTTTAAGGCTACTTGCAAGGAGTTTGGGGAAGTTTGGGAGACCTAGTATTTGTTTTTTCATTCTCTATATTAGGAGGCAGCAGGGGAGAAGGAAGTTGAGAAAATCTTTGGAGTAGTCAAAAACAACACCTGTTATGCTGGTATTTAACATACTAAATTATCCTGGAGAAATGTGAAGTGAATACAGCCAGGGAGTACCTCATTTTGTTCTGGGCTTGGATTACTCATGGTGTCCCTTTGATTTCAGCTCTTTCATTAATGATAACAATTTTATACAGTCATCTGAGACCCAAGCATTGCTCATCATTGGGCCATATTGCTAGATGATTTATGAGAGTTTTTAGCATCTATATTCCACATGTGTGCCATATTTACATGGAAACTGACATTTTTTAAAGTTTTTTAAATTTATTTTGAGAGAGAGAATGAGCAGGGGAGGGGCAGAGAGAGAGAGAGAGAGGGAGAAAGAGAATCTCAAGCAGGCTCCGTGCTGTCAGCACAGAGCCTAATGTGGGGCTTGAACTCATGTACAGCGAGATCACAATCTGAGCCAAGATCAAGAGTCTGACACTCAATCAAATGAGTCACCCAGGTGCCCTGGACACTGCCATTTTTGATGAGCAAGTTTCATTTTTAAGCCAAATTAATAGTTTTAAATTTGAATCACACTCACAGGACTGATAGTTACTCAATTGTACGTGTATAAATGTAGATATTTAAATTTCAAAGGCAATTGAAGAAATTTTAAATGTCATTCATAGTCTTTGAATCTGTTTTTAAAATTGTGGTTTCATTTCCACCGAAATGTTTGCCTTTGTTCAAAATTGTTAATCCAGTGAACCCAGGGAACTTTTTTAGAACAGGAAACGTGTGTGGTCTCTGAATTATATAAAAGTCTGGCTTCAGTCTGCATATCTTCACTTCCTTGAACTGACAGCAATATTTACATTTTTAGCCTGTAGTTTCAAGTTCAGTGTGTGCAGATGTCTTCCCATATCGGTGAGAAAATAAAACCCTATGATTCATTTGAACTCTTGGTTGAGTTTCGTAGACTTCTTTAATTACTGAGATCTCAGACTCAAGAAAGCAGTTTAGTAAATCTCACAAATGACCATAACTTAATACTCTCACTGCATTTAAATAAAATAAATATTTATTATCTGCTTAATCTTTTTTACACATGGTCCCGGAATTAGCAAAGTTTGAAAGTACACACGTGGGAAATTCCCATTCTTGATCTAGCTTATCTACAATGGATGAATTTACTTTGCTAAATCAGAAGTTATTCTCCTAATGATTGTTGCAGTAAGTATATATACATACTATTGATTGTATGTGATTTCGTAAGTGGCAAATGAATGCTGCTGTCCTGTATATAATCATGTTCTGCCGTCTTTTTCCCCTTAGTACGCAAATCACTACAGTTCAAACCCCAGACCATGCCTGCAAGTCCTGTGTATTTTCCCAAATACTTCTGGGGATTTTCAGACGTTGGTATCCTCCTGGTTGTCTCCTGCTGCTCCTGGGGGTCATCTCTGATCATCTCATCAGGACATCTCTCTACTCCCTCAGCCCCTCTAGCCTCCTTCACCCGTGGCCAGCATCTGCCTTATCCTCCAAGATGACCATTAAATCAAGCTGATTCTGTGTTGTGCTGATTAATCAGCTCTAGTGAAGACACACAAACAAAGGAAATTACAGTATAGGAAAAGGAAAACAAGCAGTTATTATTGTGTGTCCCTGTTCTCTACGATCGTCACCCTCATTGGCCATGTCCTCTCTGTGGCCAAACATTCTGTCCTGTTCTGGGACCTAGTTGTCATCTCTGTAAGAACCACTCGTATCCACCATGACATTCTCTTTCACAATCTCCAGTGTAAGTTTGAAATCAGATAACACTATAAGTTTCTCCACACAAGAATGTCACCCTTTCATTTTACTGTGTTACGCAGTTTAGATCTTTCCTGACTCCACCACTAACACCTAAACCAGGCAGTGTCTTTGAATTACCAGAAAGCCCACCAAAATGTCTTCCCTAACAAAAGAACAGCATCTCCCCAAAACATACTCTGCCCTCAACTGCCAGAGAAATCTGTACATGCTGAAGAGAGCTTCAAATGTCCAATTTTAAAAACTTTTTTATTTGAAAATAACTTCAAGCATGCAGAAAAATGACCAGGATAGTACAAAGAAATCCGGTATGCTCTTGACCCGGATTTATCAGCTATTAATATTTTATCACATTTACATTATTCTCTCCATATTATTTTTTCTGAACTACTTGAGAATAAATTGCCTATGTTTAGTCTTAAACACTTTTGTGTGCATTTCCTAAGAGCAGGCCCATCACCAGTAATACAACAGACCAACATCACGTGCCTCCTGATGTGATACACTGGGAAGGACACACATCACTTCTAGGATATTCCTGCCCCAAATGCATAACCTAAATCTAGTCATGAACAAATCTCAGACACACTTCAAATGAGCAGTGCCCCTACAAAATAACCAGGCTGCATGCTTCCAACATGTCAATGTCATGAAAGAAAATAAAGGCTGAGGAACTGGTCCAGATTAAGAGAGTCTGAAGATCCATGACAAGTGGATTCCATGCATGATCTTAGATTGGATCCTGTACTAGAACAGAAAGAAAATGTTGGTAATTGTACTGTGGTTATGTATCCTAACAGACGTTTGCGTGTGACTATACGTGTTTATGTGAAACATCGTCAGTTTCTCACTAGCAAGCAGTAAGACCCTCTTAGTTTTGTTAGGCCAAACATTATTTGCTGAAAGTATTCAGGGAGCTAGACTTCAGGGTCATGTGAAATGCATACACCTTTTCTCTTGGAGGGAATCCTATTAGCTTGCCAGTATTCTGGGATAGCTGACACTTGAATCTCTCAACTGACTAACACTTAAGTTACTGGTTAACATATTCACGAGGATGAACCTTTGCTAACTGCCCAGGGTGGGACCGTGAGAGCTCACATACATTCTGGGGCAGGGGAAAGTGATGGAGAAGACAGAGAAGAGCTCTCCCCCTTCAGGTCCAGGTGAAATAGGCAGAAACTGATAGTAGGGACCTTATGCTTGTTGGTCAACAAACCTCAGGCTTCTTGGGCTGAACTGGTTCTGTATACGTGCGGTTACTCCACGAAACTGTCAGTGACATCCAGGCTGTCAGAAGGGGACTAGAAACCAATGACTATTCTATCAGTCTTGTGACAAAGAGTCATGTTACGTGTTGCAAACAAAAGCAGGAGAGCAGAGTTCAAGTTGGGGCTTTGGGTTAGCAACTGATACTCATGAAATGATTTTATTATTTATGATGAAGCCCCTGCTTTACAAAATGCTTTTGGTGGCTGAAATAAGAAGCAGTGCAACAGCCTTCTCAGATTTACATCTCAGCTCTGGCACCAAGTAGCCACATGACTCTGGGCAAGCAGCTCATCTCCCCGGTGCTCTCCTCTCTCATCTGTAAAATGATGTGAGAGTTTCCTGCTGCTGCTACAACAAATTACCAAAAGCCACCTGGCTCACAAGAGCACGGATTTGTTTTCTTACAGTTCTGGAGGTCAGAGGTCTAAAATCAGTTTCACTGGGCTCAAAGCACGGTGTCGGCAGCTCTGTATTCCTTCTAGAAACTCTAGAGGAGAATCCATTTTCCTGCCTTTTACAGATTCTGGAGCTGCATTCCTTGGCTGATGGCAAACATAGCATCTTCTCTCTGGTCTCTGATTCATTCCTCACATCCTCTATCTATGCCTCTGAGCCTCCTGCCTCCCTCCAATAGGGACCCCTATGATTACATTGGGCCCACCCAGAATAGTATATGCTAATTTCCCCATCTCAGTCTTTAATCAAATCTACAAAGTCCTTTTTACCACATATGGTAATGTATTCACAGGTTCCAAGGATTTGTACTGTTGGAGAACGTGATCAAAAAAGACATGACTGCTAATTGACCGATGAGCTGAACCTGGGCACTCAGAGGCTCCTCACCTCCTGCTCTGTCCTTGGACTGTGGGTTCCACCTGCTTTTCCTGCTCCCAGAGTCTGCTCCAAAGACAAAGCCTCGAGATGGTGATGTAATGTTGAAAACACCTGCACAGTATACGTGACTGAACCCAGTTAGGGTCTCTTTATATAAACTTTTAAGATTTGGAGGACAAGTATGGGAATCTATTCATCAGGCTGCCACCCAAGACAAGCCTCATATGGAAGTTCCCTTTGATTATTATTAAAATTCCCACCTACTGACATGGTGAGGACCGCCTCTTTCTTCGGTCTTGCCCTGCCCTCTGCATACAGGGGCTACTTTCAGATTATATCAGAAAAGCTCCGAGAGGGTTGTGAACCTACGAGTACCTAAACATCTTTGATGGGAGGACCACTATTCATCCTACTACAAATGGATATGAACATTTTTAAAATAAATGAGGTAAATCACATAAGGCACTTGACACATATAAAATGCTTTTGAAGCTATTGTTAAAATAAGTCTGTAAAAATTGATTTTTTTCAAGAAAGACAATCATCAATTTACTACAGAAGGCATACTGAAAAGTTTCAATCCAAATCAATGCTTAGTGAGAGAATATATGTGATTTTTCCTCATTTTCTTCCTTATTCTGAAGAATTCATGTATGCAAATCACATTTTAACATAAAGAGTTAAAAATATAAATCTTCAGGGCACCTGGGTGACTCAGTCAGTTGGGTGTCCGACTCTGATTTCAGCTCAGGTCATGATCTCATGGTTCATGAGATCGAGCCCCGCATCAGGCTCTGCACTGACAGCACAGAGCCTGCTTGGGATTTTCTTTCTCCCTCTCTGTCTGCCCCTCCCTGCTTGCACATGCACTCTCTCTCTCTCTCAAAAATAAATAAATAAACATTTTAAAAAAATTTAATCTTCATCACTAGACACTTTAGCTTTCTATTAAATGAAATGCCAGTTAATAGCATGTCTGCAATGCCTTTAATGACCTATATCACTCCCTGAATGTCTCTTCTGTTACCTTATTTTCTCCCTCAAATGATATAGAACATCTGGATCCCATTCTAGCAGCTGTATTCAACTTTCACTTACCTTTGAGATTATGGTTATGGAGTAAAAGAGGGTTTCATTACACCATGCTTTAGTAGAAAGCCTTGTAGGTGTACGTGGTAGAAAGTCAACTCAAACTGTTTTTTAAAAGCAGGAAGTGGTAGTGGTGGGAATTAATGGCTTATGTAACTGGGTTGAATACTATAACATGGCCACCAGGTTGAACTTCAGGAACAAAAGGTTAGCTCTCTTGCCGTCAGCACCTACAGCACTGACTGTTTCAGTGAAGAGAGCCATCTTGTCCAAAAGCATTCTGAGTCATCCCAGTTTCAGATCTCTCCACAGGGTTGCTGAGGCCTTATTGTGACCACACACTGATAATTCAACTTCCCCATCTGCCCCCTCCAGCATTCTTATTTTTCCTTCCTTTCCATGGGTGTTTACCTCCAAAGAAACTCTATAATTAAACTCCTGAACACTAAGCTCCATGCCAGGAAACCCAATCTATAAGAATAACTAAGATGTCCAGGTGTCTCAGGCAGGTCTGACCTGGGAATTCAAACATTGTCATCATATCTGTCTCCAAACTTCTCCATCCTTCCTTAGCTTCTGATTTGATTTTGTTTGTGTTGGCATAATTCTTAGTCAACTTCTTAGCCCAAAATAGTAGAGATAGTCTATGGCAGCAGCCAGCATACATCATTCACAAGGATAGAAAAGCCTCACTTTCTCTGCTCCCGAGTTCCTAACAATTCCCTCCTGACCCTTCTTTGGGTCAAGTGCCCACCCGTGGGACATACACTGTGTCCAGGAAGATGAAGTCCCCCCTTCGGTCATCCTTATTAGGCAAGGAAAGTGGAGCCACATAACTCATAGAAGCATATAGAGTAGGAGCATGGCAGTCCTCAAAAGAATAGCATACACAGCAGAGAGAAAAGGAACAGAAATCCATTTCTCATCATCACCAGGAACAAAACGCACTGGGAATCTTGGCGTGGTACCACACCTCCCTTTCTTCAGCAATTTCACATATCCTTCCTGGAATAAATTAGGAGCCTAATTTATTAGCCTAATTTAATTTGAAAAATCAAGAAGGATTTATACTCAGGATGCACAGCTAGGGAATTTCCTAGCGACTGGGTCTGCTTATCTCCTTTTTTGTCTCAGCAAGAGGTGTCTAGGATTTCAATCGCATCTGAGGGTGTTACTCATGACTGCCTACTGGGAGGGTGAGTACTTCCTTGTATTCACCACACTCTGGCTTGACACTAAGAGCTTAGGAGACAGTGGAAGCCAAAGTGGCTGGGAGAAGATACAGAGGCTCAATTTTCTTTATTCTCAGTATCCAGTCAATCCCAGGCAACCATTACCTGTTGCTTCTTTATCAAACCTCCATCTTTCCAAGAGTGGAGCACATTACAATTTACTTGAACAATGTTCTTAAAAGAGAAGGTACTTTCCATAAAGGAAAGCTTTTACTCTCTCTTTCTCTCTCTCTCTCTCTGTCTCTCTGTCTCTCTTTTTTTTTGCAACTGATCTCTCTTCTTCCAGCTGTGAAACTGATTAAGGGGGAAAAAAGCAATAGGAGGGAATGGTTGATTACCCATGGAAAATATTCTTTCTCTTTTGAATTTTCTCTCAAATTGTGGAGGGAGAGGAAGGGAGTTGGAAAACGTTCAAGAAACAGGTTTATGTGAAACAAAGAACATCATTTCCTGGTATATGAATATTCATGGTCCCCTTCGCATTGCTTCCCCAGCAGAGCACAGGCATCAGGAGGTAGATGAGAAAATGTGGGAGAAACTTGAAGATTCAGATGGGATAAAGGAAGGCGAACCAGCAGGCTGGGAAAGAGAAAAGGGGAAAGAGTAGAGAGGAGAAGATTTTGATAAGTTTCAAAGAGCATGATGGAGCCACAGACACCCGGTGGAGGAGTCTGAGAGAGGCAGAGAGGGGGAGAGCAGGTGTTTAAACAGCTTATTCCTCATTGCCTCACCTCTTTAATTACACGAGTAAAAGAGTACACGCCTGAATTACATTTTTTTTTTGTCTCAGGCAAAGTCCAGTCAGAAAAACAAACCACCACATTTTAACGCAGGGAATTTCATACCAGGAATTTGTTACATGGATGATGGGAAAGTGCAGAATCCCAACATGGGTGTGGAGGCAACATAAAGATTAACATCTACAGGAAGTGGTTACCACCCTCAGTGTTGGAGGGACACCGGAAGGAGGTGGTATAACTCAAGCCCAGAAGCCAGGGCCATCTGGCAGCCTAAAACTACGGTGGCGATGGCCAGCCGGAGCTCATGCCATAGAGGGAAAGGCTGACTGGTAGCAGCCGGAGCCTTCATGGAAATGCAGCCACTTCAGAGATGCCACTTGAAGCAGAAAGCTGGCGGGAAAAACACTTTGGCTTCTCTCCTGCTCCTCATCCTCCCGTTTGGCCGACCACACCGGAAGCCAGAGGGCCAAGGAGCCCAGCAGATTGAATTCTGAATTGCTCCCTGAAATGGAGCAGAGCAAGGGAAGGGTAGGGAATAGATCTCAGAGCAAAGAAGCAAAGAAGTGGCCCGTGTTGGGGTTGTCTAACCGTGTCTCTTTGAATCCACCTCTGTGGGCAATGGAATCATGCAGCCGTCTGTCCTTTACGTGGCTTACTCATGATCCAAGAGCAATGGAAAAGGTCACAGTTTAATACCTTTCCTTCAGTATTAAGTGAAAAATAATGTTACTTCACTAATGGTCACAATTCTGTAGGCTGTCTCAAGTGGTTCATAAATAAACAACCACAGCGGGTCGTGCTTCTCTTTTGGTTCCTCTCATTCCCGTATGCCTCCTGCTATTTCTGCTTTTACCTCTTCATTAACTCTAGCTGTGGTACAACCACCTTTGTGCCGTTGGTCAGCTTTGATCTCGTACTGGGGTTACCACCCTACCCTCCTGTCTCTTTCGTGTCCTGAAGACAGAGTAGTAGTCAGGAAAAATGCTAAATCTGGCTTTTGGCATCTGCCCCATCTGATACACCTTTGTTTTGACCCTATTGACATAGCTAGCCTGCAGGATGCCGTGTCTGCCTAGGAATACTATAGTCACCCAAACGTTTTGCCATATTTGTTATATTTTTACTTCCTGTATTTGTATTTGGTATGATTTGGGATGAGGTTGACAGAGTTAGGCTTTTTTTTTTTTTTCTGGTATCTGGTTAGAAGTGTTGCCAAATTGCTTGGATTGCAAATCCCAACTTTACTGTTTCCTAATTGCATGACCTTGGCCAAGTAAGTTAACTACTCTGGGTCTCAGTTTCCTCAGCTGTAAGTGTACTTATACTAATAGAAACTACTTTAGGGGCTCCTGGCTGGCTCAGTCGGTAAAGGGTGTGATGCTGGATCTCCGGGTTGAGTTTGAACCCCACGTTGGGTGTAGAGATTACTCAAAAATAAAATCTTAAAAAAAAGAAACTACTTTTTTTATAGGGATTGAAATGTTATAATCAAGTGAATTTATTTGTATATTGAATTATATGTGTGTGTGGGGGGTCTGTGTTTACACACATGTATGTATCAATTCATATGTACATATATGTTTGTCTATATATGTATGTGTGTATATATGTGTATGCACACATACACATATGTGTCTTAGAAAATTGGCACGATGTAAGTATGCTATAAACATCAACCATCATTATTGTTATTATTCTTCTCAATGAGACTGTAAAATGCTGCTCAGCCTGTCAAAAGATATTTAATGATTTTTACCCAGCACAGAGTCAGGGCTTGTTAAAAATTGGTACTTGATAACTAGTTGTCAAAAAGTTAATTCCGTGTGTAAAATCTGTACCATCATTGGACTGATATTTGTCTCTCAGTTGTGGAAATTGGTTTCGTTTCCTACTATATTTAGTTATGACTGGATTATTACAGACCCCTTTTCTGCAGTGTTTTTTTCTTGTGGTTTAAAGATTTAAAGTTCTTATGGAAACAAGATTTTCAGTTGACCAATGATTAGCTAATTTCTGATAATAGAAAAGGAAACTGATTGCCCCAAGGCTGCTGTTTTCATTTCCTCATGGGAAGAAGAAGCAGAGCAGAGAAGAAGGGCAGACACACAAAGCATTGATCCTCTGTCACCATGGGGAACTGGGTTGAAAATGAGGGACTCTCCATCTTTGTCATTGTAAGTACCCATGAGAGACAAATGAGAAGTTCTCGAACTTGTCTGGGTTCTCTCGGAAAATGAAATAGGGCAAAACTTTTTGTTTCTTTGTCTTGTTTCTCTGAGAAATTGTGTTGAAACTAATTTACTGTGTGAACATACTTCTAATCTGTAAGCCATAAGCCGGACTGAGTGCATTCTTCCAAACTTATTAATGGAAAGAATGTATCTGGGGGCTCACTTCACCTACTTTATTTCTTGAGTCTTTGGGAGTACTAAATTGGCCAGCATCTCACTGAGGGAGTAGAAGACATTTTATGTTAATGATCTCCGAGTCTAAGTTGTTTATTGGTATTTACTCAGAGGCAAATTTCTCTACTTTTTATGTGTTTATACCACTTAAAAATGGGTAATCGTAATTTTACACCATTTTCCAAATAATAGGTACAAGACTGGCTCATGTATGGAAAATTGGCCTTTATTCAGTAATTACACCAAAAATTATTGAAGGTCTCAACTTTCTTTTTTTAAAAAGTACTTTTTCTCTCTGATGTAAACTTGAGCTGTTTACGAGATTTATAAAAATTCAAGGGAAAGTAATTGAAATAAACTAGACTCATATACACAGTGGATATATGATATATATTATATATATAAATCAATATAATCCATCTCGAGAAACAATTTTTGTAGGTGAGGATATGGCTAATTTTCAAATAGGCATGTTAATCTCTTTAGTTTTTTAACATAACAAAGATGAACTATTATTTTAAGATGGCAGTCTCGGCAAAACAATCACGGGCAATTGGGAAGACAGAAATGTGATTTATAAATAGCCTTTCCACTTGATCTTAGCCAAAAGGCCGAGAAGCGATATATAAATAGCCTTTCCAAATAGCCAATGGAAGTATTATATAGATGTTAAAAAGAACACCTACGACTGGAATTTTTGAAAGAATTTTTCATGAAGTAAATACTGAGTCTTTGAGTTGTACACAGAGAGAGGAATTAGTGGCATAAATAAAGTAAAAACAAGAAATATCACGTCAAACAATTAGGCCAAACCAACGTTCTAATGCAATATAGAATTCTTCTGAGGACTCAGACCTGTTAACTTGATTTCTTACCACCATTTTAAGAACAGATTACTCCTACAGAAACCAAGTTCATGTTTATACTTTTAGTTCCTACCAGAGTTTTCCCCAGGAGATGGCCTCCTTCTAAATTACACACTCATACACCTGAAAATAAAGACACAGCTTGGAAAGCAAGAGTAAGAATGACAAGGTTAGGTAATGGAGAAATTGTTTTAGTACGTTCTTCTTAAAGAGAGATTGTTCTCAAGCACCTATGGACATTTAATAGCGTCAAAGCACAGGTAAGAAAAGATCACTATAGAGCTGAAGGTAGAGGACTGGGCAGTGTTACCATGTAGTCAGTTCTTGGGATGAAATGAGCAGTCAAAATGTAGAAGGGTCTCTTTTTTTTTCCTTTTTCATCCCCCCAAATGCCCTCCTTAATGCCTGTCACCCATTTAACCCATCCCCCCACCTACTGCCCCCTCCAGCAGCCCTTAGTTTATTCTCTGTATTTAAGAGTCTCTTATGGTTTGCCTCCCTCTCTGTTTTTATCTTATTTTTCTTTTCCTTCCCCTATGGTCATCTGTTGTGTTTCTCAGATTCCACATATGAGTGAAGTCATATGATATCTGTCTTTCTCTGACTGACTTATTTTATTTAGCATAATACCCTCTAGTTCCATCCTCTTAAAAAAAAATCCCATGCCCCTCACCCCCTCATTGATGCTTAATATCCCCTCTTTCAAAAGTTTGGCAAAACTTACCAAACAGAATTAAAGACTCCACATTTTACCTGATGCGACTCTCACTAGCTGGGGGTTGGGATACCGTGTGGGGGAGGGAGGCACCCGTGAGAGTAGAACACGACGTCTTACCGATGCGGGGGACAGCACAGTAACATCTTCCTTTCCCTTCTTTTTTTGAGAAGACTCACCTGCCATTATCTATCTGTCTAAAGCTAAGAAGAAAAGAGGAGGCAGAAGAACAGAGGGGAGATAGAAAGATAACAACCTGGTGTACTGGCCAGTAGTAAAACAATCATGGGTAACAAGACAAAGTGGAAAGGTCAATTACAAGGTGTAGAGGCACTGTTGTGGGCAAGAGCTGGCTTTCAGCTGGCTACACCCAGCTTTCTAACCACCTTTGTTGAAGGCTAGACTTGGGGAAGCCCTGACCCTGGTCTGACACTGATCTTATGTGAAATCTGCCCAGTGAAATGTGGAATCTTTATGCAACTATTTCTCTTTGTGCAGCTAATATGGCTGGGGATGAACGTCTTCCTCTTTGTCTGGTACTACAGATTCTATGCGTTGAGAAGGACATTCTTTTACACTCAAAAACTTCTGGGGGTAAGTATAAGTCCCATCTCATGCAATATTGACTGGCTCACGTTTCTAATCAAAGATTATGGTTCATATTCCTTTCAACACTTTAAATAAATGTTCTGACCAACTCGAACAGCACCATCAGCATTGCCCCCTCCATTGCAACCACCTGGGCAAGAAGCTTTAGGCCTTCCAGCGTGGGAGAAACAAAAAGTGTGTCAGAGAGTCCCAGTGGCATCCCTTCCCTCCCAAGGACTACTGTGCCACTGTTTAGTTTAAAGAAGAAATCTAATACCAACTCTGGCGTGGCAGGCAAGGTTGGAGAGATCAATCCAAGGGTGACATGGGTGGGACAAGTGAGTCTTCCCGTGTTCTTTAAATCATCTGATTCCTGACACTTTTGTGCATGGTGAGCCCTGGGCCTGGTAGCATGTTGTGAAATTGTCTTCAGGAAATAAGCCTCTCCCTACAGATGCAGCCTTTGAGGAACTTGCCCAAGGGTCGCTTTCACTGACTAGGCCAGCAGAGGAAGGCCCCCATCTTTCCTTGGATCCATTGCATTCTTGATTTCCTTGATCTGCCAGGGTTCTGCTTCATGACACATGAAGATAATTACGATCACAGCTGCCC
Source organism: Panthera uncia (assembly GCF_023721935.1). Taxonomy (NCBI): domain Eukaryota; kingdom Metazoa; phylum Chordata; class Mammalia; order Carnivora; family Felidae; genus Panthera; species Panthera uncia. The sequence goes on from NC_064817.1 coordinate 31,673,161, forward strand.
CCACAGGAAATCATTTCTTATATCATGCTGAAACCATGAATTCATTACTTAATACTAATGATAATATGTATTATATATCACTTGTATAAATAATTATAATACATAATCATACTACGCTATTATAGCTATTGTTAACTTATTCACATTGATACTGAGGAGGAGGATTTCCCTTTTCTTCCCTCTCCAAAATAGGCAACTTATTTAGGCATCACAGAGAACAATTATAATGCCAAAGCATTACAACATACCAACCGAGGTTACTTCTGAAGTGAGTCTAAGTGCCAAGAAAATCTTTAGAAAGCCCCAGTTTCTATACTGAACCCTAATTAATGATACACATGCTTAAGTACTTAGGGGAAAGTGATGTCTGCTACTTACTTTGAAATGCATCAAAACTAAGCTGTGTTGATGGATAGACAGAGGGATGGGTAGATGGATGGATAGATACGTGATAGTGGAATCTGGGAGTTGGGTAAACAGGCATTCATTGTGAAATTACTTCAAATTCTCTTTATGTTTGAAAATGTTCACAGTAAAATGTTGGGGTGGGAGAGAAGGGCCAGATTAAAACAAAGGATCCCAGCAGGCCCTAAAGGTAAACTCTTAGCTCTGAAGGACCTTCCTCCTCAGATAACCTGATACCTTTCCCCACTCCCTATCCTGCATCTTCCAGATCGCACTGCCATTGGCCAGGGCCCCTGCAGCCTGCCTGAATTTCAACTGCATGCTGATTCTGCTGCCAGTCTGTCGAAATCTGCTCTCCTTCCTCAGGGGTTCCAGTGCGGTAAGAGCAAACATTTACAAAGTTGAATTTTGAAGTTTGAAGAAAAGCAAACTAATGGTTTGTGAGGATTCCAACCTCTGTACAATATGCATGAGCCAAGCCATGCCTGATTCTCCATTTTATTTGTATATTCATTGTTGATGGAGCTCCCTAGGACAGCCATTTAACTTGGAATAGACATAAAAACAACAACCCACCAACCTACACCTCAAGAAGAGCAATAAAACACTTGCGCACGTGTGCACACACATACACACACACACCAGACATCTGTAACATATTACGGGCTTTGTGACGCTGACATGGGATTTGGGAATTGATCTTACAGTGCCATATTTTTCAAAATTTTTAAGTCAGAGAAAATCTCTTTGTGGATAGTGTCCCAGGCAGATGGAATCAATGAGTGATGAGTATAATGAGGGTGACTAAGAGGTGTCAAGTCCATGGAATTGAGGAGTTCAGAGCTTTCTAAATGCTCAGGGATTTTTTTAACCCTCACTTTGACAAGTTTGCGAGCCCCTAAATGTACTATGCTAGAAGAAATAAAATATTATGTAAGAATAAACTGTGTAACCTATACAATGTTATGTGAATTTATTATTATTATTATACAAAGATTAGAAACAAGGCACTTATAATCTACTTAGATCTGTGTACCCAAATAAATATGATACAAAGCAAAATATGATGGGTTCCACAAAACATTAGACGTAAGGGGCTATATTTATTTGGTAAAGATGGCAACAAATACGGGCATATAGGGGTAAAATAAGCACTAGGAGATGTAAATGAGAGAGAAAGACATCCTGCATGGAGAAAATGGAATGGGCCAAAGCACAGAAAATAGTGAGGAAATTATATTCTTGAAAGCCCCATATAAGCATGACATGTGGCTTCTCTTTGGATTTGTTGGCTATTCCTGGCCACACCAAACAGTGTAGCTAGGAAAAGTTAGGGATTGACGTCTTGGTGGGACCCATTCTACTGGATGATTAGTAACTAATAGCCTCTGTTTTTCTTCTTAATAAAATGTCTATGTTTTATATTAACTAGCTTTAAAATATCTCTTAGGTAGAGATAATTTATAGAAGAGACCAGGGAGCAATCCACTTTGATGGGGATGTAGGGATTGTAAAGGGCAGGTGTCTGAGGTAAGGCAGCAGAGGAGAGCTGGAGCTTTGCTGGTAAACTAGGACGTTAAATGTATAGCTGAGAAGTTAATACTTAATTTGGCAATCACAGAATATTTGGGGGAAGGAAAGTGATCTAAACTGTTGATAACAAGTAGAATTTGCCTTGAATTCTGCCTTGTTTTTCCTAGTCTTACTAAATTTGCTGGTTGATTTATAAATATAAGATGAGCAGGACACAGCTAACAGTAGACATTGATTACAAGGGTTTCTTTGTTTTTTATTTTTTTAATGTTTATTTATTTTGAGAGAGAGAGGGAGAGAGAGAGACAGAGCACAAGCGGGAGAGGGGCACAGAGAGAGGGAGACACAGAATCAGAAGCGGGCTCCAGGCTCCAAGCTGTCAGCACAGAGCCCAACATGGGGCTCAAACTCACAAACCGTGTGAGTCAGACACTCAACCAGCTGAGCCACCCAGGCGCCCCTGATTACAAGGATTTCTAAATAATATTCTCAATCACAAAGATCAAATTCCATTTGATTTCAAGTTCTATCAATGAGCCACCTAAAAACTACAGTGCTTGGTGTATTGTAGGTACCCAGTGAACATTTGCTAAATGAAACTCATGCACTGTAACTTTTTGTTTTTAGGAAGGCACGATTCATTTTTGTAGCCTTCCTCTTAGCCCCGTTTGAATACTCTCTATTTACAGGAAGTAAATCCTGAGCAACAGGCAAAGTTTTCACCAGGAAGGCCCATTAAGAAATCCTTGTTACCTCACAGGCCCAAATTGCACTGCCATTGAACAGCCATGACCCATGAAAAGCACATGTCATAATGGCTGCGTTTAGGCTTCTTGTGGTCCAGGAGGGAAGATCTTCATGAGGGTCTTCTAAAAGTATATATAAAAGTATATAGCAGCACTCTCAACAATAGCCAAATTATGGAAAGAGCCTAAATGTCCATCAACTGATGAATGGATAAAGAAATTGTGGTTTATATACACAATGGAGTACTACGTGGCAATGAGAAAGAATGAAATCTGGCCTTTTGTAGCAACGTGGGTGGAACTGGAGAGTGTGATGCTAAGTGAAATAAGCCATGCAGAGAAAGACAGATACCATATGTTTTCACTCTTATGTGGATCCTGAGAAACTTAACAGAAACCCATGGGGGAGGGGAAGGAAAAAAAAAAAAGAGGTTAGAGTGGGAGAGAGCCAAAGCATAAGAGACTCTTAAAAACTGAGAACAAACTGAGGGTTGATGGGGGGTGGGAGGGAAGGGAGGGTGGGTGATGGGTATTGAGGAGGGCACCTTTTGGGATGAGCACTGGGTGTTGTATGGAAACCAATTTGACAATAAATTTCATATATTGAAAAAAAAAGAAAAGAACTAGAGTAATATTTAATATACTAATAATATTTAATATATTTGTTAATTATTTAATAAATAAATTTATTTATAAAAATAAATAAAATTTCATGGTTATAATAATTGTTTATTAATATATTAACATGTTAATAATATTTAATATATATTAAATAATAGAGTAATATATACTCTAAAAGTATATATTAATTGACCAAACCTGTCAACTGCTGAGTTGTCAGTCAACAAATATTTGTTAAGTGCCAGCTATATTCTAAGCACTGGGGACACATGGTGAGTAAAGAGTAGGATATGAATGGGCCATGAGCTCAAGGAGCTTAGAGTTTTATGAAAGAGAATAAACACGTGATTTCAAAGTTAGAAACAGTGATGTTCTTATTTATTACATATGCTACTGCCACCATCCTACTGGACATTAGTGTCAGCTCCTTTGCCTGAGTTCTGTAGATTCAAGGCTGGCTTTTGTACTTTCTCCCAAATTTCACATAAACGTCTAATTTAGGTGAGTTGAGTTCATGGCATGTGTGGTAGGACCAGGTGTACACAAAATAGAACTTTTATGTTTCTGTAGCGGTCACGTTAGAGAAAGTCATGTTATACCCCATTAAACATGCACTTCTTTGTAGTTCCATTTCTCACTTAAATTTTTTTTCTCTCTTAAAGTTTGAATGGAGCATAGAAATCTGCTGAGATGACTCACTGATCTCCCTTACACTTGAACGTTAGCTTAGTGAGATCGGGCAAGGCTCTAGGTGACAGTAACAGAAGAGAAACTTCCCTTTAGAAGTCAATGGCAAAAGGCCAAGAGGTAGTTCGGTGAGGAAGCCACGGGACATGACGGCAGCTTGGGTAATTAGGAGGCGGCTGGTGATAATTCAGAAGTGACTCAAAAGAATAAGAATGGTATCTTTGTAAGGAGGAGGGACAAAAAAGCCCTGGGCAGTCACAGGCAGCAAAGCCCTTCCTTCTCACCCCACCAACCAGCCGCCTTGCTCCCTTTTCACAAACGGCAAGAAATTGTATCTGGAAGCCCCATATAAGCATGTCTTGTGGTTTTTCCTTGGGATTTTTTTTTTTTTTTTTTTTTTTTTTTTTTTTTTTTTTTTTTTTGCCATCCTGAGATACCATAGAGGGTAACTTGGGAAAATTAGGGATTGGTGCCTTGGTGAGACCCATTCCTGTCCTGGCCCATTAGTGACTAATGGCCTCTGTTTTTCCTTTCATGAGATGTACATGTTTCATATTAATTAGCTTTTTAAATTAAAAAAAGAATTTATAAGTTTATTTATTTTGAGAGAGTCAGAGACAGCATGAATGGGGGAAGGACAGAGAGAGAGGGAGAGAGACAGAGAATCCCAAGCAGGCTCTGCAATGTCAGCGCAGAGCCTGATGCAGGGCTCAGTCCCGTGAACCGTGAGATCCTGACCTGAGCCAAAATCAAGAGTCTTTCACGTAACCTGTCGAGCCACCCAGGCACCCCTTTATTAATTAGCTTTAAAAAAAAAAAAAACACTACCTATTAAGATCAGACTATTACCAAATGGACCTTTTTATCTCCCAAGCACATTTCTCCATTGTTCTGGCATTCAATTTCATTTTCTGTAACAGTCAGATGCTCAAGCTGATAGGGGGCATGAGAATCTATGGTTGCAGATTTCCCATGATCTATATTGATGATGATAAAGGTAGAACTCTGTAGAGACACTGTAGAGGCCACTTCAAAACTACTTTCCTTTTCTTCCACTTCAGCATGCAGGAGCCAGTGTATTTTCTCCCAAAAGTTTCAAAATAATTTGTCAGGAAGAAGAAAAGCAAGCAGCATGGCAAGTATAGACATGTGGGTAAATACCTCTCTATAGGTTTATAATAATCATCTTAGGTTCTAGACTAGTGAAAATGTAATTCATTTAACCAAATAATTACCAAGGGATTTTTTTTTACAGTATATGATATATTACTCTGTATATAGGAAGATTACTCCACAGCTGGGGAGCCAAGCCCTACTCACTGAAAAGTTAAATCATGATACAAGAAAACCCTCAAATATTTATAAAGCACTTCTCAGTGAATCTATGAAACAGATCTATGGGGAAAGAACTACGATAAATATATAGGCAAGGAAGTTAGAAACTGAGCGTATTATTCAATGTCACATAGCTAGGTGTTAGAGCAGAGATCCAACATGGGTATATTGGATGGCAAAACTTGCTCTCTGAAATGTAATTCAGTACTGGTTTCTGATCCCGCTAATTGCCATTCTCTCTGTCTTAGGACTCCAATTTGTCTGCCATCACCCCAGTAAGGGCTATAGTAATTATCTCTTACTATGTGACAAATGTCCACAAATTCAGTGGCTTCACACAACCCCCATTTATTAGCTCACAGTTTTGTAGATGAGAAGTTCAGCACCCTGCAGGTCTGCAGGTGGTTGGGTACTCCACTCAGCATATCACAAGGCAGAAGCCAAGGTGCCTACTGGGTTGACTTCTCAAATGGAAACTCTGGGTTGAAATCTTCCCAGCTCATTCTTGTTGGCAAAATGCAGTTCCTTGCAGTTGTGGGACTGAGGTTCCTGTTTCCTTGCTGACAGTCATTCAGGGGCTGGTCACAGATCCTAAATGTCCCTGTATCCCTTGCCATGTGGCCCCCCCTCCATGTTCAAGCTGGCAACATTGCACCAAATACTTCTTGTGCCTTGAATCTCTGAATTCTTCAGTCTCTGTGTTCTAGACCCAGATTTAAAGGGTCATGAGATTGGTTCAGGCCCATCCAGATAATCTTTCTCATAAGGTCAACTTGGGACTTTAATTACCTCTGCAAAGTTCCTTTTGCCATATAATGTAACAAACTCATAGGAGTGACGTCCTATCATATTCACAGGTCAGGTCCCACTCGCACTCAAATGGAGGAGATTATATAATATCATTGGGGATCATCTTTGAATTCTGCCTACCTCGAGGACTTTAAGATACTATGGAGGAACCTAGTGATTGGGAAACAGGAAAAATATATTTCCTTAAAATTGTAAAGAGGGGCGCCTGAGTGACTCAGTCAGTTAGGTGTCTGGCTTTGGCTCAGGCTATGATCTTGTGGTTTGTGACTTTGGGCCCCACGTCGGGCTCTGTGCTGTCAGCCCAAAGCCCACTTCAGATCCTCTGTCTCCCTCTCTCTGCCCCTCCCCTCTTCTCTCTCTCAAAAACATAAACATTAAAAAAAAGAGAGAGGACACCTTCCTTACCTCGCCTTGACCCAGTAGGGTCACTGTAAATAGGCATCAAAAAATTCTTTAAAAAATTTTAAGGGGCACCTGGGTAGGTCAGTCTGTTGAGCATCCAACTTCGGCTCAGGTCATGATCTCACAGCTCATGAGTTCGAGCCCCGCGTCGGGCTCTGTGCTGACTGCTCGGAGCCTGGAGCCTGCTTCTGATTCTGTGTCTCCCTCTCTCTCTGCCCCTCCCCCACTTGCGCTCTGTCTCAAAAATAAATCAACATTAAAAAAAGATTTTAAAAAATTACATTAAAAATTTTTAACAATTTTTCACTAACAGAAATGTAAACTAAGTGATCTCCAACAGGAAACCCTTATTATGAGAGCCCGAGTTACTGCCCAGCTCCACCAATGGACTCTTAGTCGTAGCTGATGCTGTTGTGTCAAGCAACAGTTAGTGTTCCACTAATATTCCCTCCCCACTTCTGGTTCTGCAGCTCATGGGGCAGCTGCCTTCTGGAAGCCCCAGTCATTCTCTGCCTCGGAATTTTCTTTTAGCCTCTCCTGGGGCAAGCCTGAAATGCCAGGGAGTTGATGCCTTGGGACTAGCCCTCAGCCAGTGACAGATAGGAGTTGTTGGATGAATACCTAAACTTTGTAATCCCTCAGGTAAAAATGAAAAAAAAAATCCTCTGGGGCATTTTCTACACAGTCTCTCAGAGTCCTCGGATCAGCAAGACTATGATGACATGATATATGTTTTGATATGATATGATATGATATGATATGATATGATATATGATAGTGGTAGCTGATCTGATTAATATACCTTTCACTGGTTTCCTTTTCTTCCTAGTCTCACTTCCCCTGACATTGTTTTCTGCGATCACCTTGCAGCTGAGTACTTACACTTAAAATTCTCGTCTTGGGTTTTTAGACACATAGAAAAATAGTGGCGATATCTTTGCAATTGGTTTAGTGGAAAAGGGTATGAATGTTGAAGAAAATAGACTTGGATCCCAGACAGTGTGAGACTTAGCTTTAGGTTTTTTATCTGTAAAATGAGGATAATGATCCTTATCTTGTTGCCACTGAATGAGGTAATGATTTTGCGTAAACTGTCTGGCTCACAGAAAACATTCGATGAAACCGAATTCTTTGTTCCTTTCTCTGGAATCCTCAGTATCTTCCTCACTGCAATCCCAAGAACCTGTTGTCATGTTCCCATGCTCTCTGTAGATGTAGCTAACTGAGAGATAGTGGAATAAGCACAATTTTCCACACAACCACATTCTTTTCCTATAAAATCAGAAAATTTTATTGAAAAAATAAGCAAACCAAAAATTAAACATCTTTAGAATAAATTGAATGTGTTTAGAACCAGATTCTTATAATACCTAAGATTGTCTTTGGCACTCGGCTCTTCTCAAAAGGTTCTTTGTATCTCTGTGGCAGTATGTTTAGACTTGAGAACAAAACAGCCAGAGCGAGCATTTGACCGGTTTCTAGGAGGACAAAGCTTTGACTCAACCATAAAGCAGGGTGTTTCTTTTTCTACTTTGGGCATTGACCTGAATCAAGATTCACACCCACATCTTCTAACATGCATCAGTAGGACAGTTACGCCAGAGTACTGACCAAAATACTATTTTTAATGTCAGACTAATCATGCAAGGTATGAAATATCAGAATACTGATACTTCTGGCATCCGATACTCTGGATTTAAATCCCAGCTCTGCCACTTATTAACTATGTGACCTAAGGCAAGGTGACCTCTCTACGCCTTTTTTCCTAATCTGGTATATAGTGATAAAAATGGTACCTCCCTGATAGGATTGATGTAAGAATGAAAAGTGTCAAAATGCATATAAAACACTTAAACCAGCTCCTTGCACAAGCTCTTTACAAATATTAGCTATTGTTATTTTTGCTATTATTATTTGTTTAATGATGTCTCCTTGTGATGTTTATCAACAGAGGCAGGTGGAAAATTTTTTCTCCTCCCATAGTGTATGTCTTAGAAGGATGTTCTCAAACTATTCACTTGTTCTAGAACTGTTCACTTGTCTGTGTCCCCATTAGACTTTCAGGGTCTTGTGAAATGCATACACCTTTTCTCTTGGAGGGAATCCTATTAGCTTGCCAGTATTCTGGGATAGCTGACACTTGAATCTCTCAACTGACTAACACTTAAGTTACTGGTTAACATCTTCTTGAGGATGAACCTTTGCTAACTGCCCAGGGTGGGACCGTGAGAGCTCACATACATTCTGGGGCAGGGGAAAGTGATGGAGAAGACAGAGAAGAGCTCTCCCCCTTCAGGTCCAGGTGAAATAGGCAGAAACGGATTGTAGGGACCTAAGGCTTGCTGGTCAACAAACCTTAGGCTTCTTGGGCTGAGCTGGTTGTGCCTGTGTGTGGTTACTGCAGGGACCTATCAGGTATGCCACTTACCAGCTATTTGACCTTGGGAAGATGACTACACATATCTGAGCCTCAGTTTTTTCATCTGTCAAATGCGTCGAATGACATCGTTTTTAGGGTGGTTGTGAGAATGAAATGAGATGATATGTATCTACTGCCTGGCGCTTGGAAAGCCTTCTTGTTACCAATTACTATTTTGTTCTTTTCCCCTTAATCCAAAGTGCTGCTCAACAAGAATTCGACGACAACTGGACAGGAATCTCACCTTTCATAAAATGGTGGCATGGATGATTGCACTTCACACTGGTAAGCTTATTACCAGAAACTTGGAACCAGAGAGTTCCCTCTATTCCTAGATACCTTTTTTAAGTTTGGTTTTTATTTATTTCTAATTTTTTTAATGTTTATTTTTGAGAGAGAGAGAGAGAGAGAGTCAGAGTGTGAGCAGGGGAGGGGCAGAAAGAGAGGGAGACACAGAATCCGAAGCAGGCTCCACGCTGTGTGCTGACAGCACAGAGCCCGACATGAGGCTCAAACTCATGAGCCTTGAGATCATGGCCAGAGCAGAAGTTGGATGTTTAACCAACTGAGCTACTCAGGCGCCCCTAGATACCTTTTTTAAAATAAGAGATCAGCCTTTTTAGGTAGATCAAGTGGTGATTGGATATGTTGTATTTTTTAAGTTTTAAAATTGAAGTATACATACAATATTATAATACATACAACATATACATATACAATACATATAATACATACAATATTATATTGGTTTCATGTGTATGACATAGTGATTCGACAATCACATACACTATAAAATGCTCACCATGATCAGTGTAGTTACCAATAACACAACGTTATTACAGTATTATTGACTATATTCCCTATGCTGTACCTTATATCCCTGTGAGTTATTTGTTTTATAACTAGAAGTTTATATCTCTTAATCTCCTTTACCTATTTTGCCCATCCTTTCACCCCCAACCCCTCTGGCAACCACCAGTTTGTTCTCTGTATTTATGAGTCTGCTTCTGTTTTATTTGTTTGTTTGTTTTGGTTTTTAGATTCTATGTATAAATGAAATCATATGGTATTTATCTTTCTCTGTCTGATTTATTTCACTTAGTATAATATCCTCTCTAGGTCCATCCATGTTGTTGCAAATGTCAAGATCTCATTCTTTTTTTATCGCTGAGTAATATTCCATATATATATATATATATATATATATATATATACATGTATGTATATATATGTGTATATGTATGCACATACATGTACGTGTGTGTGTGTGTGTGTGTGTGTGTGTATATATATATATATATATATATATATATATAATAGCGTCTTCTTTTATCCATACCAGATGGTTGAATTTGATTTTTAACTCTGCTATCGGACACTTAGGTTGCTTCCATAGCTCAGCATTGTAAATAATGCTGCTCTAAACATAAGAGTGCATATATCTTTTCAAATTAGTGTTTTCATTTTCTTTGGGTAGAATCCCTGGGTCAGATGGTACTTCCTTTTTGTTTTGTTTTTTTGTTTGTTTGTTTTTTTGAGGAGCCTCCATGGGGTTTTCCATAGTGGCTGCACCAATTTACATTCCTGCCAAGATGTGCTGTACTTTTTGAATGAATTCTGTTAAAAAATATTCATCACTCTTTCTTTCATCCCTCTATTAGGATTTATTCAATTCCTAAAACTTTTTTTATCTTAGGCTCTTCTGACAAAATCCCAGCGTCTTCACCCTTTTCCACTCTTTTTAATAGAAAAAAAATTTGTTAGTTCACAAACGAGAGCTTTTATTTATCCATTACAAAAATACTAGGTTAAACATTTAGATTTATGGATTTCTTGCAGTAATGCTGCAGGGGCCACAACCCGTAAGTTGAGAAGATATCTTATCTTAATGGTAAGGTAGCCCTTATCAGCTAAGCATCTTCTTTATTATTATTGTTATTATTATATATAATAGGTATACATATGTATATATGTATGCTATATTATGTGTTGTTATTATTATCATTATTAAAGTGGTGGTGTTGGCACAAGGGATGCATCTGGAACCCTTACAAAATCTCCACTAATTCACTTAATAAATAAGGGCTGTGCCAGGCGATAGTCATGCACACAGGCATGGTGATAAACAAAGGAGACTTTTATTCTGCCCTTAAAGAGTCTGTCCCTAATTTGAGTAAAATAGGCTTAGATTGCTGGTGTTTAACTGGGCGTCTCTTCTCCTATTAGTAGATCATGAAGGCTTTCTGTGGCAAACAAAATGGCTCAAAAGCAAAATGCATGATAAAATCTTATTAGAATGTAACATAGTGTAATGGTTAAGGGCATAGATTTGAGTGCCAGATTGCTTGGATTTGATTCTTAACTCTGCTACTTCCTAGCTTGGTGATCTTGGGCAAGATATTTAAGTATTCTATGCCCCAGTTTCCTCATCTGTAAGATGAGGTGATGATAATCGTCCCTACATCATTGGATCAATATAAGGATAAAGTAATTAAAGGCATGTATAACAGTTCTTGGTACCTAGTAAGTTGTATGTTAGTGCTTGTTAAGTAAGGAATGCAATTTTTAAGAAGATATTCACTGTTATGGCCATTGGTTTATATCAGATCAATAAAATTTGTTATCTTTCTGGAGTAATGTCAGAGTCAGGTGAATGGGTCCACTAAAGGCATATATTACATGAGAGTCTTCCTGTTTGAACATAAATATATCAGGGGGAGAGAGGCAAAGAGAGCACATCCAAATATCCTCAGAGACCAAGGTTACTTTGTAGAATCTCAGAACTTGATCGGATCTTTAGGATGGTGTCGTTTTGCACCTTCATTTCACAAATGAGGAAACCAAGACCAGAGATGTCAAGTGATTTGTGTATGATCACACAACTAGAGAGTAGCTTACTGACTCGAATTGTCTTGCCCCTGTGGCCTGGAGACCCAGTTCTTATTTGTGAGTGTCTTGGGCCATCCCTGGGTCTCCTTATAACTTATCATAGAGTCAGGGGCTATAGGCAGAAACCCAGCTCATAATAAAATTGTACATACCCTTCACCCTGTTTGTTTCTCTTCTCTGTCCTCTTCAGCGATTCATACTATTGCACATCTGTTTAATGTGGAGTGGTGTGTGGATGCCCGATCCAACAATTCTGATCCTTATTCAATAGCACTCTCTGACCTTGGAGATAAACCTAATGAAACTTACCTCAATTTTGCTCGACAGAGATTCAAGGTAAGTCTCCTATTTCCTGATTCAGATGTTCCCTAGACCATTAAAACTGAGGACTAGATTTCAGTGAGTGAAGAACCGCACTTGGCCAGAACAACAACAGTGACAAAAGTTGACTATCAGGGGGACAGTTCTGTAGTTTCTAAGAATGTGGGTACAGAGGAAATGTCTCCCACACTCCCGACCCCACGTGTGGAGGATCTCTAGAAGTTTTCCAGCTCCTTAAGCTCACCTGTGGAACCCGGAGTAACTCAGGCTCACCCATGACAATGCCCACCATCAAAGAAAGACAGGAACACACATCCAGTCAAACAAAGTTGGGCTTATTACTTACTGCGGCAAAAGAGGCCTTGCACCATGAGAAAGTCTGGGACATTCCGGGAAGGTGTTAATAGAGGCTTGTTAATAGAGGACATGGACTTGTGTAAGGTGGTTCTGGAGGGGTTTAAGAAAGCAAAGATCTGCTCTGGATCAGGTATGTTCAAGAATTGGGGGTCTTTCTAGGATTGGGTATCTTAGGAATGTTTCTCCAGGAGGCAGAAGGAATAGAATGGGGCTAAATCTGTAATTGGTAAAGAAGCAGCAGTCACTTGTGTTGTCTCGGCTGAGACATAATTCTGGAGTGGTTTTATTTTTGTCCCACTCACCACAGTCACAGAATGACCTCGTCTGATGCGGGTGTTCTATGCACTTGGTTATGTGAAACAGGGAACACTCCGGCCTCGGTGTTAGTATGAGGCTGGCCACTGACTGACAGCTGTCAGAGATGCTTTTCTTCTCTCTTGCCTACAACATCTGAGGGGTGGCCTATGTCTGCTAACCACCATTCCGTGAGAAGTCAGGTGCACTGGGAGTACTCAGCAGTCTTCCAGAGGCAGCCCTTTGGGGCATCCACGGCAAGCCCTGCTTCCCTTCCAACAGTGGCTAAAGCTCCAAGTAAGTCATCCTCATGTGCTCAATGGCTTGGGAGGATGGCCGAGTCAAATTACTATACACCCAATTGCAAACGTGTTTCCTTGTGTTTAGCAGAGTATAAGAAAAGCCCCTTAATTTTGCAGAAATAATTCTCCTCGGGCTACCGTGAAGAAAATACTTGCATCAAAGAAAACAGAAATTCTTTTTCTGTAATGTCTGGGATAATTTTCCTTTTGTGTTGTCCGTTGTTTGCACAGTGATGTGTAAGGAAGGCAATGTGACCATACTAGGTGGGCTGACACTGTCATGCTCTGCCTGGATGTCTCTGGACCACTTTTACTCTGTGCTCCCACACCTTTCTGTGTGTTTTCACTTTTGATTTCTGAGACCTGCGTTTCTTCCTCAGAGGACCACTCTGGGGCTATTGGAGTCCCTTTGTCCACAAACTCAGAGAACTGAAAGGGCCTGATGGCTACCTCTCTGAGGGCAGCCCTAGCCAAAAACTGATGGGGGCAGACCATGAAAGCCCATCCTCCTTGTCTTGAGTCAGGATGAACTCTGACATGTGACTGAGTGTCCACAGTTCCTCGGCAGCATCAGGTGGGAGCTACCCTCTATATAAAAAAAAAACAAAACAGCCTGCGATCACCCTCCTTCTTTGACTTGTTCCTCTTTTGTGATCTATCACCCATCTTCTGACCAGTCTCTTCCTGGAGCACATGCACCCTCATCTCAAGGTCTACCTGCTTCAGGGGACCCCAGCCTAAGACGTCAGGCATGTCCAGAATACATTTGCAAAACAAAGTACTGTGGTCCTTTCCAAACCAAAGGGAGAAAGCGCTTCAGACCCTTTTAGGGCATCTTCTACTTGGCTGATTTCCTTTATTCGATCCTCCCTTACAACTATTTCAGTGTATCAGTTAGTACTTCCCATGATACCTCAGCCACGTAAATGTTTTCAAATTGAGAAATATCTATTCCAAGTCTGTATCTCTCTCTAGAGAGGAAATACCTATGGCCCTATACACTGGAAAGTTTATAAATAGGTAGTCCTGCATTTGAGAGCCTACCAGTAATGTGTGTGTGTGTGTGTGTGTGTGTGTGTGTGTGTTCATGTGTGCGTGTGTGCATGTGTGTGTGTGTGTGTGTGTGTGTGTGTATTTTACAGAATCCTGAAGGAGGCCTATATGTGGCTGTGACTCGGTTGGCAGGCATCACTGGTATTGTCATCACACTGTGCCTCATATTAATTATCACCTCCTCCACCAAAACCATCCGGAGATCTTACTTTGAACTGTTTTGGTACACACACCATCTCTTTGTGATCTTCTTCATCGGGCTCGCCATCCACGGAGCTGAGTGAGTATTTAATTTCCACCGTCGAGTACTTTAAGTCCTTCAGTTTCCAGGTGTGATGCTGTTAGAGGCACAGTGGCCTCCTTGTCTACGTGTGGGCAGCCTGTCTGCTGATAGAATATGAGGGGACAACAGGGGTCAGTTTGAGAGAGACCACTCCGCAACATTTTAGTTTCTTCCGCCTGATTCATACCTATTATTTCTTTAGTTATTTAATAATAGCTATTATTAATGCAGTTATTTCTAGCAAGCTTGAAAAATGCACCAAAGTTTGAGTGTCTTTGCAAGTGTATAAGACATGTTAAGGGTGCTGGAGGGGTCTTGGATGTCTGCAGTGATGTTTCTTATGGTTTAATCGCTAGGAAATTAGTCCAACTCCCAAACTTGAGGGGCTAATGATTAAGCAGGTGAAAGCGTTTGCTGTAGTTCAATGAGTTTTGATTCAAGCTGGACATTTATTGATTGCCTACCATGTTTGAGGGCTGATCTCAGGTACTGTGGGGGAATACTAGAAGGAAAAATACATGGTTATTGCCTTCCAGCCTTCTAATATGATAAAGGTAAGAGCTCTCTTCTATTGAGCACTTGTTATAGACATGAAATGTTTCTTTTAGGTAGAGATGCTCTCACATCCCCATTTCCTGGGGGAGATTGTAGACAAGGAAACAGATTAACAGAGGTAAAATATGTAGCCCAAGTCACCCTGTTTGTAGAGCACCCTGTCAGCTGCTCTAAGGCAGGCTGTGACAAATACTCTCATAGAGACTCAGTGCCTGCATGTGTGGTTGGGACAGTTCCCTTATTGGGAATCCTATTTAATATCAGGTTTCCTTTTTATGCTATTTCACACCAGCTGGTTCTCACACCTGCACACAAAAGTAGGCATGGGGAAGTTCCCTGGTGGGTCTGAGGCTCTATAGCTAAGCATGAAGGGAGTAGATACTCAAGGCTCAATGACTCTGCTGAGAGCCAAGTTGGCCTAGAGGTGATTAAGACCTGAGTGTGAAAAGGGGAAGAGCAGGAAGGAGCAGCACTGAGCAACTACTTGTGTGCATTCTTAATCCACTTGCTGACTCCGACCCCTGATCAGCTCTTAAGCACCAGGAAATCTGTGTAGACAAAGAATCTCTTGACTTTCCTGAAGCAACTGAAAATCTTTAAATGGGATATGGTCATAATCCAGCTGTTTCAGAGAATCCTAGAGAAAACAAAATGAATCTCTCCCCATCTCTAGTTTAGTAATTCCGGCACTTTATGCTTGTACAGTTTCTCAACTATACATTTTCCTTTGGAGCAGGCAGAGGAGACGGATTTACCTCACTCTCCATCTGAACAGAATCTGCTACGTACATTGGTTGGCTGATCGCTCACAGTCTCCTGGCCAGGCAGAAGCTGAGCTAGGATTAATATCCAGGTTTTCTGACTTCTGGTCCTGGCAGTGAGAAGACGGGAGAATCCCCTCCCCCCTTTTTTTTCCTCTCACTTACTCCACATGTGAACTTGGGCATTAGAAACTTTGATAGTTATCATTTGTTAGACTCTTACTTTGTGCCCGGCATTTTTTATGCATCATGCCGATTGATTACTAAAATAAACCTTTAATTAGGTATTATTATTACCTATTTTACAGCTAAAGAAACTGAGGCTTGGAGGAAGTTCAATAACTTCCCAAGGCCACCAAACTAGCAAGCGGTAGACGTGGGATTTGAAACCAACGCTGTCTGACCTAGGCCCAGAAGTGTTTTCTCCAAATCATTCTGCTTCTAGTTGCTAGTTTCTCTAAGCTTCGGTGTTCTCATATGTAAAATGGGGGTGCTAATACTTACCATTCAATCTTGTTATGAGGGTCAACTGAGATAATTTGTGTACAGTGCCTTTCCCCAGGTCTGGCACAGTAATTCTCTGCCCCCAAACGTAAGGACAGAAAGGGATGGTTAACAGCCTTGAATTAGAACAGTCACAGGAGCCTCTGCTTGGCTCAGTCGGCTAAGTGTCTCACCCTTGGTTTTCGCTGAGGTCATGATCCCAAGGTCGTGGGATCGAGCCCCGTGTCAGGCTCTGTACTGGGTGTGGAGCCTGCTTAGAATTCTGTCTCTCTCTCTCTCTCTCTCTCTCTCTCTCTCTCTCTCTCCTTCTGCCCCTCTCCTCCTCTCTCTCTGTCTCTCTCTCTCTAAAAATAAGTGTTAAAAAAACCATTTGCAGAATGTACCAAGTGGCACAATAAAGTTTAGCTCCCCCATAGAAACTATTACAAAGGGCCTTTTGTGCCTCTATTCTCACATATTCTGAAGACCCTGCAATTTATGTTCCTCGAGGTCAGGAACCTGACTTACCTGACCTTGTGCCTCCCTTCCTCTGTTCCCACTAAACCCACATTGTCTTGTGTGTTAGCAGTTGCTCAATTACAGTTTATGGAATTGAAATGAATGGGCTGTGGGCACTTCAAAGGGCACACCATTAGTGCCGATGTCTGTGAGAATGTCATAATCTCCACAGAGTCTTCTTAAATTGATAAAACTTTTTGGTTCAATTTAGGCAATTTGAGTTTAACCAATGAAGCACCTGGACTAAGCCTCAAAGCTACTGTGTATGAGTGTATGGTCAACTACACAAGGGTGCCTGTCCGCAGGGCATAAAATTAGCCCACGCTTTGCTGGCCATGCTCTTTGCCTCTAATACTGCCCTCTCAGAGGGGGCGTCTTTTTCTAATTTGCACCAAGGCACTGTATGGGCTACTCATTGCTCTGTTAGATTTACGGTTTTCCTGTTTCCGTTTGTTTATAAATGAAAGTAACACTCGAAACGGAAGCACACATGCTCCCTTTAAGAAAACACATATTAATGATCCAAAACTTACCCTGTACGATGTTACCTATACTTTGTGCCATTGTACATATCTTTTTTCTATTGCTGAAGAAGACATATTTTCTTTCCCTTCCTCAAATCTATTCAGAGAGGTCAATAAGATATTACTGGTAAATGGAAAGTACAGGATTCATATTAGAATACTTGAAATATGCCCAGAGTCTCAAAATACTAAGAGCTTGATTTCTCACTGCTAAACCATCCGGACTTACATTTCCTCCCCAGGCGCATTGTACGTGGGCAGACCCCACAGAGTTTAGACCAACACCATCACGAAATTTGTGAGAAAAATATCTCAGAATGGGGAAAAATAGAGGAATGCCCAATCCCACAGTTTTCTGGGAACCCTCCTATGGTATGTACAATTCATTGTTACTTTTACGATTTCTTTACCAACCATCTTCAAACTGTGTCTAAGAAATACGTACAAATGTCATAGAGCTGTCCATTACGAAGGCCATGGAAGTGCTAGAATGTTATGTGTCTAGTTTTTTCTGCTACACTTATTGTCTAGAATTATTTCTTGAAAAATAAGGATTGCATTGGTCTGTTCTGAACATCCTGATCTAAAACTTGAAAAAGGATTGTTTTTGAAAGTGCTGTTGGGGTTCAAGAAATTCCATCTCTTCTCTTCTGGATATGAGGCCATGATAGCAGTTAATGATTTCCAGAGGGATTCCATTCTGAGCTGAGTTGGATGACTCAGATAGTCACTTAGAAGGAGCTATGAGCCTCTTTGGATATAAGGTTCCTACCAACACCCAAAGGCTTTGCGTATAGAGCAGGAGTGTGGCAAGGGTGCCCATGGGAAAACATGCGGGAATATTAACTCTCTGTTCAGACCTCCTGTTGGGTGCTCTGCACAATTCCATTTTGTGTATTCTCAATATCTCTGCTCCACTGAGTGAGAAGTGGGCCCTGTGTTCTTCATATCTTTTCTTCCATTGGCAGGCAGTATACTCTATTGGTTATCATGCTAACCGTTGGTATAAAACTAGGCAAAAATCAACATCTGTATAGGGCTTCTGGACAGGATTATAATTTTTTTAAACACAGTGTAACAGAAAGGCAGACGTCCCATCTCATTTTCTCCTTAATTTTTTCTACTTTCCTACTATAACAGTTTTCTTCCTCTAAGACACAGTATGCTGTCCAGGGGCTTAACATCTTGAAGCAACCTTGCTCATTAATGAAAGCACCAGACGTCTCAATGCACTGCCCCTCTACATACAGACATCAATAGAAAGGAAAAAAAAGGAACTGTATTGCAGGCCCTCATATGGTTTAGGGGAAGGCACATTTCCTTGAAGACAGCTGGAATCAGAGTACTACCTTAATAGGCATCTACCTCAAAGGAGCTTCTGGGTTTCTGGGATTAGAGGCAATGTCCGAGACCTGGCTCCATTCAGTGGGGCCCCATTGTGGCACCCAGGAAATAGATGGATGATGCTAGGATTTTTTTTAATTTTTAATGTTTATTTATTTTTGAGAGAGAGAGAGAGAGAGTGAGAGAGCAGGGGAGGGTGGAACTGGACAGAACTGGAAGCGGGCTCCAGGCTCTGAGCTTTCAGCACAGAGCACGACACAGGGCTCGAACCCACGAACCGTCAGATCATGACCTGAGCCGAAGTCGGACACTTAACTGACTGAGCCACCCAGGCGCCCCAGACGTCAGGATGTTTTAAAAACCTGTCCCATGACGGGGCACCTGGGTGGCTTAGTTGGTTAAGCATCCAACTCCTGATTTGGGCTCAGGCCATGATCTCACAGTTCTGTGGGTTCAAGCCCCGTGTGGGCTCTGTGCTGACAGCATAGAACCTGCTTGGGATTCTCTCTCTCTCCTCCTCTCTCAGCCCCTATCCCACTTTCTCTCTCTCTGTTAATAAACATTTAAAAAGTTTAAAAAATTAAACAAAAAAACCTGTCCCTTGAAAACAAAGGCCAGCAGCAGAATATTTCTAACTTTTGGGGCAGATATTCAGGTGCTCTCAACTTCCAATAACAAGTTTCTTCAAAAAATTTAATAGACCATATGTGAGACTTGGGAATTTTTTTTTCTTTCTTGGAATCCATTCTGGAATGCCATCTTTTTAAGTAATGTTGCCTTCTAAAGCTCTTGGCTATTTCAGATATTAAACTAGGAACCTAACTGACTGTGCCCCAGGATGGATCTGTGTGTCCTAAAGGTTTTTATTATAGCCAATAATAGTACAGGGTAACTCCAGTGTTATGAAACACTGGAGTTTCTGACCAGAAGGGGATCTAAAGAAATCTAAAAGTCTTTGGGCTTATCCCTTTCAGCAGGTACATTGCATAGCTCTGAGAACTTACCAGGATATTGGAGAAACAGCTGCATTCTTGCATAAAATTTCTTACCTTGCAAAAGATTAAGCTTTGACTGCATGGCTGAGAGAAAGCAACTTCAATGTTGCATTGAAAAATATGGTGTTGTTGAAATGGTATCCTTAAGAGAAACATTAATTCTGAAACCAACCTTGCTCTGCTGTAAGGTTATTGCAACTGCTGTTGCAACACGAGGAGGAAATCCCATTCTTTTGGACAGTTCCTCTTGGGAGAGTTTCATACTGTAGATGAAGTTCCCCAATGTGGCCAAGGAGAATGCTCATTTTTATCGACTCAAAAATTTGCTTTGATTTTAGATATTTATGATGTGTTCTGTTGCATAACAAATTTACTAATCTAATATCAAATATTTAAACAAGCCTACAAAGATTAACTTGACTTCTACAATGTTTTGTCCTCATGAATCTTGTATTACCTACTACCCCTTAACACATCCTGTTTTCATTTTTTGCTCCAATTACAGACTTGGAAATGGATTGTTGGTCCCATGTTTCTGTATCTCTGTGAGAGGTTGGTACGGTTTTGGCGATCTCAACAGAAAGTGGTCATCACCAAGGTATTGTCTGGTTTACAAATTACTAATAGCATCTAACTATATCATGAACAAGTTTACCCAAGTTCTCTATATCATTGGTCAGAGCTGTCTTTCACCCGGTTTCTTTCGATTAAACATAGGGTAGAGAGAAGACCTATAGTTAATTTCAGTCAGTGTACTTAGCTTGATAATCAAGTAGTTGGACCTTTTAACTCGGGGAGCTACAAGTTAACATTTTCTGTTGAAAAATAAAGCCAACTGTTTTGTGTGCATGAATCTCTCTCTCTCGCTCTCTTTCTCTCTCTCTCTCTCTTTCATTGTGTGTGTGTGTAGAGGGGAGAAGCATACAGTGATGATGTGAGCAGATTAAGAGTGAAGAGGCAAAACACATGAGTTCAAGAGGGCACACACTGAGCCTTAAAATACTCAGATGTTAAAAGAACCAGGGAGCCAAGGGCAGGTCTGACTGAGGTTGAGATAGCATTCCAAGTCTCCCTTTATCTCCTTTTCTGTGCTGTGTATGTAATCATAGAATATCAGAGTTGAAGAATCCAAAGTCTCAAGGAGGTTAGTAACTAAACTGCATCTAGAATTGAGTTCATCAACACCAGGTACAAGGTGGCCTTTTCTCCCCATGCTTCTATGCTGCTTCTCATTACTAACTATGTAAATATACAACTAATTAAATAGAAATAGAAATTCCTGCTTATAGCTTCAGGAAACAACAGACAAAGCTAGTTTTATCAAATAAAATTTAATTCAACTCAATACAGTTCAACAAATGTTCCATCCTCCACCCAAGCTTTTCTTTCTTGGCATCTATGGAAGGCCAGAGTAAAGTTAGTCCAGCTGGCCTTAGAAATCGTGAAATATAGGAAGTGACAGCACTTCTCCTTTTATGATACTTATATTGGATTATAAGAAAAAACCCAAAGATGAGCAAAAAGAGCTGCCACAAAATTTTCCTTATTAGGCCAGACCTGACTAAGCAGACAAGGATTTCCCTTAAACATATTTCAAAGACAAACTTGTTTTCCTGTGGAGAAAATAGATATTCACTTTCTTCTTATAAACATAGATATTCATTTTCTTCTCAAAAAAGAAAAGAAAAGAAAAAGAAAAGAAAAGAAAAGAAAAGAAAAGAAACAAGATGTCATCCAAAAGTATTCCGGTGTCAATTCTTTCTGCTGGTACAGTTTATTTAGTTCCATCCCAATTTCGCCTGTGGTATCGAAATTGCAACAGGGTAAAAAATGTTTTCACCATACAAAATTGCAACATGGTGAACATCATTTTCAAAATAATTTTCATAAATTTTTATTTTCTGTTTTCAAAATGAAGCATTGTGGCTCTTTGTTTCAGTGAAGAAAGGAAGTCAGTTACAGCTTATCATTTAACATCTATTTAAATCACAAGTTTTGGAAATGTTTCGCAATGTGTATCGAAAGGATTTCCCACTTTACTCCTCCTCGCTCATGGAAAGGAACGTTTCACATTATCAGTCAACATTTGGGAAGCTGCTGTTTTGTTTCTATTGATTTTTCTTTTCCTTGATGTCCCTTGTTTTTTAGTTGTACATAGAAAGTCCTAGGTATCTCAAGAATTGTCCCAGAAATATATTACTTTCTGTATTGTGATGACAGCTTTTGATTGTGTTTTTTAAAATTATTTACCAACTCACCAGTTGATGGATGTCTGGACTGTTTCCAATGTTTTGCTCTTATAAACAAAGCTGTCATGAACACTTGTATACATAGAGAATGAGGATGGCAACGGGTGGCTGGGGCCTGGCTTTGGGAGAGATGGATGGTATACTTCCCAGGTAGGTAGAAATGTAGAAACAATGCATGGAATCAGGCAGATTCAAGGTGTGGCTCAGGACAAAGATAGACTAGTACCTTAGGCTTGGTTTGGGGGATGTTACTATACTACTAGCCAATGGGGTCTCCTTCTTCTATCCAGCTGCCAAGGCTCTCAATCATCCCCTGGGGAGGCAGGAAGACTGAGCAGGAAGACATCTCTTCTTCCTGTTTGTAGTTACCTGCCTTGACTTCTTGGAGAAAAAAAATATCACAATAGGCTGGTGTCTTAAGTTAGATTCCCTGGCAAAGACTCTGAAACAGCGAACTGCATGCAGAAGGTTTGTTGAGGCATAGTCTCAGGAAAGGAACCTGCAAAAGAAAAGAAAGTCAGGATGGGGGAAGAAATAGCTGACCCTCAATGAGGTCGCAACTGCAGCCTCAGCTGATGCTACAGGGAGTGCCAGGGTTGGGATGACTCTTGGGACTTGTCCCAAGTTGAGGAGAGGGGCTCAACTTGTTTTGTTCCGTAGGTGGTCACTCACCCTTTCAAAACCATCGAGCTACAGATGAAGAAGAAGGGATTCAAGATGGAGGTGGGACAATACATTTTCGTCAAGTGCCCCAAGGTGTCCAGGCTGGAGTGGCACCCTTTCACGCTGACCTCCGCCCCTGAGGAAGACTTCTTTAGCATCCATATTCGTATCGTTGGGGACTGGACAGAAGGACTTTTCAATGCTTGTGGCTGTGATAAACAAGAGTTTCAAGATGCTTGGAAACTACCTAAGTAAGTACAAAGTGTGTATGTACGAAAGTGTATGAGTTCAGGGAAAATGTCACTAAATAGCTCCTCTTTTCCCGTCTCTCACTCTACTATCTGCTGGGTCCAACAAAACACACAAGTTCTACAAATATAGGCAGCTATCTCTGTGTTCCCCATTGTATGTGTGTGGTGTGTTTATGCGTATATCTATAAGTCTTGTGTGAAACATAAAAAATATGTTTGAATCAAACATTAATAACAAATATTCCCAAATTCCTTTAAATGGGTAAGGGTCAAGGCCAAGTTATATTAACTTTTCTAACAAAGTTATAGTGTATCAAAGATGTTCTTAAAATTTAATTGATATATGTTATTGGAGGGTAAATGCCACATATTATTCGCTTTGTCCCCTCCTTCCCACATGCCTGAGACGGTGCTGGGCACTTAGTAGATGCTAGAGAAAAGCTTGTTGATTCACTCGATGAATACACAAGTGAAAATTGAAGATATTAAATTTATAAGATGTTATGACAGAAAATTCTCAGTTTACCTCAGGGTGTGATGTAAACAGGAATCTCGTGCGTGCGTGCGTGTGTGTGTGTGTGTGTGTGGTAGGTGAAGGGTGTGGAGAGATGAAAAAACACCCTTGAGAGTTATCAAATGTTTTCAGTTAGCTAAAACTTCCTTTTATTACTTCCAACCACACTGTTGACATCAGGTTCATTACTTGAAAGCTATTTCAGAAAAGAAAGTGCCCCATAGATACGTCGTCCCGGTTCGATGTGACATATTGCACACACCCCCAGTGAAAACCTGTGCCCCATCCTTCTCTGAAGTGCAAGATAGCCCCGTAACCATCTCCTCACACGCCTCCTTCCAGGATAGCTGTTGATGGGCCCTTTGGCACCGCCAGTGAAGACGTGTTCAGTTACGAGGTGGTGATGTTGGTGGGAGCAGGGATCGGGGTCACACCCTTCGCATCCATTCTCAAGTCCGTCTGGTACAAATATTGCAATAATGCCACCAATCTGAGGCTCAAAAAGGTAAGTTCTTTCATTTTTCACAGGGCTCGGATAAGGTCGTTAGGTTCTGCCTAGTGAAGCCTGAGAGAGACTTCAGGGCAGAGGCTGGCAGAGACCAAAGGAAGTGAAGACAAGTTCTGCGTGGTTGCAGCGAGACCGACTTCTCATAAAAGGGCGATTTGAGAAGTTAAATGTGCTTTCATAGAAGCAGGTCTATTATTGAAAGCAACGTACTATGCTCGTACGGCGTTAGTAGAAATTCACAAGAAACGAAGATGCGGCAGAAAGTATTCACAACCCCAGTCCAGTAGCTATTGTTTTTGTGTATTCTCTTCCAATATTTCCCCACAAGTTTACATACTCCTGGAAACTTGTACATATACCTTCATGTCCTGCTTTAGCAGAAACATATTATGGTGTTTTTCAGTGTTGTCACAGGCTTTATAATGATCCTTTTTAATGATTCCTCCGTGTTCCATTGAGAGGATATAGAAAAACTTTTCTATCATCCTGTGTTAGACATTGAGGTTGATTGCATTTCCAGTCCCCCAGTACTTTTTAGTTTGCAAGGGGAGGGCAGGAGACATGTCCTTTCATGAAACGTTTACTTTCTTCTGGGAAGCTCCTCAGAATAAATTCCCAGGGCATTTTTTTGGTCACATGTAAATTTGGTTTCCTTGCCTGGTAAAGGACACCTTGAATGAAACGTGAGTCATTCTAATAACTATAGAGATAACCTCTAATAGGGACATGGAGTGTACCTTGACTTTTCATTCTCCCCTTTCTCTCTTTACTGTATGGAGGAGGAACTCAGGAATGCCTGATCCTATTGTGCACAAAGGAAGCCAGGGATCTGGGGTGGGTAAGGGCAGACCTAGAGGGAAAGTGGGGAGCTAATGTTTCTTCCTAAGTCATGTACTTCTGAGACCAAGCTATTGATGTACTGCCCCGCCAGTGTGAAGGCCAGCACAGGTTCATGTGAGCTAGCTTATGAAACGCCCAGCGCTTTCTGAAAACCTATGTTTCCAGGCATTCTGAGCAGCAGGAAAAAGTCGAGTGGGGGGAAGAGCAGAAATCCATATATCAGTTGCGATAAGGCCTATTTAAATCTAGACTGCTTCATGATCTGTGGCTCTTGCAGATATACTTCTACTGGCTCTGCCGGGACACGCACGCCTTTGAGTGGTTTGCCGACTTGCTGCAGCTGCTGGAGACCCAGATGCTGGAGAGGAATAACGCCGGCTTCCTCAGCTATAACATCTACCTCACCGGCTGGGATGAGTCTCAGGTGAGGGCGACGTCCCAGATCTCAGGTCCTTCCCCCAGTGTCCAGGGCTGACTGACTTCCCTTTGGTTATGGGAGTATTTTGTGTACCGTTTTTACCAAGAACTGTTGATGGGTTTTAGTGATCCAGCCTGTCCACCCTCACTCAATATCCCCACGTGTTCAGACTAACGAGCCTAGATTCAAAGTTAGTATCTGAGGAACAGATCAAAGCTAAGGAACCTACAAGGGAATAGGTGCCATGACTTTGACTGTATTAAAGCCACATTCCTACCAGGGGACTCAACCCAGGTGGACAAGATGATCCACCTCTCTTTATATCTCTCTCTATATATATCTCTACCTTTATATCAGTATACACACACATATTCCTCTAATTTTATGTTTATGTGTGTTTTTCAATATACACAATACATTTAATAAGTAGTAATAATAACTGCTCATAGTTATTAAGCCTATATTATGTGCTAGGTACTTTTATTAGTGTTTAAATAGATTGTCTAATTCAATCCTAACAACAGCCCTATGAAACAGCTACTGTTATTATTCATACTTTATACGTGAGAAAACCAAAGCCCAGAACAGGTTAGGTCGTTTGTCCAAAGGTACTGAACTAGTAAGAGGCAGAGGCAGAATGTTCCAGAGCCTGCACTCTTAACAACTCCCAGGAGTTCATGATTATCATTTATATTTGATAATATATTGAAATATAGTTAATGAAGATGATATATATTGTGTATATATGTATATATGTATGTATGTATGTAGCATATATATATGTGTGTATATATATATGTGGGTATAGTATACTATGTAATGCATGAGACATAACACATTACACACACACACACACACACACACACACACACACAAACACGTACCCCTCCCTCCAGGCACATTGCAAAATTTCATGTTTGCAATGAAAGCATTCTACAATTTATAAGACAGCCCCTGCAACAAAGAACTATCTGGCTTCAAATGTCAAAAGTGTTGACATTGAGAAACTCTGAAACAAGTTAATGATTCCTAGGGGGTAACATCTTTCTAAATAAGCAAACATTAATTACTTGGCCTGGAAGCAACAGAAGCTATCCCCCTGTGTAAGGAGCTAAGGCAAGAGTGTCTGCCTATCACTGGCCAGTGTCTCTACTGGCCATAGCCACACATTGGCGCCTGGTGTTTGTGAAAACTGGTTTCTCATTTGGGTTTTGGTGTATTGTTTATCATAGACTCTCTGGGTCTTAGATGAGCCTGGTTGCAAGTGTGGATCCAGGGACACATGACCATGAAAAGTGCTGCTCTAGAAAAATGGGATTTCGCAATGCCACTTCTGTAATTTTAAAAGCAAAACAACAACAAATATTTGATCAAAATGAGACCGGGGGAAAATATATAATACATAAATCACTTGGCAGTTTTATTATTTAAAAACTCACGCACCATTTTTTAAATGGGAAATGTATTTGCATTGAAAAACAATTATTTTGCTTTACAAAACTGGTCTCTACAGGGTTATGAAACCAGACTGGCCACCCTTCTTAGCCCATCATCCATCCCCTGTACAGTGAATTTAAAATCTGATTTAAGTTTTAAATACATTTAATTAACCACTTTTATGAAAAATATTTGTTGTTCAAACTGAGGCTCCCTAGAAGGGTAGCAGAAAACAACATGTGACTGTGTGTGTACACACACACACACACACACACACACACACACACAGACTACCTTTAGACTTGATTTGTTGTCTCATTGTGTTACCAAAATATCAGTGCATTAATCTGTTTTAGTTCTTAGCAATTCTCCTAAAGGTCTGCCCTTCTAGATTGTAAGTTACCTGAGGAGACCCAGTTTTTTCATATTTGTTTACCTTCTAGCCTTCAACGATATATATATGTGTATATTCAACTATAACTATATATATATGTATATATATATATATAGTTAATATGGGTTTTTTTATAGCATGTCTCTGCTTTGTGAATTCATGTCCTTTCCTACAGGCCAATCACTTTGCTGTGCATCACGATGAGGAGAAAGACGTGATCACAGGCCTGAAACAAAAGACCTTGTATGGACGGCCCAACTGGGATAATGAATTCAAGACAATTGCAAGTCAACACCCAAAGTAAGGAGTCCCCCACCACAGTGTGCTTGAGGCCCATGGCCTGCCTAAAGCAGCAACTCTCAAACACGGCTCGATTTGTGTGCTCTGAAAACCAAAACACCTAGGTTACTATCTTCACACCCACTAAAATTTTCTAGATATGTATGACTTTACAAGAGAGTCTTTAAATCACACGAAAATTACCTGGAGAATTATTATAAACAAAGATGCTTGGGCCCCCCACCTCCACGTTTCTGAACCCTTTTCCTCCTAAGAAGGGTTGTAACTTGGTTCTTTTCTTTCAGCTCCTAAATTTCACCAGTGTATCTACTTCTTCTAATTTAATACGATTCATACTTTTATTATTAAGGAGACACCATCCCCACTTTCAGTTTTAGTTTTGGGGTCTAAAATCATAAGTTGACAGACATCCTAAGGTCCTTTCTGCCTTCATTAAAGCTTTAGCCGTTCTGAAACTTTGAGGGGATCCTCTACCTTACTAGAACTCACGATAAACTCAAGAATCACCACGAACACACCCTTCAGGCCATTGCTTTGTACGCTTTAATGAGCATATAAATCACTTGGGGATCTTTTCACAATGCAGATGCTGATTTAGTAAGTCTGGGGTGGGAGTGGAGAACCTACATTCTTAAAAAGCGGACTAGGAGGCTACTGGTCTGGAACCACACCTTGAGGAATGAGACTTTATTTTTTTTTTTAATTTTTTTAACGTTTATTTATTTTTGAGACAGAGAGAGACATGGGGGAGGGTCAGAGAGAGGGAGACACAGAATCTGAAACAGGCTCCAGGCTCTGAGCTGTCAGCACAGAGCCCGACGTGGGGCTCGAACTCACGGACCGCGAGATCATGACCTGAGCCGAAGTCAGCCGCTTAACCGACTGAGCCACCCAGGCGCCCCGAGGAACGTGACTTTAGAATCTAAAACACAGAGAGATGAATCCCCACCAAGCTGTTGGCCGAGTTGGTGAACCTAAACCAGATTTGTTCCTGATTTCAAGATGCTGGAGACGGTTTGGGGACATAGAGCCCTGAAGTGAAGTAGCCCACAGACTCACGAATTCACCACCATTTTCTCTGTGGTAGAGGTCTCTGTAAACTCTACTTGAATGTCATTTCCCAGGGCGGTCAACTGCCTTTTGAAGCTGTCGCCACAAACAGGGCTGAACCACTCTCCTGCAGGGTAATCTGAACTCTGCCATTAGTGGAAAAGACACAGGGGCAGAGGGAAATAAGAGATTCCCTCACGTGCTTTGTAGTCTATCTCATCCAAAAGCCTAAAACGGTTTATTTTTCCTTTCTTTCCCCAAAGTACCAGAATAGGAGTTTTCCTCTGCGGACCTGAAGCCTTGGCGGAAACCCTCAGTAAACAGTGCATCTCCAACTCTGAGTCTGGCCCTCGGGGAGTGCATTTCATTTTCAACAAGGAAAACTTCTAACTGGTCTCTTCCACGAGAAAATCAGTGAGGATTATGCTGCCAAGTACCCAACCCAATAATGCTAGTTGATAATGTAAGTTCCCCCCTTAAAAAGAGAGAGAAAATGAAGTTACAATGTGCAGGTTTTCCCTGAAAGGGATGTCAGAGATGTCAAAGATCATTTGATAGTGGTAATTTGCATTTGTATGGGGCTTTATGGTTTTCAGAGCACTTTTACAAACTGTATTTCATTTTTCACTCACAGTAATGCCAGAGAAAGGTAGGACAAGGATTCCTGGGCTCAGTATTTAGGATAAAAAAAAATAGGGACTCGAAATGGTGAAGTAACTTCCTTAACATTATGAAGCTTGGACCTAGTGCACGTCGCTCCGGGTTTTGTGGTCTTTCCATGATACCAGGCTGCCTTAAACTAAAAACTGGGACAAATAGGTATGTGATATGCCCATCTGCTTTTAAAAAGCATCTACCCCTTGTTTTATTTAAATACACACACAAAATGTCTCTTATTTGTGTGGCTAATGTTTTATTGTCATATCATCATCATCATCATCATCATCACCATCAACAAATTCATGCCCTAGAAATGAAAATCCCCAGCTTTACTGTGTAGCTATTGAATTCACACCCCATAGAATGTTCTAGATATCCATGAGTTCAAGAGAGAGCCTCTAAATCACTGTTAGTGTGGCCAGAAACAGTTGGTTTTTTTCTTAGAACTGCTTCTATTTCTGGAAACTAAAACAGCTTTATTTGCCCCACCCTCTGAAGCCACAGATATTTAGAACTACTTTGGTAATGAGGAAGGAAGAAAAGAAAGCTGGGGGAAGGGCACAAGACTGGTTTAGGAGGAAAGGGTGAGGGAAGGGGGAAGAGAACAGGAGAATGAAAGAAAGCAAAAAAGGTCTCACACTGGTCACTTTCCACCCTAGATTTCTTAGTCTTGTTATGTATTGAATGTAATTGAAGGAGGCTTACACATAATTCATTTTGTTTTGATTACATGTGGTATTGAATCTGAGATTCTGGTTGCAAATTTTGACGCTGGATGGGCATATGCATTGGACTGGGATGAAGTAGTAATAACTCAGTTGTTCCTTTGGGCTCCCGGGACATGCAGGTCACTGAGGGCGGGTCCTGACAAGTCAGGCTTGCTGTGAGAATGTTGCCTCCCCAGAATGTCCCAGGAAGGTTTTTACTTAGAGAAACTTAGGTCCAGCCTGTTCATACTGAAACCCAGGTATCACTTGATTCATTCACCAAATTTTTATTGTGCTATTTACTATGACTCAGGCTCTGTGCTCATAGTTTCGGTTCTTTATACCAATGTGTGAAGAAGCAATCACGGTTCTGAAAATTCTGAGAATCCTGGCCGTCTCTAACCCTGTGGCATGAGTAAAACCAACTCCATTTGTGGCTCTGAAAATATTTCTCCAGGGTTTTTTACCTTGATAACAGAATAGTTACCAAACCAGAGAGCCCTGTCCTGTGTTATCCTGGTTATGAGATGAAAAATGAAGTGTGAAAGTGCTCGCCATTACCATATTCTTCTCCCAAGCAGCTAGCTGCCAGCTGCCAATACAGCTTTTTCAGCTTTTAGTATTTAGCGCTTAGCAACAGGTACCAAGAGGATGATTAAGCATTGTTTTTAATCTCAACGCTATGAAGGCTTCTCTGAGTTCTCCTGCTTTTGCAATATTGCATTTATGAAATTTGAATACTTGTAGGTGCTGTATTTGAGTACTTTGGTGGGGAGGGGGGGGCTCTGGGATATAATCCTAGGAAGAACTGTTAAAACCGTGCTCAACTATTAAAACTGATGAGCTTCTGTTGGTGTCTGTGTTATTGATCTTCTTATTAAAGGGTGGATTCAAACAGCAAAGATTTGCTCTGCCCCAGTGGGGTTGAGAGTCTGTGTTTTTGCACGTGACATGCCAAACATGTCGTGATTTATGGGTTGGGAAGGGAAAACTGGGTACTGAGTTCTATTGCTCACGTCCTAGGGACCCTCACAGCAGTGGTAGGAGACAATACAGTGTCACCTCACCTTGTGGAAAGAATCTCTCAAAGACAAAGAACCCCTAGTCTGAGCCTCACATCAGGCTTGTGCTGACAGCTCAGAGTCTGGAATCTGCTTCGGATTCTGTGCCTCCCTCTCTCTCAGCCCCTACCCGCCCCCCCCCCAAAAATAAATAAACATTTAAAAACTTTTAAGAAACGCTGGTTAATCCAATTCACGTTAATTTTTATTACTTTTATTTATTTATATTTATTTATAATGTTTCCTTAGCTTTATTGAGGTATAATTGACCAATAAAATTGTAAGATATTTAAAGCATACCACATGATGATTCACCAAAGAATGTTTTTCCAAAGAACAACTTTTACCTATATAACCACAAGGCAGTGAACAAATCCAAGAAATTTAACACTGTCACAGAACCAACGTTTACTCTCTAGGCTATGTACAAGTGACGTTGTATCCTCAGTGCACTGCGTTAGAGGGTAGCCATTGTCAGTTGGTCCTGTTATTGATGGTATTAAGTTTATCACCAGGTTTCTCTGTATAAATGGAAAGGTTTCATTTTACTTCTGTAACTAGTAAGTCACATTTGGGGAATACTTTGGGACCTTACAAATCTCATTTTCTCCAATAGCCTTTTACCCAGTCGTTTTAGCATACATTAATGAAATTTCACTGAATCAATTTTTACAATGATGGTTACAAAATATCTGTATTCTGAAACCTCAGTAATCTGCCAATTTCTTTTCTTTTTTTCCTAGATTTTTTTGAGATATAATTGACATATAACATTGTGTAAGTTTAAGATGTACAAAGAGTTGATTCGATATATTTATATATTGCAAAATGATTACCACCGTAGTGTTAGCTAACACCTCCATCTCATCACATACTTACCAATGATTTTTTTTTTTTTTGGTGAACACATTTAAGATTTAGTCTCTTAGCAACATCCAAATATACAATACAGTATTATTAGCCATAGTCACCATGCTGTACCTTAGATCCCCAGAACATTTTCATCTTGTAACTGTAAATTTGTACACTTTAACCAATATCTCTCCATTTCCCCCACACCCCAGCACCTAGTAACCACTGTTTCTCTGAGTTCGGCTTCTTTAGATTCCATATATATGTGAGATCATACCGCATTTGTCTTTCTTTGTCTGACTTATTTCACTTAACATAATGCCCTCAAGGTTCATCCAGGTTGTTGCAAATTGCAGTATTTCCTTCCTTCTCATGACTGAGAAAGAAAAATGTTATTCCATACACAATGGAGTATTATTATATTATTATATATACAAATATTTTATATATTTTATAATATTATAAATATTATATATAAATATAAATATATATAAATATTATATATATATATAACTTTTTCTTTATCAATTCATCTGTCGATGGGCACTTAGGTTGTTCCACATCTTGGCTGTTGTGAAATCATGCTGCAGTAAACACGGGAATGCAGATATCTCTATGAGATAATAATTTCAATTCTTTTGGATATATGCCCAGAAGTGGGATTGCTGGATCATAGGGTAGTTCTATTTTTAATTTTTTGAAGAACCTGCATATTGTTTTCCATAGTGGCTGCACCAATTTACATTCCCAACAACAGTGCACAAGGGGTCCCTTTTCTCCCCGCTCTTGCCAACACTTGTCATCTCTTGCCTTTTTGATGATAGCCATTCTAACAGGTGCGAGGTGATATCTCATGATGGTTTTGATTTGCATTTCTCTGATGATGAGTAATGTTGAGAACCTTTTCATGTACCTGTTGCCCATTTATATGTCTTCTTTGGAAAACTGTCTATTTAATTCCTCTGACAATTTTTTAAAATGTTTATTTATTGGGGGGGGGGGTTGGGCAGAGATAGAGGAGGACAGATGATCTGAAACAGGCTCCGTGCTGACAGCAGAGAGCCCGATGCAGGACTTGAACTGACAAACTGTGAGACCATGACCTGAGTCGAAGTCAGACACTTAACCGACTGAGCTACCCAGGTGCCCCCTCTGCCCAGTTTTTAATTGGATTTCTTGATTTTGCTATTGAGTTTTAAGAGGCTCTTTATATATTTTGGATATTAACCCCTTATCCAATGTATGATTTGCAAACATTTTACCCCATTCAGTAGGTTGCCTTTTCATTTTGTTTGTCATTTCCTTCACTGTGTAGAAGCTTTTTGTCTGTTTGATGTAGTCCCACTTATAAATTATTGCTTTTATTGTTTGTGGTTTTGGTGTCATATCCAGGAAATCACTGCCAAGACTAACATCAAGGAGTTTTTTCCTTATGTTTTCTTCTAGGAGTTTTATGGTTTCAGGTCTTACAGTCATGTCTTTAATCCATTTCAAGTTCATGTTTGCGAGTAGTGTCAGATAGAATAATTTCATTCTTCTGCATGTAGTTATCCAGTTTTCCAAGCACCACTTACTGAAGAGACTATCTTTTCCCCTCCACTGAGTATTCTTGGCTCTCTTGTCAAATATTAGTTGACCATATATGGGGGTTTATCTCTAGGCTCTCAATTCTGTTTCATTGGTCCGTGTGTCTGCTTTTACGCCAGCACCATACTGTTTTGATTACTATAGCTTTGTAGCATAGTTTGCCTCTAACTTTGTTCTTTCTCAGGATTGCTTTGGCTACTCGGGGTCTTTTGTGGCTCTATACAGATTTTAGAATTGTTTATTCTATTTCTGTGAAAAGTGTCATTGGTATTTTGATAGGCATTGCATTGAATCTATAGATGGCTTTGGATAATATGGACATTCTAACTATTAATTCTCCTGATGCATAACACAGGATATCTTACCATTTGTCTCTATCTTTTTCAGTTTCTTTCATTCAATTCTTGTAGTTGTCAGTATACAGATATTTCACCACCTTGGTTAAATTTATTCCTAAGGATTTTATTATTTTTTATGCTATTGTGAATGGGAGCGTTTTGTTTCTTTTTTAGATCTTTTGTTGTTAGTGTATAGAAACACAACTGTTTTTGATTTTTGTATCCTGCAACTTTACTGAATTCATTGATTAGTTCTAGCTTTTTTTGGGTGGAGTCTTGACAATTCTCTCTATGCAAGATCATATCATCTACAAACAAAGACAATTTTAATTTTCCTTTACTGTTTGGATGTCTTTTCTTTAATTTTCTTGCCTGATTGCTCTGGCTAGGACTTCCAGTACTCTGTTGAATAGAAGTGATGAGAGGGGGCACCGTTGTCCTGTTCCTGATGTTAGAGAAAAAGCTTTCAACCTTTCACCATTGAGTATGATATTAGCTGTGGGTTTGTCAATGTATGGCCTTTATTGTGTTGAGGCATTTTCATTCTATACCCAATTTATGAGAATTTTTATCCTGAAAGGATATTGAATTTTGTCAAATGCTTTTTTGACATCTATTGAGATGACCATATGATTTTTATCTTTCTATTAATGTGATATATTACATTTGTTGATTTGTGTATATTGAATAATCTTTGAATCCCAGGGACAAATACCCCTTGACCATGGCATGCAATCCTTTTAGTGTGCTGTTGAATTTGGTTTATTAGTATTTTGTTGAGAATCTTGGCATCTGTGTTCATTAGCCTATAATTTTTTTTATCTTGTGATGTCCTTATCTGGCCCTGGTATCAGGATAATACTGGCTTCATAATATGAATTTGGGAATGTTCCCTTCTCCTCAATTTTTTGGAAAAGTTTGGGAAAGGTTGGGGTTAATTCTTCTTTAAATGTTTGGTTGGATTCACCAGTGAAACTATCTGGTCCTAGAGTTTTCTATGTTGGGAGGTTTTTGATTATTGATTCAATCTCCTTACTCTTTTTTTGGTTTGTTCAGATTTTGTATTTCTTCATGATTCAGCCTTGGTAGATTGTATGTTTCTTAGAATTTATCCATTTCTTCTGGGTTATCCAGTTTGTATTCTCTCATGATCCTTTGTATTTCTGTGACATCAGTTATAATGTCTCTTTCATTTCTGATTTTATTCATTTGAGTCGTATCTCTTTTATTATGAGTTAGTATAGCTAAACTTTTGTCAATTTTGCTTATCTTTACAAAAATACCAGGTCTTAGTTTCATTGATCTTTTCTGTTATTTCTCTGGTGTTTGTTTTATTTATTTTTGCTCTGATCTTTATTTCCTTCCTTCTGCTAACTTTGGGCTAGCAGTTTGTTGTTCTATTTCTAGTTCTTTGAGGATTAAAGTGAGGTTGCTTATTTGAGTTGTTTCTTAATGTAGGCATGTATTGCTATGAACTTCCCTCATAGAACTGCTTTTTCAGCATCCCATAACTTTTGACATATTGGGTTTCCATTTTTGTCTGTTTAGGGATATTTCTTGATTTACCTTTGATTTCTTTTTTGATCCATTGGTTATTCAGGAATGTGTTATTTAATCTCCATGTATTTGTAAAATTTCCAGTTTCCTCCTGCTATTGATTTCTAGTTTTGTACCATTGTGGTCAGAAAAGACACTTAGGATTTCAGCCTTCTTAAATTTGCTAAGACTTGTTTTATGACCTATCATTTGATCTATCCATGGCATCAATAACTATGTGGTCCTTAGTGAGCACTGTGAGGAGTCTTCAATGTCTGCAAGGGCTGTTGGGGTTCGAAATAGCACCTCCAGTTCCAGTAGTTGAAGATCAGGGTAGGCAGTGGTGTCCAGAACTGGTGGTATAATACACACACTTGACTACAGGGGCCAGCTGCAGGTGCCTATGTAGTGGCTGGGGTCAGCTGTAGACACACTCGTAATGATGGGCACCAGAACAGGTAACAAGGACCGGGGCTAACTATGGGCTCACTAGCAGCTGCAGAGGACCTGGATGTTGGTGTGCTCTCCTATGGTTGCATACGCTCCTCACAGAAATGCACACTGCAGTGGAGGCTGGTGACAGGTTCAGGCTGGGAGTGTACGCATATAAAGCCAGAGGGGTTAGTTATAGGTAGGCATGGTGGTGCCAGCCAGTGATGGAAGATGGGGCTTGATCTGGGTCCACAAGCATCTGCAAAGGCCCTAGTTGTTGATGCAGCACCCATGGCTATATACTCTTCCCCTGTGCTTGATGGCCGCAGTGGAAGCCAACGACTGGTGTCAGGCCAGTGGTGGGCAGGTACACAGCTGAAGGGGTTAGCCTTCAGATCAAGTATAGTAGTGGGGTCAGCTAGGGGGTCCTAGACTGATGTCTTGAATTTGTGCAGCTGCAGAAGCTAGAGCTGGCTGTGAGCATGGCTCCTGGGCTCTGGTGGGGATGGGCAGGGATTTCGGTGGGTGCGTCTCAACACTTGTCCAGCCACAGAGACTTCAATGGCTGCAGGTGCTGGTCCCAGGCTCTGGTAAGGATGGGAGGGGGAAGGGAGCAGGAGAACTCAAACAGCCAGCATCAGCAAATGAATATCCTTGGGGCAAAAGTTAGAGAGATGTGCACGGGGTCCATGGCAGCTGTGCTGGCCTTTGGCCTCATCAGTGGCAAAATCTACTGAGTTCTTCTGCAGAGCAGGTCTCTATGAACAATGGCTGCTGCTCTGTGTTTGCTAATAACAGCCTCTGTTTTTCTTCCATATTCTTAGCTGGCTCAATACATCTCAACTTTGCAGGTCTGGGTGGGGTAAAGGTGAAACGGAACCTTTATGCAGTGTCCCAGAAGGCTGGGGAAGCTGGTCACTTAGCCCATTCTTCGGATGAGAGAAACTCTTTCTAACTGGGAAGTTCCTTCTTGGTGTTAACAATGGTGGCCTGGGAGATGGGATGATGCGGCAAAATGAATTTGTTTTCCTTCTCTTGTTGTGTTATTAATCTCAGTTTTTTTGTTCAACTGTGTTTCTAAAGTGTCCTAAGTGGACTCAAGAGCTCTCCCAGAGCTGTTTTTGTTCATGGATAGTGTCTAATTATTATCTCTGTGGGGAGGAAGGCTGGAGAGCTGGCTTCTCCTATGTTACCATTTATTCAATGTAACCTAATTTTTACTTTCAAATTAAAATAAGATGGGACCTATCAAGAAATGAAAGTATCTTTCTTGGAGTAAAGAAGGCTCTAGGATGACTCAATAATATGTATAAAATTGGAGCACCTGGGTGGTTCAGTCAGTTAAGCCTCTGACTTCAGCTCAGGTCATGATCTCATGGTTCATGGGTTCGAGTCTCAAGTCCGGCTCTGTGCTGACAGCTCAGAGCCTGGAGCCTGCTTCAGATTCTGTGTCTCCCTCCCTCTCTGCCCCTCCCCCACTTGTGCTCTGTCTCTCTCTCTCAAATATAAATATACATTAAAAGATTTTAACAATATGTATGAAATCTACTTTTTGGTATTTATTTTATTTATAATGTATCTCTATCTGGCAGAGATGGGCCAACTATTGTACATTGCATGAATGTGTGCATGTATGTGTATGTGTGTGTGTGTATGTGTGTGTGTGTGTGTGTGTGTATTATGAAATAAAATTGTATGAGGATGAAGGTAAGTTATAAAGGGACATAATTTCACAACTGTAAGTGTTGTTGGGTGAAAAATAAATTGCTGATGTAGGCTAGGTTGTCTGACCCCTAGAGATTTCTAACAATTTAACAAAAGATCCACCAGGTGGCCTGAGGTTCTTTTAAAACTGTAGTTTTTGTCATCTTGATGAGGAATCTCAACAATTGGATATTCCAATTCATACTCATTATTGCTAATAGATTAGAAGATTTTAAGGAAGTAGTTTAGGGGTGCCTGGGTGGGTCAGTCAGTTGACTTCGGCTCAGGTCATGATCTCACAGTTTGTGGATTCGAGCCCCGCGTCGGGCTCTGTGCTGACGGCTCAGAGCCTGGAGCCTGCTTCAGATTCTGTGTCTCCCTCTCTCTCTGACCCTCCCCCGTTCGTGCTCTGTCTCTCTCTGTCTCAAAAGTAAATAAACGTTAAAAAAATTTTTTAAAAAAAGGAAGCAGTTTAAAGTATAAGAAGAAACTAAATTTTGATGCATACTGGGTTGTGGAAAGATTGTACGTGAACAGCAGCCACTGTGAATTTATTTTCACAATATTGCTCTGAGAGCCAATGACCTGGGCACTGTGCCTGTCTGACTTTTGAAAACAGCCCAAAGTATTGTATTCTGAAATTTATCCATCAGAGAAGACTGCTTCAAATATAGTAAGCTTGATTTCTATGAAAATCAGGCTCAAAAGTTCTTCATAAATTTTAGAATTACATTAAAATATTAAGTAATCCCTAAGGGTACCATTATGTTAGATCACTTGATTGCTAAACAGTGCTTCCTGTTTTTAGTCATGCAATTCCCAATTAAGTGACAATAAAATCTCTAACCCTCCCACTCCCATGGAAACAGCTAAACATCACTCCTTCAGGTCAGATGGGGGGAAATTCAGGGCATAATGAAGGAGTCATCTTTGTCCTTCCTAAGAGATTTGAGAGCAAGTTTCAGAGCTCCTTGCACAGGTTGATTTAAAAAAATCACACTACCTAA
The DNA here is from genome assembly GCF_023721935.1 of Panthera uncia. Classification (NCBI taxonomy): domain Eukaryota; kingdom Metazoa; phylum Chordata; class Mammalia; order Carnivora; family Felidae; genus Panthera; species Panthera uncia. Next base: position 31,711,307 of record NC_064817.1, read on the forward strand.
ACATCTCCTGAGGTTAATTAATGTGTCTGTGTTGGCTAAAGATCACCAGGGCACACCATTCACGTGGTGGTTATTCCAGATCTAGCTACCGACGGTTCACAGAGCTATCTGATCATCCTGTTTTCCAGTTGGAGGCTCTGTATCACCCACAGCTAAAATATTAAACTCAGACATCTGTGTTGACAACTTTCTGCTGCATTTATCACCTGGCGTTTCATTCTGCTAGGGCAACCGTGCCTGTGACTTGACTGAGATCAAAGGCAACAGTCAGCTGACCACTTCCAACTCACAATGGAAGTAGGCTGTAAAACACCCTTTAAGATCGTGAGTTGTTGCACTTTTTTCTTTTGTAGCAAATGTTCAGCAAACTTTACTTTCCCTTTGGTATATATAAAAATGCGTTTTGAGGCATCTTCTTCTTTAAGGTATTGCATATCAAAGGCAAAGAGATGGGAATAGGGAAAAATGAAACCTAAATAGGTGGTATCAGCATTAACTAGAAGGAGTGAAACGAAATGGGGAATGTTAAAATAAAATGGAGTGGCTTTTTCCTTGCTTTCAAAAACATAAATAATGTTAACATTGATTGCAATTTGACCCCAATTTTCTACTTCTCTCTGTATCCATGTCTGTTGCAATGTGACTTTGCAGTTCCTTCCATCGAGAGAGGGAGTCTATTTTGCTCACTCCTTGAATCTGGGCTATTCTTGTGACTTGCACGGACTGACCAATAGAATGCAGCAAAATTGATGTGTGAATTCCAGAGTCTAGACCTCAAGAAAACTGGCATGCTTCTGGTGTCTTTTACTCTTTTCCCTTTTCCACGATAGTATGTCCAAGCTAGCTTGCGTGAGGGGAAACATGTAGGGCAGAGCAAATTCAGCCTAGCAGTGCCCACCAAGACCCCAGACAGACATGTGAGAGAGAGCCCAAGATTAACAGAACTGTTCAGGCAACCTATAGCTGATTGCAGGTGCATAAGTGAGCCCAGCTCACACCAACAGAATCACTCAGAGGACTTGTAGATGCTCAGAAACATAAATTGTTGTTGTTTATTTTTTTATTATTTAAAATGTTTTTAATGTTTATTTGTGTGTGTGTGTGTGTGTGTGTGAGAGAGAGAGAGAGAGAGAGAGCAGGGGAGGGGCAGAGAGAGAGGGGGACACAGAATCTGAAGAGGCTCCAGGCTCTGAGCTCTCAGCACAGAGTCCAACACAGGGCTCGAACCCACAAGCTGTGAGATCATGACCTGAGCTGAAGCCGGACGGTCAACTGACTGAGCCACCCAGGCACCCCAATAGTTGTTGTTAAAAGCCTCTAACTTTAGGGTAATTTGTTATGCGATGAAGCTACTGATATAAATAGTATCAAAACTTGATGAAAGAGATGGAGGTTCCAGTACAAGAGTTTTAGGTGATTATATTCATGCTTACATTGCATGGCAAACTTTTCTGGAATTACCATAAAAAATATATTGGTTTTACTTTGAGGAAAACACTACATCTTCTGAATTGTCATGACTTATGTGGAGTTATGCTTGCTTTGAAAGTCCCAGGGCTCATAGAACCTAAAGGTATTGCCATCTAGAAAATATAGGTAATTCGTATTAGACAATTCTACCCCAATAACTAGTGCATTGTTCACCATGTAGAAATAAGCTATCTGGCAATCTTATTCTCTGAAATAGAAGTAAAAAGTGGGGATGAGGGCAGGAGGAAGTGTCTGAGCAACCAAAATTGAACTTAAATCCACAAACAGTACATTAAACTCCGATAAAACCAATCAGAAACTCAGAGCTGTTTTTAAATTTGCCATAAGAAGCTTAGTGATCTTGGTCCCAAATCCATACTTAATAAGTGGTTGGAAGAGAATGACTACCTTGTGGGTGCTGGCTTTTACAATGCAAGAAGGCAATACCAATATACAGCCATCTGGGGCACCCGTGTGGCTCAGTCAGTTAAGCATCCAACTCTTGGTTTCAGCTCAGGTCATGATCTCATGGTTTTGTGAGTTCGAGCCCTGCATCGGGCTCTCTGCTGGCAGAGCGGAGCCTGCTTGAGATTCTCTCTCCCTCTCTCGTTGCCCCTTTCCCACTCATGCTGTCCCTGTCTCTCTCAAATAAATAAAATAATTAAACAGTTTAAATAAAAAAATGAGAAGTGGTGAGTTAAAGAAGAGAGAAGGATTTTTAGAGGTAGGTATACACACAATCGTAACAAGAGACATTTGAGACAAGAGAATCTAAAGAAAGAGCAAAAAGGAACACTACAAACAGACCCAAAAACTCAGAAGCACAGCAGTCTGGGGTCATTCGGTATAACGGAAAAGAGTCCATATACCCCAGCAGAACCTAAGAGCGTCATTGTACTGCCTTTCTTTCTTTCTGTATTCATTCATTCATTCATACATACATTCAACAAATGCTATATATCCTGAGTTTTTCTCTGGTAAGTGTATTATCCAGGACCTCAAGAGCTGAGAATATTAATTAGAGCTTACAATTTGGTACAATAATGTGTGTAATGGCAATCATGTTTTTAACAGTCCATTCACAAAAGGGCTAAAACATGTGGAGTCAGCTAAAATATTCTTGAGTAATGGTTAAGATTGCTGCCCATGTTTAAAGGTAAATCCTTAGTCATCTGGAAAGTTCAAGAATTGAGAATGGCTTGTGCCAGGGTGTTCCCAGATGGCTTAAATTTTGTATTAGTGTGTCTGATTTTTTGGTAAATTTTGCATAATTAGTATGTCCATTTCCAGTACAGTAATGTCCAGATTTCTGGGGGAAAGGAAAGGAGAACTTGTGTAGATTCTACCTAAATAAGGAAAATTTGCTTATAAATTAATTTAAAGATAAAAATAAAGAATTAGTGGGGCGCCTGGGTGGCTCAGTTGGTTAAACCTCCGAATTCGGCTCAGGTCGTGATCTCATGGCTAATGAGTTCAAGCCCCGTGTTGGGCTCTGTGCTGACAGCTCAGAGCCGGGAGCCTGCTTTAGATTCTGTGTCTCCCTCTCTCTCGGCCCCTCCCCCACTCATACTCTGTCTCTTAAAAATCAATAAACATTAAAAAAATTTTTAAATAAATAATTAGCTTGCTTTAAAATGGGGGAGGGGGAGATAGAAATTCTGTGACATTTAAGGCATTAAAGGAAGAAGAATAGAATTTTATTTTTCGAAAAATAACTCCTTAAATCTTATGCTGGAAGTGAAAAATACAGGATATAAAAACAACTGTTTCACTTTCCTCTTTCTCAGTGATATTTAAAAAGCACAATTAGTTATTTTCAGAAATGAAGAAGTTTTGACCTGCTGGGTATAGGTCTGCTGCAGGTGGTATTGATTGCTTTGAGAGAGCAGAGAACTCTAAATTTGTCTCTAAAAGTTTGCCCTGGCTAAATGAATCAAAAACATGCCTCACACTTAGAAAAAGATAGTCCTGTTACACAGTCATGAAATGCACAAGTCACATGGCAAAGGCAGCTTCAACTATTTAATAAACATTTAGACACTGCCAGTTCAAGATGGCAAACTGACCCTAAGCAATTTTCCTTCTCTGTATCCCAAGGCTCTTAAAGTGCACTTAAAAAAATAATAGATAACCCATGCAAAGGGCTGGATGAGGACCTCAAGGGATAAACAGTTTCAACATATTCCTAGAAATTGGATAATTGGTGGAGAAATGATAATTCATGACTTGGGAGGAAGGAAACCAAACCAGAAGTATCTGAGGAGGTGCCCTACTTATCCTAAAAAAGGCCAGAGAGTTTAGGGACGTGGGAATACCAGACATAAAGGAGGAGAATAGTGACATGAAACTGAAAAAAGTACAGTCCATTATCTAATCTATGCAAGTTCCAGAAAGACAGTACAGAAGTAGCAGGTGGGAGAAAAGTATTAAAGAAATTAGAAGATAATTTATCTGAGCTAATAAGACAAAGCATCATATTGATGGGGTCCATTGAATAACCAGTGCATTATACATTATATATATATATATAGTTGTATATATAGTTATATATATACATATAGTTATATATATATATATATATAGTTATATATATATAATTATTTTTAACTTTAAGCTGAGTTGTGTGCTAGGATTATTTTTCCTTCTCTATGGATCTAATGTCATGACAATAACACTGGAAAGGGAATATTCCTAGAATAATGCCTAAATGAATTACCCCCATTTTTTTGAATCTTCCCAGTATATTCCTATCTGTTTTCCATTGGTCAAGTTCACTTCAAGGGAACATAACCTTCTGTGATATCTTGATATAATAAGAAATATCTACGCTTTGGTCTTCATTCCAGGTTTCTGGCCAGAACTCCTAAAATCTTTGTAATTACCTAAGCAATAAAGGTGCTAGAAGTATCTTTTGATCTAGCATTTGGTCTTTGACCCAGTTCCTGACACACAGCTGCTAAATTTCTTGGAATTTCCTGAGTGATAGGAGCACCTTTGTTTATAATGAAGTGACTCTTGATGGGTTCCTGGATAGTTTCAGGATGGAGGCTGGTCCCCTGAAAGACCAAGCCATGATTAGAAGCTTGGAACTTTCAGCCCCATCCCCCATTCTCCAGGGAAGGGAGAGGGGCTGGAAACTAAGTTAATAATTGATCCTGCCTATGTGATGAAGCCTCCACAAAAATCTCTGAACTACAGAGTTTAGAAAGCTTCCAGGTCACTGAACACATCAAGGTGCTGAGAGGGTGGCACACCCTGAGAGGGCGTGAAAGGTCCTCAACCCCTCCCATGTACCTTGCCTTATGTGCTTCTTCCACCAGGCTGTTCCTGAGTTGTGTCCTTTTATAATGAACTTGTCATATGATAAGTAAATGGTTTTCCTGAGTTCCCTGAGCTGCTCTAACACATTATCAAATCTGAAGAGGGGGTAATGGGAACTCTGACTTAGAGCCGATCAGTCTGAAGTACAGATGACAACCTGGGACTTGTGACTGTCATCTGAAATGGGAGCAGCCTAGTGGGACTGAGCTCTGAACTTGTGAGATCTGAGTTAACTCCAGGTAGTGTCAGAACTGAATTGAATTGTAGGACACCCAGGTGATGCTGGAAATTTGGTCAGTATGGGACAATGTCCACACATTTTGTGACCAGAAGTGAAGTAGTGTTGAGAGGAAAAACAATTTTTCCTTTTCATCACCCCCAAGACACACACGCACACACACACACACACACACACACACCTGCACACTCTTGGGTTGCATTATCCAGCCATTATCCAGTACATGTCAGGAACTAGATCTCCTGTGATGTGTTGGGACAATTCATCGAAGTCTGGAAGAAAAGGAGCAATCCCACACAGTTGGGGCTCTGTCCAAGAGTGCAAGTAAGGAGGCATTTGAGGGGATCTAAGAAGAAGCACACAGTTTGTGTCCTTTAACCCAGCTAAACACTCAACTATGAGGCAGAACAAAAATATTTTCAGACTTCCATTTCTTATTTTTTATTTTTTTGTGGGGGAGCACATGCATGCACATGCATGGAGGCAGAGGGAGGAGAGAGAGAGAATCCCAAGCTGGCTCCACGCTCAGAGCTCAGCGCAGAACCCAATGCAGGACTCAATCCCTTGACCCTGGAAAATCAGGAGCCCAACGCTCAACTGACTGAACGACCCAGAAGCCCCTCCATTTCCTTTTTTTAATGTATTGATACATGACATATGTAAAGCAAGGTATATAATGAACACTAATCTTAAACGTACAACTCAATAAATCTGTGCATGTATAGGTACCTGTGTAACATCACCCAGATCAATATACAAAACATTTCTGGAACCCAATTTTCATCATGCCCCTTGACAGTCAATACTCTGCCCGCTAGAGGTAACTACTATTTTGACTTCTAATATCATATATCTGTTTTGCAAGCTCTTGAATTTCATATAATAGAATCGTGTAGTATATGCAGTTTTCTGTCTTTCACTCAGAAATATTCCTGAGATTCATCCATTTTATGGGAGGCAGGAATTCGTTCTTTTTTCATTGTGGTATAATCTTGAATTGTTTGACTCCACTCAAATTCATTTATCCATTCTCCACTAATAGCATCTGGTTTATTCTCAATTGTTGGCTGTCATGAATAAAGCTGTATAAACATTCTTCTATGCCTTTTGTAAATAAATGCATTCATTCTCTTGGGAAACTACGTAGGAGTCAAATTCCTGGGTCATAGGGTAAGTATATGTTTGCTTTACTAGACACTGCCAGACTTTTCCAAAGTAGTTGTCCCAATTTATACTACTAGCACTATGAAGCTACAGTAATTAAGACAGTCTGGTATCAGAACAAAAATAGAAAAATAGGCATATATATATATATATATATATCCAAATTCATATATATTCAAGTTAATATTATACATTATATTATAGCTATATATTGTGCCATTGCAATTAAATCAACATAAAGTATGGTCTTTTTTTTTTATAAATGCTTCTGGAGCAATCATATATCCACATAGAATAAAATAAAGCTAAACCTCTACTTCATACCACATTTCAAAATTAGAGAAAGCATAGACTTAAGTAGCCTAAATTGAAAGTAACAAACAAAACTTCTAGAATAGAACAGAGGCAACAATATTTATGATCTTGGGGATAGGCAAAGATTTAATAAACAGTATATAGTGGTTACTAAACATAAAAGAATTAAAATTGGACTTTCTAAAACTAGGAGCTTCTGTTCATCAAAAAGTATTAATAAGAAAATGAAAAGACAAGTCACAGCCTGGGAGAAGATGTGTATAATACATATGCCCATAAAGGACTCATATTCTGAATATATAAAGAACTTATACAGATCTATAATAAAGAGACAAAAAACATCTAAAAATGAACAAACCACTTGGACAGCCACTTCACAACAAGACATAGTCAAATAACCAATAAACATGAAAAATTATCAATATCATCAGCCCTCAGGAAAATGCAAATTAAGATCACAAGGCAATACCACCTCATATCCAACAATACAGCTAAAATGGAAAAGTTTTGGTGTCGGTGAGGGGGCAGAACAGTTGGAAATGTCAGATGTTTTCAGAGATTTAGGTATACTAAAATTAACCTCCCGTAACTCTTTCTTGAGAAGTTACTGGACACTGTAGTTTTGAAAAATGAGGAAGTAACTAAAAGAAATGAGGAAATAAGATCTACAGAGCAATGTGTCTAACCCAGGGAAGCAGAGAAAGAATGCCCCAGGATGATGGCTGTGTGGAATTTCAGGCTGAGCAGCTATTTCAGAGAGAAGCAGGAGAAAAGAGTACTCCCACAATGATCTCCAGGAAATAAAGAAACATGATGGAATGAGCAGGGATAGAGAGAGCTGGCCTTCTCGAGCATATGGTAAAAACATTTGATAGGAGTGTTAAAAAGGGGCGCCTGGGTGGCTCAGTCGGTTAAGCAACTGACTCTTGATTTCAGCTCAGGGCATGATCTCAGGGTCCATGAGTGTGAGCCCTACTTGCTCTGTGCTGACAGTGCTGCTTAGGATTCTCTTTCTGCCCCTCCCCGCCGCACGTGTGGGCTCTTTCTGTCTCAAAACAAATAATAGACATTTTTTTTTAAAAAAAGGAACCCATTCAAATATCAGTCTAGGAGTATTCCCTTTTTAGTGGTATAGTCATGAGCTTAGATCCATGGAGAAGGCAAAATAATCCTAGCACACAATTCGTATATATATAATTGTTACATATTATTTTGACATAAATATGTCATAATGGTATAAGTGTCGTCCATCTGTTTTAAATTTTAGAATTCATTAATAGACAAAGCACAGAAGAATTAGCTGTGGTTAAAAAATGGAAAGTAATTAACCTTGACAATATAAAATTAAAGGTACAACAGAAGGGGTGGAGTATTGGGAAGACGTGAGGGAGAAAAGGGATATGCCATCAGGATATGTAGATATGCCCATGGGAAACCTTTTGGAGGAATTTCACGTGCCCAGATGTGGCACAGGAATCGCTGAAAGATACTAGGTTTTATGGGAAAAATGGACAGATGATGGGAGGAAATGTCCAAATGCTCCCACCTCTTGGCTGGTGTAAGGTTCTGGAACTGTGACCCAAATTCCGTGGGTGACAGTGAAGCCATAACTCTTAAGAGGCTAATTAATTTTACTTCTATATAACAGAAGGGGCTTAAAAGAGAAATTAACTTTTGTTAGGACATTTGTGCAGTATTGGAAACATCATAAAAATTATAGCGTATCCACATGCTGGAATACTTATAATACAGTCATCTAGGTAGATCTATATATATGATCCCATTAATGTAAAAAAGCGCCTCTGTGTGTGCAGGTACATGGCCAAGGACTGGAAAGATGCACACCAAAATATTGATATAATAATCTGGGGAAGTAAGAGAATGGATTTGGGGTTAGGTGAAAGGGAATTCTTGCCTTTATATTTTGTTATATTTTATGTTGTTATGTTATGTTATTTTGTGTTAGTTTTTTTAATATTTAATGCTTTTTCACAAGATCGGAGTGGTGCATAGTTATTGTTGACAAAGCATTGCCTGTTCTGAATTCTGGTGGGGTATGCAATTCCGGCCAGCCCGTCTTCTGTCATTCCTCTTTTAAGAACCCTTCAAAGTTTCCTACCGCTTCAGGACAGAGGCTCACATGTTTAACATGACTTGAAAGGGACTGTGTTTACTTCTTTGGCTTCCCCGTACCTAATATTAAGGGTCCTGGAAAGTGCCATCCTGCTATGTCCCAACAAGTAATACTGGACACTTGGAGAATAGCACTAGTTCATGATCTTTTTGTATGCAAAATACACTCAGCCCTTGCCCAAAGTTGACAGCCCCAAAGGCTTCCCATCCTGTCAAAGCATTAAGCTCAAAGTCCAGGAATGTTCACTGAAACCCGAGTTACTATAATTTCTACTTGCAAGACAGTCAATTCTCAGTGAGTAGCCAACAACGACGTTACTAACCTTATGTTTTCCATCTTTCCCACCCAGACAGGTTTCACAGATACACGAAGTTCTTCCCAAGTGACTAGAGGCAACATGTCTTTTAAAACAATATTTTGCCTCTGCATAACAGATCTGCACTTTTTCAACCTTCAAATATCTGTTTCTTTGCCACCCACCAACAGATCACCATGTGAAAGTCACTAATTTTAGGTTTCGTTACAGTATGCCCTACTTCCGGTCTCAGTTTCTGTGTCGGTCAGTCAGGATTAGGTTATGCTGCAGTAACAAACAACTCCCAATCTCAGTGCTTTAAAGAGATAAAAGTAAAAGTTTACTTTTTCCTGTACTACTTGACCACTGCATGTCAGTTGGGCATAAGAAGAGGCTCTGTTCAACATTTTCCTCCCTTACAGACCCAAGCTCGGGCAGGCCCCATCTCCCTGCTTCTACTATGTGCAGAGGACTTTATATGCTTCACCTCATTTAATCCTCATAGTTATTATTCCTGCTTTTCAGAAGAGGAAATTGAAGTATAGAGGTATTAAGCAATTTTCCCAGTGTTACACATCTAGGAAACAAAGGAGTTAGGATTTAAATGTGGATGGTGTGTTTTCCACAAAACATAACTACTACCCTGTATCTTCATAGAACAATGACGATCAAGGTAAATGAATAGAGATACCAAAATTCACTGGGATGCAGGACGGAAGTTTACTTCAAAAGATGATCTTGCTAGAGAATTCCCCTTTCAAACTTAGAATTTTGATTAGTGACAGTATATAAAAGTACAATTAGGTTATGATGTTAAATAAACAGTTAACACTGAAGATAATGTACATCTATTTTAGTAATTCCATTTACTTCAACAAAATGTTTAAAGCATAGTCATTAACTAAAGTGCAGTATGGTTTCCAGATATAGGGCCACTGAGTCTGGGAGTGCTTGTGATTATCTAGGAAGATTGGATGTGAGAGTGTAATGGTGATGAAGCGGGGGGGGGGGCAGGGGGGGAGGCTGAGGTAGATGGTCAGCCTAAAGCAGCATTATAGGTGGAAAAAAAACACTTTGAATGAGAAAGCTGGATTCTTTTTTTGTTTTCTTTTCCTTCTTTCTTTTTTTTTGTTTTGTTTTTGTTGTTGTTGTTGTTGTTGTTTTCAGAGAAAGAGCAAGTGCGCACAAGCAGAGGGCAGAGGCAGAGAGAGGCAGAATCTTAAGCAGGCTCTGCGCTCAGCATGGAGCCCAACACGGGGCTCGATCCCAGTACTCTGGGATCATGACCCGAGCCAAAATCATGAGGCGGCCGTTCAACCAACTGGGTCGCCCAGGAGCCCCGTGGATTCTTCTTATTAGACTTGCTCCAAGAGCTGAACAGGGTGTGCTAGAGAGGAGACTTCTGAATACAGCTCTTGGTGATATGTCCCTTTTGTCTCCTGGTGCAAGGTGAGAGTTCAGTTGTCTGTCTCTCGTGGAGCTCCAGGAACCTAGGAACTGAGAAAAGAACACAGAAGACCATCATATTTTGAGGTCAAGTATGAGAATTGTCTCCAACACCCGGGAAAGGAGGACCATCTCCCTACCTAGCAAGCATTGGACATGGCAGAAAAGTCCACCGATACCAGTGACGCTGTGAGTCGGGCAGCACCTGTAGCCACAGCTGCAGAAGAGATGTCACCCTCCTTGTTAGCGCGTGACATGGTGGGTCACACTGTCCTTCTTATAAAACTTCCTTTCCTTGAGTTTTCAGGAGTCCACACACTCTTGCAGTTTTTCTCCTCCTTCCCTGCCTACCCCACAGTCTTTCCCACTGCAGTAAAAGGAAAACTCCATTTGTTTCGGCCACGACTGTAACCTGTCCCCGACCCCTCTTTCTCTGAAATGCCACAGGCAATTTATGATCAAATCCTGTCAAGCCTACCTTCAAAAGGTTTCCAGAATCTGACCACCTCTCGTCCCCTCCACTGCCACCATCCCAGTCTGAGCCCCCATTCTCTCACCTGACCTACGGCAACGGCCTCCTCACCGGGCTCTTTGCTTCCACCCTTGCCCACCCACAGTCTACTCTCAACACGGCAGCCACAGTGTCCACATCACTCCTCTGCTCGAAACCACCAGGGCTACATCATCTCACGCACAAATGGCCCTATGTGATCGAGTCCCCTGTGACCTATTTGGTCTTGTTTCCCATCACTCTCTCCCTTTCTCATGCACCTCCAGCCACACTGGCCACTTTGTCGTCCCACAAACATACCAAGATTGGTTTCACCTTGAGATCTTTACGCTTGTGGTTCCCTTTGCCTGCTATGCATCTTGTCCACAAATCTGTGTGACTCACCCCATCACCTCCAGATCTCAGCTCAAATATTCCCTTTCATAGGGAGGTCTGCTCTCAACAATCCCATGGAAAACATCAGCCCTGCCACTGCCACCTCCTTGAATCACTCCCTATCACCCTCCCCTGTGTGACAGCACGCCAACCGATGAGCTTATGTGCTCCTTGCACACTGACCTAAACCCTGGTTTGTAGCAGAACTAACCTACTTCCCTTGAGATCCTGCGGACCACTGGCCTTGAGGAACAAAGGACCAAATTTTCTGGAAGATACGGTCTGACTGCACTCAAACAGCCGCCGCTGACCCTGGTATCCTCAATAAGAGACACTTGGGACCCTTGATTACTGGCAGAATGGAAGAATCTGGAAGTGTCTTAAGGACAAATGATTAACTGCTGAGCACCAGCTTCTCCTGCGTGTAGCCCCATTACCATTTCCCGTGCCTTCCCTTTTAAAAACCTCCCGCTATGCCCGGAGGGGGGACCTGGTCTTTGGGACCTTCATCTGCTGTTTTCCCAGGCTGCCAGCTTCCTGAATAAAGCAACCTCTCCTCTCCGACCATCACGTGTCTCTCAAGTACTGACTTTCCAGTGGCGAGCAGCAGGACCTGCGTTCGGAACCTCTGTCTGGTAACACGTGCATTACTTCTTATTTATTATGACTTCTGTAGAGCAAGTATTACTGTCCGAGCACATTTGTTTATTGTTTGCCTCTCCACTGGAATGTAAGCTCCACGAGGGAAGGGTTTGGTTTGATCCCCCAGAGCCCGGAACGGTGTCTGGCCCACAGTGAACATTAAGTGAACATTTACTGCAGGAGTCACTGACCTCAGCCTGGGTTGCATGTGGGAAGAGACCAGGGAAGGAGAGTAGGCATTGGGAGGTTGGTAAGAGGAGGCCAGGAAGGGCCACTGAGGAATACAAATGAGATACAGCCGAGAGACCTCGAATGGAACAGAAAGACTCGGAATTCCCGTGATTTCTCTGAGGAAGAGTTGCTATAAATCAGACTGCCAGTATTTCTCCTGCTTATCTACTTGGAGGCCTGGAAAACGTGGGTTCCAGGGTGATGATGGGTTTAAAGTTTGACAGACTTGAATCATTTTAACAAGTGGATACATTTAATAGGCAAAGCTGGACATCTATGGCTAGACATCTTGGGTAAGAGATCAAAGCCAGCAGAGCCATTGTTTGAACCTCAAGGAAAGCACAAACTTTCAAGTTCACAATCAGTACTTAAACAGTGGCATCCTTCTGTCCCCTGGTGGCAGCACAGCTAAACTGCACAGGGAAGTAAATGCCTTAAAGAGAAGACAAAACAAGAATTTCAATATTCTATCTTTCAAAGCCTGTACCAACCCTCAATGTGCGCGCGTATGTGTATTTGCTTGGGATAGAGCCCTCCCGGTGTTTTTCCTCCGGGAAACCGGACCATACTTCCTTACTCGAGTGATTTCAGCATCAAAGGCGACAAGTTTAGTGGAAGACATTACCCCGCCAGCTAGGTTTGGATGTAGACCGCACGGCACCCTCTAATCCAGGCCCTACACAACCTCCCTCATAAACCTTCCGCCAAATGTGTTTGTAGAAAGAATTTCTGTTGGGGCCGGGAGGTTAGCAGAGGCAACCTCAAAGTCCCCTCCAACTCTGGGATTCTCTGACTTTATGATGAGCCATTCTCACTCTATTCCCTTCTTAGTCCATGAGTCTGGGCATCCCTAGCTTTCCTTCTTCCAACTTCCACTTGCTGGAGCCATCGGCATCCCCTTGGATTCTTCACCGTGTGCTTCTTACTTCTGCCTAATAACATTTACTTTATTTATTTAATTTATTTATTTGCTCCTGAGTTTGTTTTAAGGGCCGGCACAGGATGTCCACGGGAAGGAAAATTCCCTCCTGTATGCAAATATATTTGCTTGCTATTTTCAAGCCTGAATTGTTTTCTGTCTTAAGACAAATGATTATTTTTCCCAGGTTCATGAGTTCAAGTCCCACGTTGGCACTGCACTGGTAGTGTGGAGCCTGCTTGGGATTCTCTCTCCCTGTCTCTGTGCCCCTCCCCTCATTGTACTCTGTCGATCTTTCAAAAATAAATATTAAAAAAAATTTTTTTAAACATTTCCCCAATTTTATTGATAGTCATTTGTATGTATTCAGTTTTATGTGAATTTTATGACATGTAGGTTTGTGTGTCCACCATCAGAATCAAGATACTTTTATAACCACTTCTACCTCCCTCCTGCCCACTATCTCTACCCTCTGGCACCCACTAATTTATTCTCCAGTTTTTAAAGTGTTGTTTCAAAAATGTTCTATAGACGGGCTCACCCAGTATGTACCGTTTTAGGATTGACTTTTTGACTCCACACAAGTCTCTGGAGATTTACGCAAGTTCTCGCATCAATAACGCATTCCTTTTTTCTAAGTCCTATTCCATGTACCTACCACAGTTGGTTAAACCACCCACCCCATTAAAGGACATCTAAGTGGTTTCTAGTTTCTTTTGCTATTACTATTAAAACTGTCATGAACATTCCTGTACAGGTTTAAGTCACCCTATGCTAGTGATTCTAAGCCAGACCATTCCCATCAACCTGCTCCCTGTCTTACTCTGTGCACCACAATCGCTGCCGACACCATTTTCAGTATTGCTGCCGGTACTGACGCATGGTCGGTCTTCCCTGGATTGGAGGGTGTAGAAAGAGGAGAGGGCAAGCTGTGCCGAATGTTCTGCCAATCAGAAAACTTGTCCTAATCCTTGACCAGACTTCTGCTTCTTTGCTCCCTTTTCCTTCTGTTGACTAATGCTCCTTATTTTCGGATCCACAATTCAGAGGGAACTACTTTGCTTGACTTAATGTACCCTAGCCATCTTGTGGATTAAAACTCAGTGTATGGATAAGCCGTCATTGGGTCAGGGGTTCACACCAATGCGATTCATTGCTGTTCCTGGGTAAAGAACATCTACTTTCTCAAATTACAAGGCGGGGTAATTTCACCTGTAGGCTGTGCACTTTCTTGTATGTGATTTCTGCTAACAGGAGGCCGTCAGTGGGCCATGACTGCCATGTCTGGTATGTGTGGAAGATTCTCTAGGTAGACTAGGTACCTATCTTCCCCGCAAAAATAGAAAAAATCAATAAAACACAAAATGTGGACCTTTTCAGAAATGTTCTTTAAGCTGGTAAAATGAACTTCGAGACAGTAAGATATAAAATTATCTGTCAACTAGGGAAAAGTTAGGTGATATATATCAAAAAAGGAATACTTTAGTTTTGGAAAAGTTGATTTGTGGCCCTTCTTTCTTTTAATAAAGAGAGTACAGGTTTGGTTTCCTGGTAAGTTCCCTCTGAGTCCAAGATAATAAGAACACAATATATAAAAATGCTTTGTGTCCCACTGTTTGTAACTGAGAACAATAAAAAGAAAAAAGTTCTCAGATCCATTAATGTCTGATTTTTTTAAGTGGCTGGGAAACACTTCTTACTCTACTGCAGAGGTTGGTAAGCTCAGCCAGCCGGCCACCTGTTTTTGTAAACAGTTTCACCAGACCACAGTCACATCCATGCATTTCCCCCATGGTCTATGGCTGCTTTCATACGACAACAGCATGCTTGAATGGTTGTAAAAGGCCTGCAAAGTCTCAAATATTTCACTTTTTCCCTTTACAGAACAAGTTTACTTTGATTATTAAGAAACCATTATTCTAACCCTGATCATTTTTGGGTGGCATTCTGCATGAGCATTAACTTTCAAAGCCTATGTTAGCGCATGCAGCTTAATCCAAATTCCTAGCCTACAAAATTAAAGGTCAGTACACGCCAAAATCTAATCATTTTCATGCAGATTTTCTCCATAAGGTATTACAGGGGATGAAAGCGAGTCAACAGAACTTTCATTAAGTAATAATACTGGCTCATGTAAAATGGTGCCCTGAGAAACCCAGACTGAAATATCTCAAGGTAGAAGCTGGTGTTCATAAAAAAAATTACCTAAAAAGATGAAGCCTTCAGGAAAATATAAAGATATGTATTTCAGCATGAATAAAGTCAGGTTTGCATTACTGGATAAGCCCGGGCATCAAATTCCCCGACGGGGTAAGGCAGAGCTGCAAAGAAACCTCCCCAAATAGTCTACACTTTTATGGGATCCCAGAGTGGGGATAGTTGCCCACGTTTTGTCCTATAGGGAAGATACGTACCATACCAGTGGTGCCGCAAGTGTCTGTTCAAAGTCCCAGCTTTGTCTCTGAGATCTTTAGAAACCACTTTGGAAACAGACACTCTTCATGAAGCAATGGGGGTGATGTCTAAATAGTCCTGGATTGTCAATATATCCTACACATCCAAGGATGACATAGAATGGCATTAAGTGGAACTTCACTGAGAATTACAGGGTTTGCAACTAGACATGGTGGGCTAGAATCTCCTGGACCACTTAAGTTAACGTATATTGGAGATGGCCATCTAAATCCTGTAAGAGCTGAATGCGTAAGATCCTTTTATAGGGAACTTCACAAATATGCAAAGCTCAATTTTACTGAATCTTTCTGGCCACAAAAATAGCTCCACCTTCTGGATTTTAAAATAAATTGCTCTTGGGTACATTGTAACACGTGGGGTGAAATTTTCAGTTCATGTCTCAAACTTTGCTTTGGTGTCTGCTATGTGACCGATCTACTTCCTTTGTCATAGAGTCAGAGTGTTCTCCCACTTTTAAGAAATGTATTGAGGGGGACACCTGGGTGGCTTAGTTGGTTAAGCATCCAACTCTTGATTTCGGCTCGGGTCATGATCTCCGGGTTCGTGGGATTGAGCCCCATGTTGAGCGCTGCGCTACTTGGGATTCTCTCTTCCTCTCCCTCTGTCACTCTGCCCCTCTCCCCTGCTTGTGCTCTCTCTTTCAAAATAAACATTAAAAAAGAAACTTATCAGGAACAGACAGGTTTTTTGTTTGTTTACTCAAACTCTGAAAATATAATCTTCACTGTCGTAAGATTCCTTTAAAAATGTGATGATGACTGTAGGTGGTGAAATGCTTTCAGTGACTCATAATTAGATAACACCCAGCTTGGGAAGAAGAGTAAAAAAGTACTTTTTACTAGAGAAAATGTAATGAGATGTTGCCATCAACTTAGGGCAGCATACTAGCACTTTACAAACATAAAATTGCAGCTTTACAAAAATCCGACTTAGTACTTAGATTTGAATACCCTAATTTTATATACTTAAAGTCTTTAATTAAAAATAAAAACAGCAACAACTCAATTGCAAGTTGACAAACAGGGCAAAATTCCTGGCCAAAAATAGTCATTAAAAGCTAACACATAGTTACAAAATGTATTTTACGTTGACTTTTTAAAAGTGAAATTTTGTGTTAAAATCATAAAATATAAGGCCTAGAATAGAAGCTATTAATTATGCTGTAACGTTGCATACTGGCTTCGGGTTGCTATTTTACTGGTATTTACTCTGTATGCCGTATCTATGTGGTCTGACATTCCTTCTTCCTACTGAGAATTTCCTAGAGTGAGGACGGTGCCATTTCTTTAACTATTCAATGATCATACAAGAAGCAAAAGTACAGCACGGGAAGATAATCTTTATTATATTTTAAATAAAAACAGAACAGATAGCAAGTTCACGAGGTATTTTTGATTATTATTCCTTTAAAATCAGGCCTCAATAACAATAATCAAAAGCAAGCCTTAACTGCACAGATATTTTGGTCGCTATTATAATCTTCAAGGGCACAAAAGCCAGCAGCGCAAAGTAAGATGAAGGTAATGGCTATGAGAATTTTTGACGTGCCAAAAATGTAGCTCCCCACATGAAACTCTACCCTTGTATTTTCTTAATGTAATCTTCTTAAACATTGAACAATTACTGTTACACAGCAACATATCAAACATGCACATAGTATTCCTACAAGAATACTATGTTAATATTGTCAGTATTAATACTAAGCCTTTCCTTCCCCTCAAAATGCAATGAATCATGGTTCTCCTCCCTATATATTAGTGTTAGTGGTAATATGCAAAATTATTTTTGTTTTCCGGGCTAAATAACCAGATTGACTTCGCGTTTGGTGACCAGCTGTGTACCCTAATTTTTCATCTTTTATCTTCTTACTAAATTTAACTACATTTTATAAGCCCTGAGATATTCATTAACCTGCTAATGATTGTATACTTTGAATTTATACTTTATTCCACTCAATTTGAACCTCATGTAATAAGTATTTAAATTATTTACAGATGGTTGTAACTAAAGCAATGACAAAATTTGCTACCTGTCTAGTTATACTGCTAGTAAGGCCTTTAACTAAGAGTTGCATATTTTATGCGCTTTTTTTTTTTTTTTTTTACTTGCTGGAAGCAGTTCTTAAAATGACATCTCTAATTCTCTGTCAGCATTAAGTGCTTTTCATTTTGCTTACTTCTACATGGATAATCAGATTCCTTTTCTTCTTGTAAAACAATTCTTTTTTTTCTGCCCTGAACATGTTAGTTGTTCAACTGAACAGGTGCCAAAAGGAACTCGGAATTCGCACAATACATTGAGAACTATAATGTTAACAGAGAAATATACATATAATAGGAATTCAATAAATGTTAGCTCTACATGAAATTAGTCCATTGTAAGGCAGCTGTTAGTGTCATGTACTTTTCATCACGAGGTTTGTTTCACCACGGAATGCAAGTTACCAGATTTAATTGGTCCTCACATGTAAATCTAAGAGTTTGAAATTTAAAAAAACATTTTGACAATCCTCAGAAAAAATAAACAAGTCAATGATGGCTGTTACTGTAATAATAGCTGGTACGGAAGAAAACTATTTTCCAGTAAATTAGATAGATGTACAACTAAGGAGAAATCAAAAACTAAGAAGTGTTAGCTAATTATCATTTTCTCCACATTTATCTTTGCAGCATTTTTTTGTTCATATACTTATCCCTGTTAACTTCTCTGCTGAAAGAGAATTTTATTATCTGAACAGATTTCCCCATCTCCTTACGCACATGTTAGTGAAAAGCCGGTGTAAATAGAAGATTGTATTTTCATGTCATGCCATATTTGTTTTTGTTTTTTGCCAACATTAAATTTTTCCCATGTAAATGATGCTGTGTAGAATGAGCTAATCTGCCAACTTACTATGAGATGGCTTTTGCTTAGAATATTCAGTTTTTGTTGAGAGCTTTTGAAGCCTATTGCACGCTTGTCATCTAATACATTAACAAGTAACTATTACTCTTTTTAGAAAGGATACACTGACAAATTCTTAATTTAACGGCTTTGGCCGGACATTTTTACTGTGTCACAGGACAATAGCAATGGCAAAAACATTGACAATACAGTTCATGGTTCGGTTCTCCCATCTCACAGTACAGGTTCCTGAAACACACACAAAAAAAGACTTTGAAATATTAGCAAAATACTGAAATTGCCAAAATATCAAATATTACTAAAATATCTCATTGGTTTTAATATCTTATTTCCTGCAATTTGTTAGATCTTCACATTTTGTATTTGTCTGAGGCATGCTTGTTCCTAGGTACATAGCAATCCGGTTGATAGCCTTTTCAAAATTTAATTAGAGATAAATAAGCGTTTGATAATAAGTGCACTATGTGGCTTTACTAGAAGTTGGATTTTGTGTGAATCAGCTTAAGGTCTCTTACCATCAGATGTAGTATCCCAAAAACATGAACTGGCTGTGTGAAAGCCATATGCACTCCTCTGGACCACCGCACAGGTCACTAAAAATAAAGTTGCAGAATGAGAACACTTACAAGCAAAGGAAAAGATATGTAAGATCTGAGTGTTTGAGTTCAGGCTCTAAAAGCTGTAAAATAACAGAAAACAAACATTCGCTGAATAGATTAGAAAAAATAAGTCCTCTTGATTACCGCCATGATTTTGCCTCCACTGGATCCAGTCTGTTGCCCATTGCCATAACTACTGGTGATTGTAGTGCAGGAAAAATCTGGGCCAAATCAGGTGCCTCATTCCATGGGCATAATCCAGACACAAAAATGAAGAAAAGATGACACTGGCTACACAATTACTGTGTGGCCCCTCACAGTCCTACACAGAAGGAGGCACAGAGCTACTGACAGGAAAACAGTGGGGCCGAGTGGGCTTCCCTGGAAAGAGGTAGCTGATGCAAATGCAAAAGGTGCTGCTGCAAAGGACAAGTAGGTGATTGCTTTTGAGTAGTGAAAGATCTCCATCTTTTAGGTATTACTATATATTATCTTTGGAGGCATAAGCCAGAAGCCCTTCATATCCTATTAGGATTCAACTTGTGTATCATTCATTTACATGCTCTAAATTCAGAAAAGACCATGAGGACATAGGGGAACAGACTAGTGAGGAAGGACATGAATACTTACCGATATATTTATAAGCTTTTCCCAGCTTAACCAAATGTGTTAAGGACTGTTCCACGATGCTTGCAGTCCATTGGTTGATGTTATTCTGGTTATAATCTTCACCTCCCAAGACCCCATCTATACACTAAAAGGGCAGAGGACAGTTAAAGACATATACAAATCCCAACAAAAGTTTATTCATAAACATTTATAACCCCCAAAAGCATCTTAGAAAATATGCATCTGGTAAATATTTATTATGCACTGCCTCTGTTTTAGAATTTTCAACGCATATTTCCTGCACATATTATCTCACTCTGTGAGATACTATGGGCCATATAAAGATAAATATGACATGGCCTCTGTTGTAAAGAGCTAGCAGAGAAGCTAACAAAAGAAATCTGTAGCCCAAGAAAGACTAATCAAAGATGGTAAGTTATCTCATAAAAGGATTATGGAGGGAACGTGGAGACGAAGAAAGGGTGATATTAATTGGTTTAAAGAATGGCTTTGAAACAGCTGGGATTTGAAGTAGGTTTCAGATGCTAGAAACAAAGGATGAGGCTAATTTAAAAACAGAATTCTCATGTGTAATAATTACATTTTCATTTATATTATGTAATTAACTTAGCTAGAAAGCTCGCACCTCCTGCCACTAAAAGTAAATCAACAAAGAGCATTTTTCAGGTGCTCTAGAACAAGCCAGTTAAGTAACTTTCTAGTGCCCACTCACATCCACTTCTGATATCTAAGAGCACTGGTTTAGTATCACAAGCTTAGTTGTAAGGTCGCTTCTGCCCACCTAGTCACTGTGACCTTTTGTCAGTGACTTACATGCGTTATATCCACATCCAGAGGTATCTCACAACCTCTTAGAGCCCCTATTTTCCTAATCCTGAAAGTAAAGATAACGGCCTCATCTTATCAGGTTGTTGTGAGGATGGGGTAAGATCATGAATGTCAAGTGCTCAAGCACAGTGACTGTGACAGAGTAAGCACATATGCAATGTTAGAGATCACCCTCATCATTATTGCTGCTGCTGTTTTACTTTTTCTGGCTTCATTAAGATGTAAGTGACATAGGGGTGCCTGGGGGGCTGAGTCGGTTAAGCGTTCGACTTCAGCTCAGGGCATGGATCTCGTGGTCCGTGAGTTCGAGCCCCGCATCAGGCTCTGTGCTGACAGCTCGGAGGAGCCTGGAGCCTGCTTCTGATTCTTTGTCTCCTTCTCTCTCTCTGCCCCTCCCCCACTCATGCTCTGTCTCTCTCACTTGCAAAAATGAATAAATGTTAAAAAAAATTTTTTAAAGATGTAACTGACATAAAACATTGGGTAAGTTCAAGGTGTCCAATGTGATGATTTGATACACAATAATTTGATACACGTACATATTGTGAAATGATAACAGTAAGTTTAGTTAACATATCCATCTCCCCATGTAGTTATCACTTTTTGCCTTCACGGTGAAACATTTAAAATCTATCTCAGCAACTTTCAAGCATACAATTCAGTATTGTTAACTAGAGCCTTCATGCTGTACTACATAGTTCTAATACATGATTCTGAACTATTAAAATATGGCAGGATTTTCAGGTGCCTGTCTGGCTCTCAAACCTTGAGTTGATCTAGCTGTACAAGGCCAGTCCTGGGTGAGTTCTGGGTGAGCTTGTGCCCTAGAACATTCAGACAGGCGAGGCACTGTCTCAGCATGGACTGAGGAGGTGCTCAATGTCCAGAGGGCAAGCCAACCTAGCCCAGACTAAAGGCAGGTAGGGCCTGTTAGGACACAGACCTAACCACCATACCTACAATACAAGGTTGCCTTCTGGGCCAACTCATTTTTTTTTCTAGGATTTGGCACAGTGAAAAATGACTCAGGACTATTAAGTGTTTATAAATACCTTACCCACAGTATAGTCTGGATGTGATATGACTATAATAATTCAAGTTCCTCTGCCAGAACTGATTCCCAAATAGAACTTCTTGTCTGTTTGCCTACTAGGAGGACCAGATTTCATGTTTCAAATAATTTTCTTAAGATTTTGATTTAGCATCATATCAGTGTCTAGAAGATGTTAAGTGATTATTTTTCAATTATATTGGGCTAAAAAAGCATATTTCTACAGTCTTTTGACATATACAAATAACTTACAGACATAAAAGTGTGGGCGTGTGAGATACACATACACACATACTTTTATAGCATTAACATTTAAAATAATATTTGGCCTACTGGAATACAAGTTCTTCCATTCAAAAGACAGACCATCAGTTTTAGAAAAAGGAGACCAGTGTTCTAGACTAATACTCCAACATCACTTTCAGAGTTAGCCCCAGGATGCCTGATAGTATACAACAAAACATAGAGGTACCCCTATAGAGAGCAAATATTAAAAATCTTGTTTTAATACTAAGGTTTATAACTTTGTACTGAAAGTCAACAGAACAAGCTTCAAGATGAACAAGATGTGTAACTCACCTCTTTAACAATATTGTGAGCTTCATCAACATTGAAGCCAACCTAAGAAGGGTGGGGGGGAACAAAAGATACAGCTACTTTCAACACAGACTTCCTTTTATTTGTAGATGTGATGACACACAGAATACCCTAGGCTGGCCTGGACAGGTGTTAGTGACAGCAGACCATAGCGGTGAGGGGTAACATCAGGTCTATGGAGGCTGCTAATCCCACCTAGAACACTTCCAAAACTTCTAAAATTGCAGAATGTGTTCCCCACCTCCCTCCCTCGAGATTTTGATTCATTAGGTCTGGGGCACAGCCTGGGCAACCATATTTTTTTTTAAAGAGCTTTAACTGGTGATTTTGATGAATGCCCTAGGATTGATAATGTTTGTATTATAAAGCTCAGGAAATCGCAGGAGGAGATGAAGATGTATACACAGACATCAGTATATAGGAAATGGCTACAGCAAAGTGAGAATGAGGTGGTCCACGAGAAGAGACTGATTAATAGATGGTTTTCAATTTTTTTTTAACTTATGCTGGGCAACAACGTGGCTTTCCTGAATTAAAGATAATGAACATGGTTGATCATTCTAAATTAATGTCACTTTAATACTATAATAGGTCTGGCAACTTAATCCTTGCTGTGGAGTGGCTTGATAGAATTCTGAGTTAAAAGCAACTATTAATGACATCCAAGTGTCCTGGAGTAGAGAACTAGGCTATGTGATAAGACTGTAATCTAAACCAAAACTCTTCAGGTAATACATGAGTTGTTTCCATGGAGACAAGGTGCTTTATGACATGACCATTTCTGTAAGTCCCACTATGAAACTTAAAACTAGTTCAAAAAACAATTCTGGGAATAGGTATCATCTCAAGCACAGATTTAAAATATTTTCAAATCATTTAATTACACCACAGACTTCCCCAACAACAAAGGGATAAAAATATTCTAAACAATTAGGATTATGAAAACAGCTCTCACCTTTTGACCCTATGAAAATGATCATTTTATCTTAAGATAAGGTCATTTTGAAAAGTGGCCTACAAATTAAATGATGTTCCTTTCACTTCAATTTGGAAGGTCAGTAAATCATCAGGTAGTACTGGGTACCATGGTGACACGTGTAATTGTATTTCTCTTTATATTTAGGAAGTGCAGCAGTACAGAACCCTCTTGGGAGTCAGGAGACTAGCACTTGTTGCGGGATATGTCTGAGAGTGAAATTGCTTGTGCCTCAATTTCTAAAATAAGAATACTTTCCCACTAACCTACATCACAGAACGAATGAAGTTAAATATGGTTGTAGCTTCTGCGCAGTGTCACATCCCAAAGACGGATGAACCAGAAGCCCCTTCCACGGGTCTAATAACACGCTATTTTCTGTGGCACCTCCTCCAGGTGCCTACTTTTATCTCACTGCATCATTCACCTGTGGCTACCATGGGACAGAAAATGTCTTTGTCTATTCTGCCCTTCAGACTTGTCACAGGTTATTCTGGGATCCGACAGGCCTCATCCTCCTAGTGGTTAAGTGAAGCCAGAGTTGTAGGTGTTTGTCAGAGGCCTGGGTTCAAATGCAGCATCTGTCATTCCTGGCAGCTTTGACTCTGGGCAAACCACTTAGCCGCCATGAACGTCAGAGTCCCTACCAGTAACAGGAAGGTAACAACAGACACCATGGAGTTCCGGTGAGATGCCGGGAAGCCCGAGTCAGCAAGCAAGGGCTCGTAATCCATGAAGCACCTCCTTCCAGTCCACCCAGACGAGGGTGCCGGGCAGGGGGCTCTGCCACCTGCTTTGGGGACGCCAAGGGGCAGAGGAAGCCGCCCGGCAGACCGGTTTCTAAGACCCGTCTCGCAGACGGGCGGCGCCCGACACCCCATCCCCACCCCCCACGCACCCCGAGTCCGTCCTTCCACCCCTGGGTCCCGGTTCCCCCGCCCGCCCCGCGCGCTCTTAGCCGCCCCTGCCACCCCGGCTCTCAGCCCACCCTCAGGACCTCGGGGTCGGTGGCCGGGCCGAGCCAGGCGGGGCGGGTCCCGGCCCTGAGGGGAGGACCCGGGCCCGGAGGGCGCCGCACCCCAACTCTCGCGGCCGCCTGGCGCCGGAAGACCACCCGGCGGAGACTCCGCGCCGAGGCGGGCGGGGGCGGGGGGTCGCTCGCGGGTGGCCGAGGGGCGGTACCTCGTCGCAGTGGCGATGGTACTCCTCCATGGTGGCGCGTAGTCTCCTGCGGGGCGGAGCGATGGGCTGGTGGAGATCCGCGGCCGCGCACTGGCCTTCTAGGAGACTCCGCCCCCATGCGTGTATCGGGGCGGCCCCCATGAGAGCCCCGCCTTCGTGTAGAAAAGGCCCCCCCCCCCCCTCGTTGGGAGCACGGGCAGGGTTCTGCGCGATGGGAGGCATCTGTCCCGTTGCTTCCGACCTCTCTGGAAACAAGAGATGGGTGTTAAAGAGCTGGAAACTGTGACAGTGTGGTCAGATGGGGAGACCTAGCGTCAGTCTAGAGTCCGCAGGATTGCTTGAGTCCCCACTGCTGTGTTTATGTGCACGTATTCATGTCATTACCATCTAGCCAACAATTGTAGGTAATGTAATAATGGACAAGCCGCTTTGGTTTGTCCACTTACTAGCTCCGTTACTTGGGTGAATTGACCTCCTACAGCCTCGTGTGAAAACTTAAATTTATACCTATTTCACGGTTGATTGTGAGGATCAAATGAAACGCTCTGTACATAACTCCTAAAAGTAAATGCTCCTACGCTGGTCCTCCTCAATGACTATGTGAAAAGAAATATGTGATTCTAGGACACAGGGTACAAATATCCTGAATTAAATTCACAATTTAGCAGAACAATGATTACATTTATCTAAAAATTACTAACTTCCAGATGATCTTAAGGACTTCCTCATTTAAACTTGGAATAACCCAGCAGGTTTGTTTCTGGTACCATTATCCCATTTTTCAAGAACAAACTGAGGTACAGGGAGTTTAAGTAATTTGCCAAACTTTACAGATCCAGTAAGTAATAGAAGGATTTAAACTCAGGTAGTCTGGTGGTATCACCCAAGTTCTCAACCTAAATTAGTTTTCTATTGCTTCTATAACAAATTATTATAAATTTACTGGCTTGAAGCAGCACAAACTTACTACTTTACAGTGCTGGAGTTCAGAAGTCTAAAATGGGTCTGCAGGACTATGTTCCTTCTGGAAGCTCTACGCCCAAATCTATTTACTTGTTTTTTGCAGCTTCTAGAAGCTGCCTGCATTCCTTGGCTCATGACCCCTTCCTCCATCTTTAAAGCTGGCAATTTAGCATCCTTTCTCCTCTCTGACCTCTACTTCCATCCTCCTACCTTCTCCTTCTGTCTCCTTCTCAAGGCCTTAACTTAATCATATCTGCAAAAGTGCCTTTTGCTACATGAGATAACATATTCACAGGTTCCAGGGATTCAGATGTCAGCATCTTTTGCGGGGTGGGGTGGGGGAGTGGGCACATTACTCAGCTTACCTCAACCGCTATTCCATTTTACTCACTAAAATCAAAGTTGGAAGGTTCATTGGTAATCTAGTCAAACTCTCTTATTTTACAAGTAAAACTGGACCTCAGAGAGGTGCAAGTAACTTGGACAAGGGTACGTAGGTATTTACTGGACCCCTGGGCTTCTGAGTCTCAGGCCCTTCCATCTCTGCTCTCATTTTATGAACTGTTTACTTGATCATGTGCAGTTTGTTACTGGTTCTCCTAAACTGTGGCTCATGTCAAAGCTGCTGCAGAAAAGCTGCATTTGTACTTCATAGAGGAGGAAGACTATTTCTCCTGTTTCAAGATATTTTGTATACCAGAGTTATTATACTGAAGTCATTGCAATATGGTGACAGAGATTATGCCTACTTGTTTTCTGGCTGATAGTCCTTCAATTTCAAATCACAGAGAAACAGCTAATTCCCATAAGAAACCTTTTCTAGAATTAGTATTTATTTCACTTCAAAACTATTCTTCATCTTTGAGAACCAGAGTTCATTTTTCAAGTTTTGAGGTACCACTTTGGGAATGAAAAATTCTGTATACTTGAACAAGACACTTAAAATCACAGTTATTAATGTTCTCACTAGGAGACCACCATATGTTATGTAAATATTGAGGGAACTCTCCAATTTGTAATGCTAACCCTGCTTTGCTGTGGGTTCCGTTTCAGGCATCTGCTTCTATAATCCTTTTGTTTCTAGTATGTGAGCTACTCTGAGTCAAGATTTTCACACAGTACTGTTTTAAGGCCTTTATGATATCTGGTCCCAATATGATAACATGAATTTTCTTCCATAGCACAAGCCGTTATTACAAAGGAAAATTGCATGGTAATACATTTCTCTGAATTATCAAGAGTAAAATGCTAATTTTTAAATTGCTTTATTTAGGGGCACCTGGGTGGCTCAGTCGGTTAAGCATCCAGTTTCAGCTCAGGTCACGATCTCATTGTTTGTGGGTTCGAACCCTGTGTCAGGCTCTGTGCTGATTGTTCAGAGCCTGCTTCGGATCCTCTGTCTCCCTCTCTTTCTCTCTGCCCCTCCCCTTCTCACGCACATGTGCTCTTTCTCTCTCTCTCAAAAATAAATAAACATTTAAAAAATTGCTTTACAGGAACACTTGGTGGCTCAGTCGGTGAAGTGTCTGACTTTGGTTCAGGTCATGATTTCATGGTTCGTGGGTTTGAGCCCTGCATTGGGCTCTGTGTAGACAGCTCAGAGCCTAGAGTCTGCTTCAGATTCTGTGTGTCTCTCTCTCTCTGCCCTACCCCACTCATGCTCTCTCTCTCTCTCTCAAAAAGAAACATTAAAAAAAAATAAAAAATTGCTTTACTTAGAATGAAAATGGTTCAACAATGGACAGGAAATAGAAGATATAAATGGAGAAGTTACTATGCTCATATACACTTTCTCTCAAAAGCTGGTCACCAATGTAGATGTGTGAGGAGAAAAGTCCTACCTATGAGGATTGTTCTGCTATGGAATTAGTCTTTGGAGGATTGAAAAGAACAGGATTTGAACCTTGGCTGCAAATCAGAATCCTAGGAGGAAGTTTAAAAAATTACCTAGACTAGACTCCACCTCCTGAGATTCGGATTTAATTGCTCTGGAGAGGACGCTGGCATCAGTAATTTTGCAAAAGCTTCCCCCCTGCCCCCGTGATTATAACATGCAGTCAGGGTTGAGAACACTTGGTGGAAAATCCTTTCTTTCCCCTTATGGAAGTCATTAAAACAAGGTAAGATCTCCTGGTAAGATTTAAATACAGCTCTGCAGGAAGTTAGAACAATAAATTATATTAATTCTTGGAGCTTTTTTGTGACCTATGATCTGGTCATTCATTTATTCATCAAAGGTTTACTTAGTACCCACTGTGTGCCAGGCATTGTGTCAGAGCAGTGGTTATCAATCAGGGGAGATTTTTTCCCCTTCCAGGCTCCTGCAAACATTTGATAACATCTGGAGACATTTTTTGACTGTCATCATTAGAGTAGATGCCACGGGTACTGCTAAACATCCCACAATGCATAGGACAATGCCCCACAACCAAACTTATTTTACACACAATAATAGTGTTGAAGTTGAGAAACCCTGTGTTAGATAGGGGTGAAAATAGAGACAGGAAAAATTCTGTGTCTCTATGGCATTTATATATATTTTTATGTACATATGTATATGTGTGAATAGGATGTCAGGTAGTTATAAGTGTCACAAAGATGATTTAAGCAAAGTAAGGGAATAAAGTATGATGGAGGAGAGGCTATTTTGGGTGAGGTGATAAGAGAAGGCTCCTCTGAAAAAAATATTTAAGCAATCGTTTGAATGATGTAAAGAAGTTAGATGGGAACTTGAAAGTTAGATGAGATAGGAAGGGAATGGTCCTAATTTCAAAGTGAAACCAGTTATGGTTTCTAGCTACATTCAGCCCTTGGAAGCATGAGCAGAAGAGTAGGATCAACCAGGGTTGGGGTTTTTCCAGGTGATTTTAACTGAGGAAGAGAGGATCATGGGATTTGAACGCATTTTCAGAGGAGGGTCTGTGCTAATAGATCACGGATTCCAAGTTGGGTAAGTAGCAATGAACAGTGAAAAAGTAACAGGGTCCTTGCCTTCAAGATCCAAACGGGGTCAGAGAATTGCTTCGGTGAGGGTTTTAGAAGAAGTGATATGGGAAGAAAGAGAGTGAGGGTCAGAAAGTTGGATGATTGAAAAGAAAATATTTTTAAGGCCAAGATCCAAGAATCAAGGAGGATCCTTTCCTACTTGGTGCCTCCTTTATATCGTACTGTGGGCATGGAAGCCGGGTGGGGGTGTGTGTAAATGAGTTACTAGGAGTATAAGAAGCTTTGTATTGGTGTCACAGCGAGGGGACAGTGTGCTTATCAGCTTCTTCCGGCTTTTATTTGATGCCTTCCTTTGGCTTTTTGGTATTTGGTATTTGAGGTCGTCTCGACCCTGAGGTCGTCTCAGGGGACATGAGTGAAGAGGGTAGCTGAGTACAAAGCCTAGTGTACTGTACCACGATTAGCACATTGGCTAGAGGGAAGTAAACAGGAACCAGGGAAGAAACAGAAAGACTTTCCTTTACAGGTTGATGCCTTTCCTGCAGACTCATAGATTCTATATGAGATATCTAGCTTATGTTTTTTCCTCTATTTTCTGTCCTTGTCTGTGCCATGATTTTTTATTGTGATTTACTTCTTGTTCGTGTAGCTAAAGGTGAAATTACATTTATGTCTCTGGTACGTTCTGCTTGTTCACACAGTCGCGAGACAGTAATAAGAATGTTTTGGGCTAAGGTTTAGAGGATTCATTTATTTGTGCGTTTTGGCCCCTCCTCGTGCCATTTCTAGCAAAGGTGGTAAGGTCTGAACCATTTGTTGAACTAAAATTTTTACTTATGTCATGGGCAACCCACGCCCCATCTCAGGCACAAATCACAAACTTGAATTGAAGCAAATCTCAGGACTCAGAATATTTCCTTGCATCACAGAGGGGAAACAAAGTTTCTTATTTAGCGTCTCTCTCTTTTAGTGGAAATGCTGACCTTTTGATTCAGGGTATGGAATCTGACCCTATTGTCTATTATAGTGCTTTATTGCCTTGAAAGGAACCATAAACTGGTTAAGAAATAAATGTACTTCATGAGTCAGTTCTGTACTGATTCACAGAAAGAACAGGTGCAAGGAAACCTATTAAGTCTCACCCAGCTCTTAATTTCTGTGATTCTTCTAAACCATGTCTCATAAAGGACATTTCATGATGATTTTGAAGAACTGAAATAAGGTATTTACAAGCATCAAAATGCCTTCATTAAGTTTAGTCATTTTGCTCTTCAAAAATCTACATCCTTATCAGAAGAAATAATTCACTGTCCAGGTTTATGTGATAATGAACCTCTTCATAGTCAAAGGACATTATAAATATTTATTCATAGACCAGATGAGAACCTTTAAAGTGGTTAATTTTAAAGCAAAGCAACTTTTGTACAGGGAGAAAATGACACTGAATATGAACAGAATGAGCATTTGTGCCGTGGTCTCCACATAATAAAGCACTTGCTAAGCACTAATGCTAATCATGTATGTTTATTCAACACATGATCCATCCCTGGTTTTCAAACGCATAATCAAATATAAACATATATAGATTGACCTCAGTTGACACTAAGGGATTGTGCATATACTGTATTTCTCATTGTAAGAATCATCATTACATACCATCCTCCTTAGGTAAAGATACGGATGATACAGATGTTGAACAATGTGCTGAGGCAGTATGATTAAACACATTTTCTATTCCTCTATTCTAAGGTATAAAAATTAGGGTTCAGGGGCGCCTGGGTGGCTCAGCTGGCTAAGCGTCCAGCTCTTGATTTCGGCTCAGGTCATGATCTCATGCTTGGTGAGGTCAGAGCCTGCCTGGGATTCTCTCTCTCCCTCTCTGTCTGCCCCTCTCCCCCTCAAAATCAACAAACAAACTTGAAAAAACTAGGGCTCAGAACTGATGGAAATATTCAAGGCTCAACTGTCTCTTTCCAGACACAGACAAGGGCATGGAGAACAAAAAAAAAAAAAACTGTTCGGGAAGGGTTTTCTGCCCACTAGGTCTTACCTCTGTTTCACCCCTAGTTAATGTTTGATGGAATGGCAGATTCAGAGCCTGTGAATCCAGAACTTTCCTGTCACTATCTGCATTTTGCTTCCCACTTCACTGAGAAGTGGAATCCATCATATAAGGCCTCCTTTAACTCCTTGCCCACTGACATAAGAACACATATGATTGCCTTGCTGTTCTTTGCTTCTCTTAGATGTGGTAATCCCAGTTCTTTGACACTTATTCTTTTTTTCTTACAGACTATGGAAAGATGTTTTTCTTCTTTATCCTTTGCTTTTCATCTCACTCCCTCTAGGGCTTATTGTAACTGCCCACCTGTTTGTCTTGTATCTCTCACTCAAGTGTAAACCTCCTGACTAGGGACCAGGTCTATTCTGCTCCTTGTTATATTTCTAGAGTGGAGATCAGTGTGTGATTCAGTAAATGTTTTTGTTTTCTGATGAATGAATGAATGAGAGCTAAGAGGCGTGTGTGGTGGGGCAGAGTGGTGTTATGGAACCAGAATGTTCTATGGTTCAATTTCAATTATTTTGTTCCTTTTGAAGTCCCCTATGTTAATCTTTACTGATAAGTTGTCTTTCGTCAACAAAGCAGTGGTATCAATGGAATACTTACCTGTAGTTGCTCGTTTACTTCTAGGTCAACAGTCTATGTTCTTGACCACTTGTCAAGTTTATGGCATTCATACTGTGCCATGCTACCAAAGGACTGCTAATGTGTAAATTTCTCAGTAAATTATTTTTCAGAAAGTTCAGTAATAAAACTCGAGAAGGGGAAGCTGCAGGAGAAAATGTTTTGATAGAATTATACTTACTTATTCCTTCATATTTACTGGAGCATTGCATAGTATATGTTAGATACCAATGACATGGTTGGACATAGTGTGCTTTTCCCAAAAGAAAAGCATTCATCCGCTTACATATACACAGAAAGTGAAGGTCAGCTTCAAAAAACAGTATGTCATCCACTAGGGGAAAAAATTATTTAAGGCCTATCATTTAGAGTTTATATTTGAGGTCAAAATAAAATGAATCATTCACTTCCACCTATCACACACCACATTGTGAATTTTTCTTGAAGAGAAAGTAGGAGGAAAAAGCAGCATAAAATCTGTTTCTATGTCACCTTTACCTCTGAAGCCTGAAACAAATTTCGGTGCTTTGCCTTTGCCCAGTAGACTTCGATTTTTTTTTTTTTAATATATGAAATTTATTGTCAAATTGGTTTCCATACAAGACTTTGATTTTTTTAAACCTGTAATAAAATTAAATACATATTTTTATTTTAAATAACTATATCAACAAATGTTCTTAGATGGCGTGCTATGTTGTAGCACTAGCCTGGACTTTAAGGGATGGGGGAAGCAAGGAAGGTGATGCTTTAGCTCAGCTGACTCGTGGAAGAGGGCAGATGGTAACCAGGCTAAGGGCAGTGAAACTGCCAGGAAGAAGTAACAGAATGTTCAAAAGCATGAGGCATGAAAAAGTACAATGTATGCGGAAGACTACAAATGCTTCCATTTGGCTAGAGAAAAGGTACATGTGGAAATATAAAAGTGAGAGTCCTGCATATGGCGGTGTGGGGGGGGGGATATGCAGGGTGTGGAGAAGAAGGAGCACAGATGTTGAAATACTAGGAAACATTCACATCTAAGAGATGGGCAGCAGAAGAGCCCCCAAAAAGACAGAAAAAGCAATTATAGAAGAAGTGATATCACACACTGAAAAACCCACAGGGCGGTACAGTAGGTAAATTACAGTAATGAGTAGTTTTTCACCCCTCCTTATACCTATTCCTATTATTACGTAAATTTTCAGTGCCCTCCCACTCTGACTCTAGGTTTGATCATATGATATACTTTAACCAATGGAATGTTAGCAGATGTAACCCAAACATATTTGAAAAGCAGGTTGTACAATTGGGCCTATATTGTTGCATCTCTGGTCTGAGAAGGACTAGCCCCAGTAACTCATTGGGCACAGCAGAAGGATAAACCACCACCAGCTAAGCCTAGCCTAAATCAACCAACCTGCCCCTGATCTGCATACTTGTGTTGAAATAATCAGTTATTGTTTTTTTTTATTTTTGTTTTTGTTTTTATTTTTATTTTTGAGAGAGAGAGAACCTGAGTGGGGGAGAGGGACAGAGAGAGAAAGAATCTTAAGCGGGCTCCATGCACATCTGGCTCAATCCCACCACTCTGGGATCATATCCTGAGCCAAAATCAAGAGTTGGACACTCAACTGACTGAGCCATCCAGTCGCCCTTCAATGATTGTTGTTTTAAGCCACTAACTTCTGGGGTGGTTTGTTATGCAGCAAAAGCTGACTAATACACAGTTTCAAAGAGAGAGTGATCACTGGTGTGGAATGCCAGAGAAAGAATTATGAATTGAATTATGTGATTAGAAGGATTCTGCTGACTGTAATCAGAGCTGTTTCAATGAAGTGGTGTGGTCAGAGGATTTGACGCACCTGCAGAGGATTTGAAAAATATAAAGATAACACAGTCTACCATTTTGTGGTGATAGACTGCGAATGCAGTGTGGAGAGATAGAGGGCAAGAGCTAGAGGAATATGGATAGTAGAGATGTGAGTGCTTTTATATGCTCAGGAGACAGAATCAGCAAAGAAGGAGTGGTTGAAAACATAGGAGAAATAGGGAATGACCTATGCAAAGTGATCCCTGAGCAAGTAGAAGGAGATGATCACTAACACAAAGAGGAAATCGCCTTGGTTAGAAAAAGGGATTCTTCTCCACTGAGCTGGGAAGAGAGAAATAAGGGTTGGAAAAAAGATAAGTTTCCAGGAAAGAAGGGAGAAGAGAAAGGAAAGTGAAACAAGTAGTGCCCATATTATGGTTGCTGTATAAGTACAAAAGGGTATTGGTTTGGGGACTTTGCAAAGTCACATTACAAACAGTGAGAAGAGTGATAAACCTTAATTGCTGCTATTAGGTGAAGAGAAGAAAGACTTACTCCAGAATGGAGTAAAGCTCAGGATGTTCTACCAACTAAAGCTGAAGATAAGTTTATACCGGTAAGAATACATGCTTGTATGCTTTCTCTGGATAGGCTTTGTAATTCAGGTCTAGGGGTAAGTGGGAAGTTGGAGGGATTCTAGTTTGGAACACTGCAGGGCAGTGTGATAGAAGGCAAGATATACTGAATAGGAAAGGAAGTCGTGTCAGTACAACTGTGTGATGCAGCCATGAGCAACAGAAAATCTTTCCATATGTAATAGCTTAAGTAAGTAAGAGATTAGTTTTCTGATCCAACAAAAAATCCTGAAGAATGGATCTAGGGTCATGGTGTAACTCCAGTGTCGTCATTGTAACATCAATATATTGTTCTTCTTCATCCTTGTCACGTGGCTTTGATCTTTGTGGGTGCAGTATAGCTGCTGAACAATTGCATCGTTACATCTGAGTTGCAGGCAGGAAGGAGGAGGGAGTCAAGGGCTTTCTCTTAACGAAGTTTTCTTCAGGAAGGGAAGCATTCCACTGTGACTTCCCATAACCTCTTTGGACATAATTGTATCACATTGCAACCCTTGTTGCAAAGGAGACCAGAAATTCAAGGTCTCAATTTTCCAAACTCTATTGGACAGGGAGGCTCAGGGAGGAGGGGTTTGATATTGAAGTGAACTTAAGGTAGAGTGTCTGCTACAGAAGTGAGATCAAGAAAGAGCTGGCACACTGCAAGAAAGCGGAGAAACCAAAGGTAGAAACGTTCACCAAATTTGAATATCAGATATGGTGAAGATAAGAGAAGGTTAAGTGCTATTGGAGGTTAAAAATTGTGGGGTGAAGGAATTTAGGGAATGAGAGGTGATCATTGAAGAGCCCATGAGGGGAAATGTCCTTCAAATTCAGAAGGTTACAAAAATTAATGCTAGAAGGAATCTTCCATATGGATATTGACATTTCTCAAAGAAATGGACGGACTTGGGGCTTGAGTAAAGTACAAAGTTACTATTGCTAATAAAGAAAATAATATCTTTTTCTGTATATTACATCCGTAAAGAAAACAAGTTCTGTTGCACATGTTTATTTTTTTTTCCAATATATGAAGTTTATTGTCAAATTGGTTTCCATACAACACCCAGTGCTCATCCCAAAAGGTGTCCTCCTCAATACCCATCCCCCACCCTCCCCTCCCTCCCACCCCCCATCAACCCTCAGTTTGTTCTCAGTTTTTAAGAGTCTCTTATGCTTTGGCTCTCTCCCACTCTAACCTCTTTTTTTTTTTTCCTTCCCCTCCCCCATGGGTTTCTGTTAAGTTTCTCAGGATCCACATAAGAGTGAAACCATATGGTATCTGTCTTTCTCTGTATGGCTTATTTCACTTAGCATCACACTCTCCAGTTCCATCCATGTTGCTACAAAGGGCCATATTTCATTCTTCCTCATCTGTTGCACACGTTTAAAACCTGCAAGAAGTCAGGATGACTCCCAAGAAAATCAGACAGCAGGTTCAAGAGCAAGTTAATATTAACTGATCATGTCATTAGCTATTGCTCAAGATAATACCTTAAACAATAACCATCTATAATGTCTTAGAAGTCTCTTGATTGGCTTGGCGACCTGTGTTTTGCCAATGTGGGTGGTGTCAGTTTATTTCAGCTTACCTCATTCATACATCTCTGGTCAGCTGTCTGGTCTAGGGCAGCCTCAACTGGGATGACAAGGCTCTGCTCCCTGTGCCCTCTCACCTTCCATCAGGTTAGCTGGGACTTACTCTCATATAGAAGAATGAGTCCAAGAGAGAAAGCAGAAGGATGCAAGGTTTCTTGCCACCTAGGCTCAGAATTAAAACAGTATCACTTTTTCTGCATTGTGTCTCAACTTGGCCCCCATTCAAAAGGTGGAGGAAAGGACTCCACCTCTTAATGGGAGGAGCCGAAATATCACAACGCAAAGGGCGTAGATACAGGAGGGGGAGAATCGGCGCCATTTTTGCGATCAATCTACCACATTGTTTGTTTCGTTGAGTCATTTATTGAAATTCATGACCATGATAAATCTGACTGTATCTACTTCCTGAAAATAAGCATAAATGCTTACAGCTTGACTAAGTGGCTTCTCTTAGATTACTTAGACGAGATGGCTTGAAATGGGAGTAGGTGGTAGTCATAAATATGAATGGCCATAAGCCACTTAGAAGTTTGAATAGTTCTTTTTTTTTCCAGGTTGAATTGCCAGCTCTAGTAGCTACTACACATACTGAAATCTTTTACCATTTCTCTCATCTCAGCAGCCATGTAATAATGTACAGACTCACCATTGAGTTTCTTGGCTCTCATGTGCCTAATTTATTAAGCCACTTGTTAGAACACTGGTGAAGCTCAGGCAGACAGTTATAGCTTTCTGCCATTTCCACGAGAGTGCTGAGAGAGGGGAGAGAACTTTTTGTAAACCCAGTGATCCTTCACACGTCCGACACAAACAATATCAAACCTGGTGTTCTCGAAGCTGTGACTACCAAATGTTCTCCTGACTGTTCTCCAGTCAGAGCAAACACACGTCCATCTGTGTCAGCGCAGCTCATTCTCTCCCTTCCTCTTCCCCTCTCCTCTCGTCCGCTCTCCAAGTTAGCTCTGTGTGAACACAGGTTTAGGAAAGAGTAAAAGCAGAACACTGGCCTGCTTTCCCTGGATGAGTGAGTTTCTCTAACAATGACGCTTCCAAATGCCACAAAGAAGCTGTTGTCAGGTTGTGGGACCAGAGTGGGAACCCAACTCCCTCACCAATTGTTCTTTGATGCATCACTTCAGGAGCCATGAAACAGGGGAGATTTAAGAGCAGGAATAGCACTTCACAGAGTTCACTGAAACAATTTTTCCCTTGAAAGTCACTTTATTTTTGGTGGTACTTTCCATGCCAGTGTGTTTAAAATGTCACTGAATCAAGCTTTTTATTAACTTGTCAGTGTATCCAAAGTGTTCCACAGAACCTCCATGGGGGATTTTCTTGTCTTTTAAACCTACACATTGCCACATAGGCTTTCCTCCCTAATTAGCATTGACAGGTTCTCTTTAGTGGAACTATCCCACTCTCAGAGTACAAGAGGGAACGTGTGGGTGGAAATAGATTTGGATCATTTGCTAGACATGGAAAGAGAAACCAACAGTGCTAATGGCATATGGCTGTGAAGGGAATATTGAACGAGTAAGTCCAGGGCAGTGAAGTCATACAAGTCAACAGTGGATTGAGGTAATAACACAGGCTGCTCATTTCAAGAGAACTGGAACATCTTGGATGCTCTGGGGACTGAGATTTTCCCCAACTCAGGGTCACATTACTGAGTCCACAACCTTAGTTCACATTGTGGAATCGGAGAGTGTTCTGTGGCTACTATTACTCAGCGTATGGAAGTCTCGGCTAGTCAGTTTCTTGGTGTCTGGGTGTTTCCCAGAACACACCTTCCTTGATTCCGCTGATTTGTATGGCCCTGCACTCTGGATGCCCATTTGGTTTCCTGCCCTTTTCCCCATTCCAATGTACTTAAATTTTGAAGAGATCATGAAAAACCTTCATATTACTAGAAATTCATTCACTTAGCCTCAGGTAACATCCAAATTCATTTGATACCCACAGAAATAGGCTAGGAACCTGTTAGGTAGTTTTGGTAGAGTCAGCCCTATTCTTTTGCCCAGAAGACTCCCATCTTTGTAGCATGATTTGGAGATGTTAGACCCTGCCTACCACTCAGACATTTATATGAACAGCTTTCAAGCAGACCCCAGGTTCCTATGATTAAAGAATCATTTTGACCAGATCTAAGTTTAAAATAAAATCATCTGCAGTTTCCATTCAAATTCCATATTGTACCCAAACATGGTATTAAAAGTTAAGATCGTGTACTGTCAGGCCTCTGGTTTCAGCTTTAACATGTAAATAGCTTGGACATTGCCACTGTCATCCTTATGACAAGAAAAAGCTGAAATAAAAAATCAGTGATTTTTCTTGGACCCCTCAGAGAACTTAGGTTACAGGGCAAACCACCACCCCCAGAGAGAGGTGAATCCAGAGTTACAGCCGAGATCTGTTTACCTAGAGCAGAAGTGGCTACAGCCTTAAACTCGTAGGAATACTTACATGGTAATTTTGAGGAACTGACAAGAGGCTGAGTGTGGACCAGCAAGAAATTCCTGGGGATGCAGTCTTGTGGGGGGCCCACACATTTTGGGGATTTATCTCCAAGAACTCCACCAGTTTCTCATGGTGAAGAGCTGAAGAAGATCCCCTGATAGCTCTGACAGTGAAAGGGGAAAGAGTAACCATTGTGAAATATGCCCAGAGTATTCTCTCTGTGACAAAGGCCTACTCTGCGAAGGGAATGACTTTACCAGAGTCTTCTCCCACTTTGAGGAAGGGCATTTCTCCTACTCCATTCCAATCTAGACTTCCTTTCTTACCTAAGAGGAGAAAAATAAAGCTAAGAAATGCTTGTGAAGGCCACAACCCAGGGACATAGGCCCATTAAAAGAACTGAGATTTCATCAAAAGCTTACAGAATGCTTTTGCTCGCCAACACCTTACTAGCACACCAACAGGGCTCCAGTATAATAATGGTGGATTGTAG
The DNA here is from genome assembly GCF_023721935.1 of Panthera uncia. NCBI lineage: Eukaryota > Metazoa > Chordata > Mammalia > Carnivora > Felidae > Panthera > Panthera uncia. The sequence continues at coordinate 31,749,157 of NC_064817.1, forward strand.
CCGAAAGAGCAGCAAGGAGACTGTCTGAGGAGGAGTACTTACGGAAGCCCAAAGTCAACAGGGGAGGCAAAAACAAGGACACTGGAGGACTTTGAAGCCTCTAGCCCCTGCAGCTACAGCGAACATTAAACAGAGCCCAACTTCTAGCCAGATTAACACGAAACCTCACACAAAAGGCCTGTTTGCCAGAGTGCCTATTATCTAGATAGCACGTCTGGCTTTCAAGAAAAAATTCAAGCTATGTTACAAGGCAATAAAAATCACAGTCTGAAAAGACAAAACAAACGTCAGAGCCACACTTGGTTCTGACACAGATTTTTGAATTATCAGCCAGTGGGTTTAAAATAACTATGATTAATATGTTAAAGGCTATAACGGATAAAACAGACAACATACAAGAGCAGATGAGTAATTTGAGAGGTGGTAAGTCTAAGAAGGAGTAAAAAGAATGCTAGGAAAAAAAAGCATTGTAATAGAAATGAAAAATTCCTTTGATGGGCTTATCAATAGACTGGACATGGCCAAGGAAAGAATTATTGAGCTGGAACATAGGTCAGTAGAAACTTCCCAAACTGAAGTGCAGAGATAGCACACTGTTTGAAAACCTTCAGCAACATATAAAATAATAATTTTCACTATAATTATACTTACTAAGCAATTTAAGCAAATTATATTTACCAAGCAATTAAAACAAATTTTGAAGAAATACGAAATTGTGTAAGGATCATGCCTTCCGATTGAAAAACTGTATTGGTCCATAAAATGTTTCCATAACCTGATTACTCATAATGAACTAATTTCAAAAGAGGAGGAGGATTTCTAGCAAAGGTATTAATTAGTGTTTTATTTGAGACAACTGGAATTATTACGGAAGCAGCCTATGCATATTGCTTCAGTTGTTTTAGTAGAAACTAAATAACGATGGCTTTAACAAGAAGGAAGTTTTATTTCTCTTCCATATGAAAGTCCAAGCTGATAGAACAAAAGGATAAGGAAGCCCTGGTGAACAGAATTATCAAGAGACTCACATACCTTTCTTCCTGCTGTTCTACCCACCCCTTGGGTGTTTTCCTCATCTGCAGATTCAAAGGAGACTCATCATCACCATGTCTGTTTTAACCAATGGGTGAAAAAAGGGAATATGAAGTAGGGGCCAGGTATCTCCTTTGTATCCTAGAGATGCACACTGGCACATGGTAGCCACAACTAATTGAAAAGTGGAGGTTTCTAGCACTAAAAAGAAAAAGAAAGAATGAGTACTGGATACATTTAGCAGTCCAGGCCACAATCCATTCTCTGGCCACCCAAGCATTCATGAATACCACTTTTTCCAGGGAAAAAAACACAGCCATGTGGTTACCTTATCTAACTCAAGACTCAGCATCCCTGGGTGATGCATAGTTCTTTTTTTAAAGTGTTATTTAAATTCCAGCTAGTTAACATACAGTGTCATATAAGTTTCAGGCATACAATATAGTGATTCAACACTTCAAGGTGATGCATAGTTCTGTTAGGTTTGCATGTAACTTCTCGTGTTCTGGTAACCTTCAGACAAATAATCAGCCTTGTCACCGTCCAATATAACATGGTGAGGAGGGATAGGATAACCACAGTTATAGCTTTTATTCTGGAAAGAGGAAGAATGGGAAGGACAAGACACTCTTCATCCATGGCAGTTACCAAATTCTGCTGCACAGATACTGTGGGAAGTTCCTGTCCGGGCAGTGGAGTGCCACCGGGTTCTACTCTGGGAGTGACTCCCTTGTCTCTTATTCTGGAGGGCTACATTTGAAATGGGTATCAGAAAGTATACCCTTCCAGGGGGTTGCAAAATTCTTTATATCTCAACTTCTGCTGGTACATATTTGAGGGAGTAGGGGTTGTTTTAGGGTTTAAAGAGGTTTTGTCATTATAATTCTACCAAGAATGTCAGAAAAGTGCTAGTTTATTTGCTTTCAGTCAATTCCATGCAAAAATAATCAAGGACAAGTAGTTCTTACATTCGCCAGCACTTTTGTTTACTAGCCTCTGTACTCAACCCTTGTCACCTTCCTCAATGATTTTTTCTTCTTCCTCAACATCATGGTGGTGGCTACCTTGAAGTTACTTGCAGCAGTGAGCTTGGGAGTGAAGGCAAAACCCTTAATCTGAACTTTCCTGCTAGTCTAGCTCCTATCGCCTGACAGAGAACAGTCACATGAGATGCTCGTGAGAAAGGCTTTAGAGCCAAGTCTCATCTCAATGGTGTTGGGAATACGGAAGCAGTTGTTACTCCAAAGGTACCAAACCTCCAATTATCCAATTTTCAATTTAGGTAGCAGACTACAGGCTGCAAGCATCTCTTGGTGGAACTGTATCTCCTTTCACCTTTGCAAATTGGTTAACCCTTGACTATGTTCAGTTCTTGACTGTAGTACTCTGCTAAAAGAAGCCAAGGAAGACCAACAAAGTGAGTTTTGTTAACTGCTTTCCCATAAGCTACAAGCTCACTAGGCAAGTGGCGTGCCTTTTGATGCACTGACAACAGTTTTACCAAATGTTTTCTCTGACATAACGGGGGTCACCATCTATCCAGACCGCGTTATCTGTTTACTGACTGCCTGCTGCCCGAAGTGCTAAGCAAATGGCACATATTACATATTCTGTTAAGTCAGCCCTGCTTCTGGTAGCAAATTCGGTGTTAGTTTGTTTGGGCACCTTAACAGAGATCAGATAACAATGATTTTTTGCAAGACAGACAATTTATTTCTCCCTCACAGAAAAGTCTGACCCGGGAGGTAGACTGAGGAATAGGGAAACTGCTCTAAAAAGTCATCCAGGGACCCAGATTTCTTCTTTCTTTTTTGTTTTACCAGCCCTTTGAATGGTGTCTTCATCTGTTTGGTTAAAAGTGACTTGAGGCGCCTGGGTGGCTCAGTCAGGTAAGTGTCCAACTCTTGATTTCGGCTCAGGTCATGATCTCCCAGTTCATGGGAGGGATCCCCACTTTGGGCTCGGTGCTGATAGCATGGAACCAGTTTAGGATCCTCTCTCTCTGCCCCTGCCCTGCTCACGCTCTCTCTCTCAAAAAATAAAAAGAAAAGAAAAGAAATTTAAAAAAACACTTAAAAAAAAAATAAGTGACTCACCACCGCTTAATCTGTATTCTGGACTGCAGAAACAGGGAAAGGGGAAGTGGAGGGCAAGAAGTTTCCTTTTAAGAATGTGACAAATATTTCACACATTTCTTTCATTGGATGGTGTATGAGAGCTGTCTCACACAGCTTGTACCAGCTTGTGAGAGGCGATTGTTAAATCTTCAAGAATTTTGCAAGCTGGTGGCTAAACACAGCCGTTATTAAAAATTAAATTATATAAATTTACCATCAAACAAATTGTATTTTAAAAAGGCAAACATTCAAAGCTCTTCTTTGCTTAGCTATTTTACTACATTGTACTATTGTCTGTGCTATCGCTGCTATTTGAATCTATGTTACCTGTATGGCAGCAACGGTCTATAATGGTGCTACTGCTGATTTCTTCCCAACTCTGCATTCGGTGACCTTCTATCTTGAAATCAGATGTGGTGGGAGTGTTTACACCATAGACATCAGCAAATGCTGCACCTCAAGTCTCCTCTTCCCATACCCCGACCCCTGAGAGCTGGTGGTTCAAGATTTACTGACACATCGTTGCTTCCATTATATCTCTTTGGCCAGCATTTACTGACTTAGCCACACTAGCTGCGAGGGAAGCTAGGACGTGTAGTCTCTAGCTGGGTGGCCATAGGCCCAGCTATAACTCAGGGATTCTACAGCAAGGAAGGAGAGAATGCATATTGAAGGACAATAAGCATTCTCATGCTTTGATGTAGAAGAACTAGCTCTAGACAGGTTTTCAGGACTGAGATCCACTCTGTCACTGGTTCCTTAGTAGAGGTGGTAATAAACTCAAAAGAGAGATTTTAGTGCTTGTCTAGTTCACCATGAAGGATTTAGTGAAAATTAGCAATTTCAATTTATTGTAGAGACTGGGCACATGAAACAAGCCTCGCTGCACTGTGTCCAGTTCCTAGAAAATGCAAGACAATCTAGAAAAATATAAATAAATCTATAAATGTGCCGGAAAACAAGAAAATGAGCCCTTTTTACCTCCAGAAACGATGAGGAATCACTGAGGGGAAGAACAATGATACAGGATTTAAGAATGTACGTAAAGCCCAAAATATGCCCCGGTGAACTCTACCCTTGGCTCCACTTTTAAGGAAATCCAAATCAAAACAGTGAGTATACTCAGAAAAGAAAGTCTGTACTTTTGATTTGCTAAGGAAATGGAATGTAGAGGTACCTAACCTCTGGTTCTCTTCCCTTCCTCAAAGCGGTTCCTTATAAAGGGCGAGTCTTGTTTCAAAGTTTTAAGTCTGGGGGCACCTGGGTGGCTCAGACGGTTGAGCATCCGACTTCGGCTCAGGTCATGATCTCACAGTCCCTGAGTTTGAGCCCCGTGTCGGGCTCTGTGCAGACAGCTCGGAGCCTGGAGCCTGCTTCAGATTCTGGGTCTCCCTCTCTCTGTGCCCCCACCTCAAAAATAAATAAACATTTTAAAAAATTAAAAAAAGTTTTAAGTCTGTAGGTATTTTTTTCTGCTGATATGCCAAACTCTATACTTTAGTCCTCAATGGAGACTCCTAAGGCAAGAAAAGATATGAGCACTGACTGGATGCAATGCTTGACTTGGGTATTTATTTCCAGAGTGAATATCCATGCAAACTGTTTGCTTTTCCTACATTCAAGTATAATGAAGATGTTTGGACTATGTAATATGGTCAGAGATGTGTCTTGTGCATATATAACTTATATTAAATGAGCATTCTATCCAAACATTTTATCTTTTAAATCATGTTAGAACCAAGAACAAAAAAATCCAGAAGTAAAAATATTCCCGGGTGATGGATATTAAACTATTTACTTCCTCCTCATAAAGAAGAAAATAAAATAAAAATGGTGGGTGTCTGTTTTTAGCAGCATTTTCCACAGGAGATCAGAAAAGCCATTACAGGGTCATGAATGAATTATTGGTGTTTGATGATAAGAATGACTAGTGCTTCCATTGATTTAACACAGCTGGAAAAGGCTGTGCAGATAAACAATACTTGAGGATGTTGGACCTCTCAGTTCTGGCAGGAAAGAATATAAAATTATAAAGTTATTTTAATTTTTTTAATTTATTTTTTTATAAAATTATTTTTAAATGATGTATCTATTTCTCACTTTTTGATCATTGGACACCTTCTTGTAATAATATTGAGTCCCTACTATATGTCACATGCCACTAAATCTTAAACTAAGCACAAAGATACCCTCAAGGCGCTTACAGTCTAGAGGGGAATAAGAGAAGGGCGCCTGGGTGGCTCAGTTGGTTGAGCATCTGAATTCAGCTCAGGTCATGATCTCGCAGTTCATGGGTTTGAGCCCCACATTGGGCTCTGTGCTGACAGCTCAGAGCCTGGAGCCTGCTTCAGATCCTCTCTCTCTTGTCTCTACCTGTTTGCACCCTTCCTCTCTCTCTCTCAAAAATAAATTTAAAAAAACATTATAAATAATAGAGGGGAATAAAGGATATTTCAGCTCAAATTTTTGTAAAAATATTGAGGGCAAATACATATTGACTGTTCCATTTTTATTTTATTTTATTTTTTGTTTTTGAGTGAGCTCGTGAGTGTGAATTGGGGAGGGGCAGAGGGAGAGAGAGAGAGAAAATATTTTTTTTTAATTGTTTTTAATGTTTATTTATTTTTGAGAGAGAGAGAGAGCATGAGCAGGGGAGGGGCAGGGAGAGAGGGAGACACAGAATCCGAAGAAGTCTCCAGGCTCTGAGCTGTCAGCACAGAGCCAGACGCGGGGCTCGAACTCACAGACCGCAAGATCATGACCTGAGCCGAAGTCGGACACTGAACTGACTGAGCCACCCAGGTGCCCAGTAGAGAAAATCTTAAGCAGCCTCCACGCTTAGTGCGGAGCCTGACTTGGGGCTTCATCCCATGATCCTGGGGTCATGACCTGAGCTGAAGTCAAGAGTTGGACACTCAACTGACTGAGCCACCCAGGTGCCTCAACTGTTCCACTCTTAAAACAAGTGCTCTTTCTCAACAAGTTGGGAATGCCCAAGTTAGGAGATGTGTGGTAGTAGGCAGGAGACCTGTAATTCCTCAATTTCCTCAGCATTCAAAAAGCACAGCTTAAATGCCCTAGTTTAGAGGGAGAGATAAATCCTTTATAATAAGCCCACTTTTCCCCTAAAGAGGTTAAACTGGGAGAGGAAGGAGAGAGAACAGGACTGAGCTAATCATTTTCCACAGACACTTTGAATCTTTCTGTTGGCTATGACAGGATCCATTTTAGTGATGTATATGGATTCCCAGCTTTTCCTCCTCTCTCACCTTTTGAGAATCCCAGGTTGTTGGAGCATGGCCGCCACAGTATTAAGTGGAGAGAAGGATTAGACAAAGTGAAAACACTAAGTTGATTTACATAGGAAAGGGTAGAAAACTACTCCCAGAAGACAAGAGTAGTCTGGAAAGGCTGGAGATGTATATGAGAGGCCCTGGAGAGATTTCAGAGAGAGAGGGGGGAGCCAGGGGTGGGGGGTGAGGGGGAGTTACCATAAATGAACGAGCAGAGGAATGTCTCAAAGAGGACATGAGCGACGTCTCGCAGCGTGGTGAGGTATAGTTCCTCTTCACCACTCATGAACAGACGCCAGGAAATGCATATGTAGATTTACAAGGTGCTGTAGAGTGAGACGTGTGTTTTTGTGTGTCCGTTTTTTTGTTTCAGATGTCGTACCACGACACTGTGGGCCTTAAGCAAGGGGTAAGAATGGTCACACATTCACTGAAGATAAAGGGGAAAGGATTCTGTCCAGTTGGAAACACAATACCATTTTACTGTAGGCAAGAGCGAAGTCCTTAATATGTCTCCTCCTTTCCCCTTCTATTTTCACTTATCTGTCATTCCCCTGGCTCTAGAGGTGGGGGAGTGCAAAGTGCTGTGCACCAAGAATCAGTGGTTGGGAGTTGGAGTTCTTGGACCCACTCCTTAGGCCATGGGACAAGTCACTTCATCTTTTGGAGCTTCCATTTCCTCGTACGTCAAATGGGTGCGACAGCACTTGCTCTGCCTGTGTCCCAGTGTTGCGTGAGTTAAAGTGGGAAACCTCCCTGCAGAGTGTGATGGGCATGTAAGAGATGGCCTTCTTCGCTTCCTTTTCCTGAGGGCTTTGCTGTTATAGTCTTCTCTAACTTATTACTTGGCAATAAGTAATTACCTGCCCTTCCTTCCAACAGGTAGTTGCATCCTTATAGAGAGGACTTCTAAAGATTAAATATGCTCTGAAGCACGATGAAATGGTAGAATTTCAGCTCAAAACAAATAGTGCTGAGAGGTGGAAGTTGAGGCTATTTTTTATTTATTTTTAGTTTCTTTCTTTTTTGTTTTGTTTGTTTTTAGAGAGAGAGAGTATGAGTGGGGGAGAGGGGCAGAGGGAGAGAGAGAGAGTAAATCTTAAACAGGTTCCATGCTCAGTGCGGAGCCCAACTCAGGGCTTGATCCCACGACTCTGGGATCATGACTGAGTGGAAATCAAGAGTCAGACACTCAACCAACTGAGCCACCCAGGCGCCCCATGGCTATTTTTCAAATATATCACATAGGTAGCTGTCTTTCTCACTTGAGGACAAAACTAAACAGAGTACTTCAATGTCTAATGTCTCCATTTCAATTTAATTTTGCATTAAAGTATGGTACCAGTTTTCTAACCCCCACTCCTCTCAGTCCCCTAGTCCTGTTTTCAGCCTTATGTGACAAATTGACAGGCTTTCTCAGGATTTGACTTTCCAGAGCATTACTCTCAGTAGGTATAGAGAAAATTAACATTAGGTTGCTTAAGTTATGTCTCTGCCACCTAATACTGGACTATTTACTGGAATTGAAATAGAAGATTAAATTTAGATGAAAATAAGTAGCATAATTTAATAATTCCCACCCACCCCCCGACTTAAAAGTTCATGCTCATGGACTGGATTGAACAGTCCACTTTTATACTGGAAATGCCATTTTTGAAACAAGAATAGCTCACATTGGATCTTCTAAGACAAAATAATGTCATATTGGAGGGGAACGGGAATGGGGAAATTTCTGAGAAAAAAAGTCCAGGAATACAAAACATAAGGTGTAGTGGGAATTACAAGAAGGTCTATCTTTTTATAGTTTTCTAGCCTTCAAAAATGAGAATGTATGACTTTAAAAACCATGAGACAACTAATTCCATTAAAAATTAAATACGAGAAACATATCTACTTATATAATTTGCAGAGTTCACTGATGCTCCTAGGATTACTGGAACAATAACTGGCTTTACTAACTGGGCCACTTCCTTAATTTTCTGGATGAAGTCATTGAGGTCAGGGAGGTCTGGTGCCTTGCCCAAGCTAAGCTCCCACAGAGTACGTTGGCAGATCTGGACATGGAATTCGGTTTTCCTAGTGTCTTATCCAACGTGTATTCCACTCACTTGTCCATCTTTTTTTTCAAGCACGGGACTTAATTGTTATGCCACTAGTAACCATTTACTATGGGGACATCTGGTGATCCCCCATTGGACATCTGGCGTCCACAATTCTAAGTCTGTATTTGAGCAAATGGAACAGAAGGAACAAAGTGAGGGATTCTCTCACTATTTTTAGGAGAATATCTGGATGGTATCCATGATCTCTCCTTAACCCACAGAAAATGCACAGGGTCCACTTGTCCATCTTCATAGGCTATAAAGGCAGGAGATGTGGCAGGCTCTTTGTTACTTTTCAAAAATATTGTTAAATATAGCTATATTTTGCAATTCAAACTATCCTGCACAGTGATAAATGCTTCTCTACTATAAATAAATGTCAAGATAGAAGATAGGAAGGCAGGGTATGGGGCAACTGTCTCGCTAGCCTATGTGTGCCATGTGCCCTGGGAGTGTTACTGGAAACTCAGCCTAGAGACTCTTCCTCTAACCCTTTCAAAGCTCATTCTGTGTTTTGTTTTGTTTTTAGTAGGCCTCATGCCCAGTGCAGACCCCAATGCTGGGCTTGAACTCATGACCCTGAGATCAAGACCTGAGCTGAGATCAACAGTCAGTCACTCGGGGCGCCTGGGTGGCTCAGTCGATTGGGTGTCTGACTTTAGCTCGGGTCATAATCTCGCAGTTGGTGGGTTTGGGCCCTGTGTTGGGCTCTGTGCTGGCAGTTCGGAGCCTGGAGCCTGCTTCGGATTCTGTGTCTCCCTCTCTCTCTGCCCCTCCCTGGCTCACGCTCTGTGTTTCTCTCTGTCTCTCAAAAATAAATAAAAATGTTTACAAATTAAAAAAAAAGAGTCACTTGACCGACTGAGCCACCCAGGCGCCCCTCATTCTGTGTGCTTTTATGTATTTTTTAAATTTATTTTTATTAAGTGTTTTTATTTCTTCTGGAAGAAAGAGTGCAAGTGGGGGAGGGGCAGAGAACGAGGGAGAGAGAGAGTTCCAAGCAGGCTGCGCACTGTCAGCGCAGAGCCTGATGCGGGGCTCAAACTCACAAACTGTGAGATCATGACCTGAGCTGAAATCAAGTTATTAACCGCTTAACCGACTGAGCCACCCAGATGCCCCCTGTGTGCTTTTAATACTCATTTATAATTCCCTTCTTGATTAAGATTTTGAAGACTGAAATCTAGAAATTGCCAAATAAACCCACCCAAAGCAACACAGCCAGCAAAAGGGCAGATCTGGGCTTGAAGTCAGCTCTGACCCTCTAACATGATACTGTAACCACTTGGATTCTAAGGTCTTAGAAAGAAAAAAGAACGGCTCCCCTGCTCTTATCCCATAGTGGCTTTCTTTAGTTTTCAGAAGCAATGATACCATAAAGAGGGAGGCCTCGGGGAGTGAAAATCTCCAATCGGACACTTGATTGCAAGGATTGTGGGTTCCCCTAAAAGGCCTGGAGTTATAAGCAGGACTGAGGAGGACATATCCTGCTGCTTTTGTGAATGCTGCATCAGGGGAAACTTCGATGCCGTTCGATGTTCAAGGAAAAACATCAGACTGGTGGAGGATAATTAAGCAGCAGCCGGGATTACTGAGCAGACTCTGCAAGTAATGGGGCTATTTCTGTGTTGGTAACAGGAACCGTAAGCGGCCTGAGAATGCTCCCTGTGGATTGCTGAGGTATCATCAAGCTCCACAGGACTTCAGTTCGCAGCGTTTGGCTTGTTGCAGATTGTTTAGTGGAAGTATGCTTCTTTATCATAAAAATCCCTTGTGATGTGGGGTAGCCCAGGCACTTCCAGGTTTGGGAGTTGGTGCCAGCCTACTGAGTAGCTCAATGGAGACAATTCTCTCTAGGGTCATACCAAAACAAACAAAAACCCAAAAAACAACAAATAAAGAAAAGAAAGGAAAAGTTAAGTCAATTCGTTTACAACAGATATTACTAAACCTAGAGATATTTTTAGATGTTACATAGGCTTTTCATAACAAGGTCATATGAAGCCAAGTATCTCCTGGATATGGCATGGGCTTGTATTAGGGGATAATCATACAAAGAGTGTTTATTAGAAATATTGAAAAGCAAAGTGCAATTTGCCTAATAATGGCCTACCCAGTGGAAAAGAATTGCTTAAACTTCTCTTGGGTGCTTTAATCTCAGTTCTGACAAAATGAAAGCCTGTTGTCAATTTAACAGTTCCTTGGTTTTTAGCTGAAAGAAAATCGAAATGGAGTGCTGCTAATGCTTGAGGTAAATGTGCAGCCTTGCAGGACTGGAATTAACTTGTTTTCCAAATACATAAAAATATATCATAATTATACTTCACTGAGATTTTTTTCCTGCATTGTTTTATCTTCATTATGTTTCACTGTTGCCTGCCTGATATCACCAGACCTGTTGTTTGTATATTGGCCTTGCCACTCTTAGAGAAAATTAAATGGGAATCACATGTCCTCTTAAGTTTTGGGTTTTTATTTTGCTCTGTGTAACAATCATCCAAACTAGAATTAAAATGGTCAAAAGACTTAAATAGGCATCTCTCCAAAGAAGATATGCTCATGACCAATAAGCACATGAACAGACACTCATCACTAATCATTAGGGAAATGCTGGGGCGTCTGGGTGGCTCAATCAGTTAAGTGGCCAACTACGGCTCAGGTCATGATCTCACGGCTCGTGAGTTTGACCCCCGCATTGGGTCCTGTGATGACAGCTCAGAGCCTGGAGCCTGCTTCAGATTCTGTGTCTCCCTCTCTCTCTGCCCTGCCCCTCCCCGCCCTCAAAAATAAATAAACATTAAAAATATTTTTAAAAAATTGAAACCAATCATTGGGGAAGTGTTAATCAAAACCATGATGAGATACCACCTCACATTCACTAGGATGGCTACAATTGAAAAAAAAACATAATAACAAGTGCTGATGAGGATGTGGAGAAATTGGAACCCTCAAAGGTTGGTTAAACATACAGTTACCATATGATCCAGCCATTCTACTCCTGGGTATATACCCAAGAAGAATAAAAATGTATGTCCACACAAAGACTTGTATATAAATGTTCATAGGTGCTTTATTCATAGCAGTCAAAAAATGTAAACAACTAAAATGTCCATCAGGTGATAAATGGACAAATAAATTGTGGTATGTCCCTATCAAGGAACATTATTAGGCAAAGCAAAATACCGTTGACCCTTGAGCAACATGGATTTGTTGCATGGGTGCACTTATATGCATATTTTTTTCCTATAAATACAGTGCAGTACTGTAGATGCATTTTCTCTTATAATTTTCTTAATAAAATTTTCTTTTCTCTAGTTTACTTTATTGTAAGAATACAGCATATAGTGCGTATAACATACAAAATATATGTCGATTGTGTTTGTGTTGTCGGTAAGACTGCCAGTCAACAGTAGGCTATTTGACTACCTTTCGACTCCCCCCAAACCTAAGTTTTGGGGGAGTCAAAAGTTACATGCAGATTTTCAATTGTGTAGGGGTTGGTGCCCCTAAACCCCAGACTGTTGAAGGGTCAACTGTAAATGAATAAAGTACTGACACATGTTACAACGTGTGTCGTAAACCTTGAAAACGTTATGCTAAGTGAAAGAAGCCAGACACAAAAGACCACGCACTGAATGATTTCATTCATGAAATGTCCAATATAGGCAATTCTGTAGGGACAGAAAGAGATTATTGGTTGTTTATAACTGGAGGATTGGGGGAAAGTGGGAAGTGAGTGCTGATGGTTATGGGGTTTCTTTTCGGAGTGATGAAAATGTTCTAAAATTGATAGTGGGGATTACTGTACAACCCTGTACACTTTAAATGGGTGAATTGCATGGTATGTAAACATATCTCATATATATTGGATATTTATATGCATATATACATGTGTGTATGTACTTGAATAATCCAAAGAACTTCCTATGGGTATATATTTTGAGGCAAATATCACAGGTTTACTTATTTTTTTTTTAAGTTATGTATTTATTTTGAGAGAGAGAGAGAGAGAGAGAGAGGGGAAGAGAGAGAGGGAGAGAAGACGATCCCAAGCAGACTCTGCACTGTCAGCGCAGAGCCTGATACAGGGCTGGAGCTCACGATCCATGAGCTCATGACCTGAGCCAAAATCAAGAGTCAGACGCTTAATTGACCGAGCCACCCTGGCACCTCTCATAGGTCTACTTATAAGGAAGAATGACATTATTCTCTTTATCCCTTGTGGGCCTGTTGACAACACTCGGCAGCTTTCTGCCAGCATCATCTTACACTTTCTGGGCATGTGATAGATGCAGGGGAAAGGAAATCTCAGAGTGAGGAATGTCTAGGGGGAAACGTCTGCATGCTAAACTTCTTCCCAATTCGTCTCTTTCATCTCTTTGGAGAGGTAGAAAGTGAGTGAGCTATATGAAGCAACTTCTGTCGTGGTTTAATCCAACAGCTGTACTCGAGCGCCTTAATCAGCATTGCAGTGAGGCAGGAACTGTGGGGAGACACAGACATAAGGGACAGGGGGATTCTTCTCTAACCAGTCAACAGTACAGGAGTGGATGGAAGTCAACTATTGATCTGAGAGCTAAATGTAATACAAGCCCGAGATATACCAGGAGTCTGAGTACCGCAACAAAGCATAGGTTGCCCTCAGGCTAGATAAATAACAGCAAAAGGGCATAATTCTATTTGGTAAATGCAAAGCACATGGCATCGGAGCCAGTCACATGTTAAAGCAGTTCCTGAAACATACTGATTGTCAGTGCGTGTCAAAGCTTTTATTCAAGCTTATAGCAAGAAAAGGTGAAGAATCTTTCTGGAATGGGATTCTCTAAATTATTGTTTGAAGTATAACATACATACAGTTAAGTACATCACTCTTAAGTGTACAGCTTGGTGAATTTTTAGTTGTGTAGCCGCAATCCAGATTGTGGTACAGAACATTCCCACCACCAAAGAAATCTCCCTCATGCCTCTTCCCCATCAACACTGCTTTATCTTATGTAGGCCACCACTGATGAATCTTGTCTGCTCTTGAACTTCATGTAAATGAAATTATATTATAGGTTTTCTTTTGTGCCGGGCCCTCTTTTGCTCTACCAAAAAATGCCTATGAGCTTCATCCATGCTTTTTTTGTGGAGCAAGAGTTGATTCATTTTTACTGCTGCGTGGTATCCCATTGTATGAATAAGCCACAGTTTACCTGTCTATTTAGGTGTTCTTGGACATTAGAATTGCTCCTGGTGTTCCACGATTAGAAATAATGCAGTTGTGGGCGTGCCTGGCTGGCTCAGTCGGAAGAACATGTGACTCTTGATAGACTATCAAGACTATAGACGTGACTCTTGGTAGTTAGTTTGAGCCCCTCATTGGTTTTAGAGAGTAGAGATGACTTAAAATTAATTAATCAATGAATTTTAAAAAAGGAAAGAATGCAGTTGTGACCCTTCTTGTATGAGGTTTTTGGTGGAATGTGCACTACTTTCTCTTAGGTACACGCCCAGGAGTGGAGTTGCTGGGTCACAGGGTTTGCACAAGCATGGTTTTTGGAGATAATGGCAGAAAGTTTTCCCAAGTGGTTGTACACATTTCCACGCCTCCCAGCAATGAATGAGAGTACCACTGGGAGAGATTTTGTAATAGGGTGAGCGTGTGGTTAGATCCTGATGTTAAACTAGGTAGTAGAAAGAAGGTCTGGCTCTAGGATACAGACAAGAAAGATGGTTGGCCGTGCGGTTAATGTATTGTGAGCATAAATTTCACTTCCAAGATAGGGCTCTAAATCTCGTCGACACTTATCAGAAAAGTGCCAAAACATTTTTATCAGAGATATAAATACTTTCCAGGAGAGGTTGTTAGTAACATCCTCAATAAGTTCTGCCCCAGTCCACCTTTGCTAAGGTTTGAGAACATTTTTGTTCCCATAGACCTAAGTTCAATGCCAGGTATGCCGTTTAGTATATGACTTTTGGCAAAATTCTATGACTTTTGGCAAAATTCTATGAATTTTGGCAAAATAACTTCTTAAACTCTTTGTGCCTTTGTTTCCTTAGCTGTTGGATGGGGACAAGAATATCTACCACAGAGGACTAGTCTAGGGTTTTCATGCCCAGCCTAGAGCAAGCTTTCAATGAATTCTAGCTTTCCCCACTCCCTCATTCCCTCCCTCTCTTTCTTCCTTTTTTTTTCTCTTCCTTCCTTTCTTTTTCTTGGAGAGGTCAAGTGAATTTATAATAGTAGTGACAACATTGTGCCTTTATAATATCTTAAACAAAAATGTCCAGGGTGATACTGAGGAAAATGAGAGGGTGGAAGATGGTTGGAGAAGAGAAAGGAATAAAAAATGTTGAAGGGCAAGAAATCATGTCCCCATCCTAAAAATAAAGTTCTCCATAATATGCCTGCCATGGGACTGGGACGTGGCCAGCAGAATAGAACACCTGATATTCTGAAAATTAAAGCTCACTGTCTATATCAGTATTAAGCACACACATATGCACACTAGAAAACAGACTGATTCAGCCTTAATGGCAATGAACTGCCATCAGATTTGCACTGTACTGAAAATATGTCCATATGAAAGTATATCAAAATTAAAATCTCATTTGCATATATAATATCAGTTAGAGCAAATGTTCATTGCATGATAATGCTCCCTCCAGGAGAGGCCATTAGGTTGATTTGCATTCATTTAAATGTTCAGGCGGATGTTGATTTTGTCTGTGCAATTGCTAGGGTAGTTTATTGTGCTACTAAAACAGTTACAAAATTGCATAGAAGCTAGCTGTAACATACAAATGTGGTAACTGATGGGCAGACTGTAATGAAAACTTTTCAGGTAGAGGCACCTGGGTGGCTCAGTCAGTTAAGCATCTGACTTTGGCTCAGACCATGATCTCATGGTCCGTGGGTTCGAGCCTCACATTGGGTTCTGTGCCTGCTAAAGATTCTGTGTCTCCCTTTTTCTGTGCCTCTCCCCTGCTCGTGCTCTGTCTCTCTCAAAAATAAATAAGACATTTAAAAAAATCAAACTTCTCACAGAAATAGACACCCTTTCTTCAGTGTGAGCAAAGAAACTGAAACTAATTTCCTGACACAAATCTCCCCCGCCCCTTGCACCACCACCCCCAACCATGTCATGCTTGTGGCAGGAATTCATGAATGAATGGCAAGTCATTTTTACAAGAAGCAAAATAAATAAGTTACATGCTATGTTAGAAGATGCAGTAGATTGCAAGCATGGCCACAAATACCTCCCATCCCTGTTTGAGCACGCTTTTACCATGTTATTTTGTGGTATGGTTTTGCAGCTCTTCTTACCAAGAATTGGAATCTATTTCTCAACCTCTTAAAAAATCTAGGCTGGCCATGTGACTTACTTTGGCCAATCAGACATTAGCAAAGAAGACACACAAGCCAGGTTTGAAAAGTGCTAGCTCACTGCAGCTTACTCCCTAACTGCTCTTTGAACCGTGAGACCACTATGGGAATGAATCAAAGAAAGACTGCTAGAGGATGAGAAAGCTACATGGAAGAGATCAGAGGTTTCTGAGCCTGCCAACTACAAGAAATGTGAACGGGGCCATTCTGGATCATTCAGCCATCAGCTGACCTGCCAGCTGAGCACAGATGCACGCGCTAATCCAGAAGAGATCAGCTGAATCAGTTTAGGATAGAAGACCTGCCCAGCCAACCCTCAATATCATGTGCTAAATAAAACGGCTGTTGTTTTAAGCCGCTAAGTTTGTAGTGTTTTGTTATGCAGAAGTAGCTAACTGGTACTGAAGGTTATAAATACTTCAGAGAAAAATAGAGCAGAGAACGAGAGAGTAGAAGTGTTCATGTGTATGGGTTTGTGTGTGTATGGGGGTGGTGGGAATGACTTGTGATGTTAAATAATTTTGTCAGGGAAGGCTTCGCTGAGCGGATGACATTTGAGTAAACATTTGAAGTAGAGAAGTGATTCTTGTGGTTGAGAGATGAGAATAGCAAGTAGGAAGTTCCTGATGCATAGTGTGTCTGGCTTTTTTGAAGAAAAGCAAGGTCAACTGTAGGAGATGAGGGCAAAGAGGTCACAGGAGGCCAAATATTCTATGAAGTTCCCTATTCAAATCTAGGAAGAGGATTCTAATATATAGGAGGTGGTGCCCCAAAGGCTTGCCATGTCTCATATGAGACCATGCTAATCAATCAGCCCAGAGGTAAAAAAAACTAACACAAGCTGAGCCAATCAGTTTCTTCCTCCTGGAAATGTGAAACTTGGGATACAGAGACCCAGAGGTTGGGAGATGTTAGAGTTCAAGTCACCTTCCTGTCTGAACTTGAGGCCCAGGATCCACAGCCAGTACTAGCTGTTGAATTTCTGGAGCTGGCCTGCTTCTTTTCCATTTGAGGCTCGGGAGCTAAACTTGTTTTCGAGCCTTTGGAATACCCCTGAAGGATTACAATGCATTGGCTCTTACACTCTATCTTTTTTTTTTTTTCAATAAAGCAAAGTTAATTTTGGTTGCTTGCAAATAAAAGAGCCTTAACTAATATAATCATCTGTGATTTCTTTCTTGTTGCTTAATATATGCCTTCTCTTCTGAAATGGATTATTCATTTCTTAGAGACAAGAATAATTTCTTCAATTTATTTTGTATCCTTCCTCTACCCAGCTGTGCTTATAGGACAAGATAATGACAGCTAAGCATTCATTCAGTGTCTATAATGTGTCAAGCACTGTGCTAAGTGCTTATATAAATTATCTTATTTAAACTTCACAGTAACTCACGAACAATTTCTCTGATGATCTCCATTTCTACCCAGAGGAAACAGATGCCAGAGAGGTGACATGGCTGATAAATGGTTAAGTGCGGATTCAAACCTGGGCAGTTCCATTGCAGAGCCCACATTCTTTCAGGACCCAGCCCTTAGCATGTACTTGTGTATGGATTCATTGAAGAGTACTGAGTATCCACAAAATCACCTCCTGGGATAATCAACCGGACTTCACCTTCCAGGCAGGGCTTCTGCCAAGTCCATTCACTGTGGGTAGAGAGGCTTCATTCTAGGAACTCACTCTCAATGACAGGCTAGGTGGTATGATGTACACACTCCAGAAAACCATTCCTGCTCAGAAAGTGTTCCTTATCCCAGGGCACCTGGGCAGCTCAATTGGTTAAGCGTCCAACTTCAGCTCAGGTCATGACCTCATGGTCTGCGGATTCAAGCCCCTTGTCGGGCTCTGTGCTGACAGCTTGGAGCCTGGAACCTGCTTCAGATTCTGTGTCTCCTTCTCTCTCTGCCCCTCTGCCTCTCATGCTCTCTCTCTGTCTCACAAAAATAAATAAAAGGTTAAAAAGAATTAAAAAAAAAGTGTTCCTTAGCCCATCAGGGCCAGACATGACATAAAGGGTCACATTTGGGGTTAAAATTCTTGTTAAGATGGAAATAAGTTATGCAAATGTGAGTGTGTATAACATGACATGAATTCATTAACGCACATCAGTACGTACTAATTTACCAAGGGGGGAAAAACACCCCTGGGAGGGCAGGGCCTGTGTCTACTCATCACTGCATCTCAAGTGCCTCATGCCCTACCTGTCACACAGTAGGTACTCAACTGAAAAATGTCCAAATGAATGGGATGAAAGAAAAGAGTTAGACATCAGAGAATCAGTGTCTAGCTGGGATAGTTCAGATATACGCAATGACCCACTCTTGATGGCTGTATATGCATCTTACTACATGAGTTTTACAATTCTTTTGATTTGCAGGGGTTTCTGTGTTGTAGATTTGCTGTGAGCTTAGATGAGGCCACTCCCCTGTGTTTTAGAGGTAGGTCTCCCAGGAAGGATGGCATAACAGTTTGAGTTAACGATCCAGACTGTCACAGAGGAATGATCACAGCCATGTAGAACAGCCATGATCACATCCTTTGACTCTGGTTTGAGGGCAGAACAGACATCCATTGGATCAGCCATAGGGATCTGGAAGGCGGATGAGAAACCGGTGCAGAGAAGTTGTCTGGTGCAATGGGGAAGAACACTGGGGTAGAATGGTTCAGTGACTCCAATTCCTTCTCCTTTCCTGTCCAGATGCTCTTAACCATGTAACTGCAGTACCCTCCCTGGATGGGGTGAACTCCCCTGTCCCTTAACTTTAAGTTCAGCCTAAGGACTTTATTGGGCCAATGGGATGAGGTAGAAATGATGCCGTGCCGGTTCTCAGCCTAACAAGAGACTTTGCATGTTTCCCCTTGTGTCTTACCTTTCTACTAACCATAAAGAGAGTGTGCCACGCCGGCGCCAGCTTTGTAGTTCCAGATGGTAACAGGCTCAACAGAGTAGAGTCACCTCCAACCGAGCTCAGCCTAAATCAGCTGACTCTCATCTAATCCACAGATACATGAGAGTAAATGATTCTGGTTTTAAGCCACTGACTTTTGGGGCAGCAGTTTGTGACAAAGTCTAATTGATACCAGCACCTTACTTGTGAAAAATAGAACTCTCTGGCTCTCTTGCTAACTGGCTATGTGACCATGGACAAAGTATTTAAACTTTCTGAGCCTCGGTTTCCTCAACAGTAGAGTGGGCATGATAACACCTACCTTATCTTTTAGGGCTGCTAAGAGGAATATCAAAGATACACGTAAAGATCGTAATAAATAAATAATAGAATCATGCTTTTTCTTACTGGAGATAATTGATTCTCTCTACAATACTTCTTATGTGCTTTTTTTTTTTTCTTTCTTGGTGTGTCATAGGGTTCTCATTTAAAATTCCACATTGTCTCAACTGTTCTACCCCGTGACAAAGTTTTAATGAGGAAACACGGGGCCTCTGGGGCCCATGATGTTGGTGGGAGCAGCTGGCAGATTGAAAGAACTTCAAGAGGAATGATGAAACTCAAGTGAACAAAATCAGTACCTCCCCACTTGATGGTTTTTCTCTGGTGTTTGGTTTACTGAGAAACCATTCCCTGCTACCTAGAGGGAGGATATGGAACCACCTTAAACGACGCAGCTGTCCTTCATCTCCTGGCCGCCCTTGGTAGGAAAGGCCTAGAGTTGCACCAGAAGATAAAAGGAAGTACAGGGAGATCAAATCTCACCAGTCATCCTAACCTGAGACCTCCCAACCCCAACGGTACTACATTCAGTAGGCTGGAAATGCAGAATTGCCCAATCCTTAGACCCAGACAATCCAGCCACCAGCTACTGCTCCGCCTCTGAGCTTACAACACATTCTCTCTCCCCACCTCATTTTCCATTTAATTATGTGCTGCCCCATGACACCAATGTGCTACTCCATAATTAAGAGCATGTTATTTCAGTGCCATGCGGTTTCATTGTAATTTTACTTTTCACGCTTTTTCTTTTATGTTGGGTACTGATAGGAATAGAATATTTCCATGACCAAACAGATTTACAGATTTACAGTCAGCTTGTGAGAGTTTAATGTCAAGATATTATAGAACTACCTATCAGGGAAGAAATGGTTCAGTGGAATCAGACTTAATGATTAATCGGGCTTTTCAGATTTAAAACAAAAATCAAGGAACACATCAAGCAGATTTTGCATAATTTACAGGTATTAGTAAGTACATAGGAGAATCCTTATTGCATAATATTCATTATTTGTTCTATTTTTTTAGGGAGGGGGGAGGGAGAGAGCATGAGCATGGGAGGCACAGAGAGAGAAAGAGGGAGAGAGATAATCCTAAGCAAGCTTCGTGCTCAGCATGGAACAATTAACGTGATTCATCACATCATTAAAAGAAAGGACAAGAACCATTTGATCCTCTCAATAGATGCAGAGAAAGCCTTTGACAAAATACAGCATCCTTTCTTTTATTTTTAAAAAAAATTTTTTTTAACGTTTATTTATTTTTGAGACAGAGAGAGACAGAG
The DNA here is from genome assembly GCF_023721935.1 of Panthera uncia. Classification (NCBI taxonomy): domain Eukaryota; kingdom Metazoa; phylum Chordata; class Mammalia; order Carnivora; family Felidae; genus Panthera; species Panthera uncia. Next base: position 31,769,586 of record NC_064817.1, read on the forward strand.
CATGAATGGGGGAGGGTCAGAGAGAGGGAGACACAGAATCCGAAACAGGCTCCAGGCTCTGAGCTGTCAGCACAGAGCCCGACGCGGGGCTCAAACTCACGGACCGTGAGATCATGACCTGAGCTGAAGTCGGCCGCTTAACCGACTGAGCCACCCAGGCGCCCCCAGCATCCTTTCTTCATAAAAACCCTCAAGAAAGTAGGGATAGAAGGAGCATACCTCAAGATGATAAAAGCCATATACGAGCGACTCAATGCTAATATCATCCACAATGGGGAAAAACTGAGAGCTTTCCCCTAAAGGTCAGGAACAAGACAGGGATGTCCACTCTCGCCACTGTTATTCAACATAGTAGTGGAAGTCTTAGCCTCTGCAATCAGACAACACAAAGAAATAAAAGGCATCCAAATCGGCCAGGAGGAGGGCAAACTTTCACTCTTCGCAGATGACACGATACTCTATATGGAAAACCCAGAAGATTCCACCAAAAAACTGCTAGAACTGATTCATGAACTCAGCAAAGTTGCAGGATATAAAATCAATGCACAGAAATCGGTTGCATTCCTATACACCAACAATGAAGTGACAGAAAGGGAAATCAAGGAATCGATCCCATTTACAGTGGCACCAAAAACCATAAAATACCTAGGAATAAATCTAACCAAAGATGTGAAAAATCTATACACTGAAAACTATAGAAAGCTTATGAAAGAAATTGAAGAAGACACAAAACAATGGAAAAAGATTCCATGCTCCTGGATAGGAAGAACAAATATTGTTAAAATGTCGATACTACCCAAAG
>NC_064817.1:31780387-31783899 GCF_023721935.1 Panthera uncia
ATGGTGATTAGTCCAGGGATAGGCACATGACCTATGAGAACCAAACAGAATACACTACTTCCTGGCTATGGCTATTGGTCCAGGGATATGGTATGACCCAGGATATAAAATCATAATAACCTCCCTGTCTGGCTAGGTGATTGGTTCAGTCTAGCCACAAGACCAAGACAGCCATCAGAATACACTACCTACATGGTGGAGGTGATTGGTCCAGGGCTAGCAACATCACCCAAGAGAGCCAATCACAATAAACTACCTACCTTGCCACGGTGATTGGTCCAAGGGTAGTCACATGATCCAGGATAGCCAATCAAATTCACCAAGTAGGGGCCATGGTGATGACTCCAGGGATAGGCACATGACCTATGAGAGCCAATCAGAATACACTACCCCCTGGCTATGGTTATTGATCCAGGGACAGGGTATGACCCAAGATATGCAATCAGAATAAACTACCTACCTGGTGGAAGTGATTTATCCAGCCCTAGCCACAAGACCCAAGACAGCCAATCATAATGCAGTACCTCCTGGCCTCAGTGATTGGTCCAGGGCTAGCCACATGACCCTTATTTCCAATCAGAAAACACTACCTACCTGGCTGAGGTGATTGGTCCAGGGCTAGCCATGTGACCCAAGAGAGCCAACCATAATATACTACCTACCGTGCTGAGGTCATTGGTCCAGGGCTAACCACATGACCAAGGGAGCCAATAGAATACAGTACTTACATGGCCAAGGTGATTGGTCTAGGGCTAGCCCTATGATCCAAGAGAGCCAATCAGAATACAATACTTATGTGGCCAAAGTGATTGGCCCAGGGCTAGCCACATGACCAAAGAGAGCCAATCAGAATATACTACATGCTGATCCTGGTGATTGGTCCAGGGCTAGACATGACCCAGAGGAGCCATGACCCAGAAGAGCCTATCAGAATACACTTCTGACTTTGCCATGGTGATTGGTCCAAATGGAGTCACATGATCCAGTGGGCAATCACAATTCACCAACTATGGTGCCATGGTGATTAGTCCAGGGATAGGCACATAACCTATAAGGGCCAGTCTGAATTCACTACCTCCTGTCCCTGGTGATTGATCCAGGGATAGGCACATGACCCAGGATATCCAATCAGAATCACTACCTACCTGGCCGAAGTAATTTGTCCAGGGCTAGCCACATGACTGAAGAGAGGCAATAAGAATACCCTACCTACCTGGTCTTGTTGATTGGTCCAGGGCTAGGAACATGACCCAGGAGAGTTCATCTGAATACACTACCTACCTTGCCATGGTGATTCATCCAAGTGTAGTCACATGATCCAGGATAGTGAATCAGAATTCACCAACTACATAGCCATCATGATTAGTCCAGGGCTAGCCACTTGACCCAGGGGAGGCAATCAGAATACACTACCTACCTGGCAATGGCGATGTGGTCAGGAATGGACACATGACCCATGATAGCCAGTCAGAATATACTACATACCTGGCCACAGTGATTGGTCCAGGGATTGATATAAGACTCAGGAGAGTCAATTAGAATACACTACCCACCTGGCAGTGGTGATCATTTCAGTTTTGGACACATGATCCAGGATAGTAAGTCAGAATATACCACCTGACTGGGCATGGTCCCTGGTTCCTGAATAGGCATATCATCCAGGAGAGTCAATCAGAATACAATACCTACCTTGCATCAGTGATTGCTCCTGGGATGGGCACATGACCCAGGACAGCCAATCAGAACACTACCTACCTGTCCATGATTTTTGGTCCAGGGATAGTCACATGACCCAAGGTAGCCAATCAGAGTACACTACCTCCTGGGCCATGCTGATTAGTTCAGCGATGGACACATGACCCCGGATAGCCATCACCCAGAATTTACCACCTACTTAGCCATTATGATTGATCCAGGGATAGCCACATTACCCAGGATAGCCAAACAGAATACAGTACCTATCTGGACATGGTGATTGGTCTAGAATTAACCACATGATAGAGGAAAGCCAAGCAGAAGACACTGCCTACCCAGCCATGGAGAGTGATTCAGGGATAGGCACATGACTTAAGATAGCCCATCAGAATACCCTACCTCCTGGGCCATCATAATTAGTTCGGGGATGGACACATAACCCAGGATACCCAATCAGAATTCACTACCTACCTGGCTATGGTGATTATTTTGGGGATGGACCCATGACACAGGAGAACCAGTCAGAATTCACCACCTTCCTGGCCATGGTGATTGGTTCAGGGATGGACACACGACCCCAGTTATCTAGTCAGAATACACTATATACTTGGCCATGGTGATTGTTTTAGGGATAGGCACATGAACCAGGATACCCAATCAGAATACACTACCTCCCTGGCCATGGTGATTATTTCAGGGATGGACATAGAATCCAGTAGAGCTAGTCAGAATACACTACCTACCTGGCCATGGTGATCGGTCCAGGGATCACACATGACCCAGAATAGGCAATCAGCATGTACTACCTACCTGGCCCTTGTGATTGTTCCAGGGATATCCACATGACCCAGTATAGTCAAACAGAACACACTTCCCACCTCGCCATGGTGATTGTTCCAGAGATAGGCACATGATCCAGGAGAGCCAATCAGAATACACTACCTACCTGGCCATGGTGATTGGTTTAGAGATAGGCACATGACCCAGAATGGACAATCAGAATACACTACCTACCTGGCCTTGGTGATTATTTCAGGGATGGACACATGACTCAGCATAGCTGGTCAAATTCCCCACCTTCCTTGCCATGGTGATAGGTCCATGGATCGCCACATGACACAGGATAGCAAGTCAGAATATACTGCCTACCTGGACATGGTGATTGGTTCAGGGATGGACACATGATCCAGGATAGCCTATCAGAATATCCTACCTTCCTGGCCATGGCCATTGGTTTAGGGATAGGACATGATCCATGAGAGACAATCAGAATTCACCACCTACCTGGCCATGGTGATCGTCTGGGGATGAGCACATTACCCCCAATAGCAAATCAGGATACACTACCTACCTGGCCTTGGTGATTATTTTAGGGATGGACACATGATTCAAGCAGGTCCAATCCCTGCACCTTTGTTGGAGCTATCAGGAAGTTCAACCCTTAACTCTGGAGCTGTCTTTGATACTATCTGCCTAAAGAATGATGCATCACAAAATATAAAGGAGACACAGATTAAGAATTCAAAGTAAATTATTCATCTTGTGTGTATTTCTATTATTATTTCCTGGAAAACTCAGTCTTTTCTTCAAGACTCAGTTCAATTGTCATTTTCTGGTGAAATGTTTCTTGACCTCTCCCACCTCCCTCATGGAGGTCTGTGAATTCTCTTCTCATTCCCATAGCACCTTGGTTTTTTTCCCTATTACAGCATTGTTGAGTGACTTGTTTATTGTCTTCTCCTCCCCTTCACCCACTCCTTGTTGTATGGCATTCTTGATGGTAGAGACTTTGCTTTATTCATCTCTATAAACTCAGG
>NC_064817.1:31783909-31921167 GCF_023721935.1 Panthera uncia
GTGGCCTGCAGTGATGTTGGCTGTTAGTCGTACAGCTAAGGCTATCGGTTGGATGAAGAGGCTAACAGTTTCAATAATTGCAAGCATAGGAATTAAAGGAAGAGGCATCCCTTGGGGTAAGAAGTGAGCTTAGGATGCTTTTGTTTTATAACAGAACCCAGTAACTACAGTACTGGCTCATAGAGGGATGGCCATGCCTAGATTTATTGATAATTGAGTGGTAGGGGTGAATGAATGTGGTAATAGGCCTAGTAGATTTGTTGAGCCAATGAATAAAACTAGAGATATTAGTATCCGAGCTCAGGTCTGTCCTTTGTGATTGTGGTTGGCTAATATTTGCTTTGATGTCAGTTGAACCAGTCATTGTTGTAGTGAAATCAGACAGTTGTTAACTAGTCGATTGGGTGAGGGAAACAGGATACTTGGGAATATTACAATTAGAATAACAATAGGTAACCCTATTATTGTTGGGGTAGTGAAAAAGGCGAATAGATTTTTGTTCATTTGTCTTCTCAGGGATTAGGTTGTTTTAGCGTTATTGCAGATTTAGGTTCTGGATTTCATGGATATGAGTGTTTTGAAAATTTTAGTTGAAATATAATGAACAGTGTTATAATTGTTGATATAATAGTGATAAATCAGGTTGATGTATCTAGTTGTGGTATGTCATTAAGAGGAGGCTTAGACCTCCAATCTTTAACTGAAAAGGTTAATGCTTATTTAGCTTCTTAATGATTTTACAGTATAGATGCTGATCATTTTTCGAAGTATGTTAGTGGAACCGATTCAAGGACAATAGGTATAAAATTGTCGTTTGAGCCGCATATTTCTGAGCATTGGCCGTAATATAACCCAGGCCGTGTGCCCATTAGGTTGTTTGATTTAGTTGGCCTGGGATGGCATCAGTTTTTAGGCCTAGGGATGGAACAGCCCATGAGTGCAGGACATGTTTTGATGAGATTAGTATGCGGACAGTCATTTCTATTGGCAATACTACTTGATTATCAACTTCTAGTAGTCGGAGTTCTCTGGCTTTTAACTCTTGAGTGGGAATTATATAGGAGTCAAAGTTTAAGTCTTCATAATCAGTATATTCATAGTGTCAGTATCACTGATGTCCTATAGTTTTCACAGTTAGGGAGGGGTTGTTGATCTCGTCTATCATATATAGGATTCGTAGAGAAGGTAGGGCAATAAGAGTTAAAATGATGGCTGGCAGAATAGTTCAGATAGTTTCTATTTCTTGAGCATCTATTGTGCTTCTATGTGTAAGTTTAGTTGTCAGTGAAATAATATAGAGAACTAAGGAGCTGATTAGGAATACAATTATTAATGCATGGTCGTGTAAATGAGGACGTTCTTCCATAATAGGGGATGTAGCATCTTGAAAACCTAGTTGAAAGGGATATGCCATAGAGATACAAAGGATTTAAACCAATAATTTAACTTTGACAAAGTTATGTAATTTTTTTTACTAACACCTCTTTATTGAGAAGACATAGTGGTTATGGTATTGGCTTGAAACCAGTTTAAGAGGGTTCGATTCCTTCCTTTCTTATTTTAAGGACACATAAGTTGGCTCCTCAAATGTATGATGTGGAGGAGGACATCCATGCAATCATTCGAGATTAGTTGTAGTTAATTATATTGCTACTTCTCATTTAGATGCGAAGGCTTCTCAGACTATGAAGAGTATTAACATTACTGCTATTAATGAGATGAAAGAGCTTATTGAAGAAATTGTATTTCAAGTTGTGTATGCATCTGGGTTATCAGAATAACGTCGAGGTATTCCTGACAGTTACAGAGTAACTGTTGACAATCTTCCCAAGTCTGTCAGTGGGTCTGGAAGAGGGACTCCATCAAGTCGACCACTGCTTGTGGCTTTTCAGAGTATGATGGAGCGTTGTGCTTCTAATTGAAGAGGTTGGTTGTAGAGAACGGTTGATAATACATCATGGAACGGCTGGGCTGGACTATTCTGTCCTCATTCTGTCTTTCAAGCTCTCTGGTCTCCCTTACAGGCATTTGGAGAGCGTTAGGTCTGGGTCTGGGGCGCAGTCTGGCTGCTGGCTCCTGTGGGGGAGGGTTCCCCAGGTCCAAGAGGGGTGGGGAGATGAGCAGTGGCAGAGAGACAGACGGGGGAGGAGTTTCAAGCTCAGGGACAGGGGTGATGGAGCTTGAGGAGTCATAAGGAGGTGGAAAGACAACATCTTCTTCCGCATCTCCTTTAAATATTAGAGGAGTGGTGGGTCACCTCTTTGGCTTCCTGGGTGAGCCTCCGGATATAGTGGCTAAAACCTTTGCCTGGCTCTGCTTGCTAAAGATGAATAGCACCCAAGGCAGGGGATTTCGGGCAATTTCAAGCCAGGAGTCAATGTGTGGAAATTGATCAGGGTGGCCTGGGTTCCCAGTGACTATTAGCCAAACCCGCTCCACTATTTGAACATCTAATGTCCCTTCTGGGTGCCATCCTACATTGAATATGGGCCATTATAGTTCACAAAAGGTCCTTAACTTCCTGGGTGTCATTTTTACCCCATAATTGCCTGAAAATCCCTTTTTAAAATTTTTGAGCATGACCTCTAAAATTGTAGGCTTGCTCTGTTTTGACTCCATTATTAATTTCTTTCTTGTGTTCAGTGCTGCAAAGACAGACGAAGGGAGGGTATCCCCTAGAATGAGAGGACCAATCATATACTCCACTGGCCACATTCCCAAGGGAAACTTTAGGTGAGGTTTGGCCGTAGTGGACTCAGCTTTGTGACTTGCGATCAGAGTCTGATCCGATACTGCTGTAGACTTTATACTCTCACCACGACACAGGAGAGCCCACTCAGACTCTGTAGACTTTTGGGGACCTTAAGGGTGCCCATCCGTGGAGCCACAAACTCAAACTCGACTGGCAAGCCTGGCCGAGCTGCACATTCACACACACTCACACACACACACACACACACACACACACACACACACGAGTCTATTACAGTCCCTCCTCGAAAATTTTCTGCCTATGAGACCATTAAGGCCTCCTGGGATTGAGCAGGTCCGCCTTCCACTCTTTTGGGTGGGCCTGAGTACTTTGGGGCCCTGGCCTTACTGGTTCCGATGTCAGGTCCAGGTCCTCAACTACCAGGTATCTTGGAGTCTGGTGGGAACAACGGAGCAGGGCTGGCCCGAGGCGACCGAGTAGGAGACTGCCGAAATTCAGGGAGGGTGTGCCTTCTCCCTTGCGATCCCTCACTCTGTCACTGCCTCACCGTTCTTCCAAACCAGTGGCAACAATGGGCCAGCATGGTTGGGTTTCCCGGTCAGGGAACCAAATGTGTTACGGAACCAGGCTGGAACACTGGCAGAAAAACCAAGCAGCACTTGGAGATCTTGGTAGATTGGAGATTTATTTAACACCGGCGGGCTCAGAGGAGACCGTTTCTCCAAAGATCTGAGCTCCGAATTCAAGTGGGAAGGGTAATTTATAGTTGTCAGCTTCCATATCTGTGGGGGTTTTCACACGTGCAGCAAAGGAAGAAGAATATGGAGGAGGGGTCTCTAAGCTAGAGACCAGAGTTTGTTTTAGCCCCATGGGCCATCTTTGGCATACTTTATTCACTTCTCCAACAAAACACGTAGTGAACTTCTGTGGAATTCATTCAAAGAGGTTTTCATGTTTTGTCTTTATTTATACCATGAATATTTATTAAATTTCTGAAGCAGAAATAAAAACATGAATAAGACAGCGTCTATTCACCCCAAATCCACAGTTGGATAGGAGAGAGATTTGCAAACCACCACAGCCTCAATTTAGTTGCTGCTGCTCCTTTTTCATAGGTAAACCCTCAAGGTCTCTGTTTAGTTTCAAGCATATCATCCGGTATGGCAGGCACATTTAGTTTGCTTCCTAGAGACCATTGCCAATTCCTTTCTTCTCTGGCCTACTTCCACTGTAGAGGCTGAAAAAGCCTGAGACTCACTTTCCTCTTCTCCCTTGTTAGTGAAATGTAGGGGAAATTTTTCTGAGGCTTCATGGAAAACCTGTACCTTCTGATAAAAGGAATAAAGTACATGAGGACAAAGATCTGTTTTGCTTAATTTCTGTCACATTCTGCATTTGAATGTTTTCGTTTTATTGTGATGCTTGAAACTGGGAAAGCTATGTTGCAGTCAGGAAGCAACCAGCCAATGGACCAAACTCCATATGCCAAGTATGGTCAAACATAACAATAGAAAAAGAGCCTAGATCTTTGGTGACGGGGTGAGCCACCAAACCAACTTGACACTGCTCTACCTTAAGTAGTTGACGTCACTGTAGTTTTTTATTACTGTTGTTGATTTTGTCATTGCTGATTTTGTTGTTCCTTGCTGCCCGGAGCATTCCTCATTCATCAGTCTGGAAAGAGTTACGTTTGCCATTAACATTTCAGCTTTAGTGAGCTTAATTTCTCATACCTTGCAAGGCCAGAGCAAAAGAGGTACATTCTGACTGTGGTTAAGGGGTAGAATATGATAGAAGCAAAATAAAAAAATGATCACCGTGGTGAAGGACAGTTGTCAGGCACTAGGGAAGAAAGTAGTACCATAAGGACAAAGAGAAGGAGAATAAGAGTGAAAGCTGAATACACATTTTGTCCACATAATTGCACCTGGTACAATCCTGAGTACATTAAAAAAGAATGATTTCACTAATGTGGAATTTAAGAAACAAAAGAAATGAACAAAGAAAAACAAACAAAAACCAAAAAAGCAGACTTAAATTTAGAGAACAAACTGGTGGTTGCCAGAGGGGGTGGCTGGAGGGATGGTTGAATTAAGTGAAGAGGATCAAAAGTACACTTATCTTGATAAGCACTGAGAAATGTGCAGAATTATTGAATCATTATATTGTACACCTCCAACTAATATAACACTGTATGTCAATTATACTTAAAAGATGTAAAGAAAACAAAAATGTAGTGTAAGTTTATAATTTATTCTTTACTATTTAATATCACGATTACATGCAGGTTTTTAATTCCACCCTTGATCCATCCTGTTGTATAGATAGTAGTTTGAATGATTAATTCAATGGAAATCAATTTTATGACTGCTCTTAAGTACAGATCATTAGAAAAGAATATCAGTTGTAAAAATAAAAGTGAGTGGTGACTTTTATTCATTGCTGTTTTGGGCTATTGATTATTCATGATAGCAACCTTTTTTTAAGTTTTTAAGAGGTTTTCACTCAATGCCTGTTTTAAATCCTTGAGGAATGCCATTTTAATGAGGTTGGAACTTCAAAAAGTTTAGATCACTTCTCGTTAGATTCAGTTATATGTACCTTTCTCTTGCCTTTCATCCTTTTCTCTACTTAAATACCAGTTAGGGCTTTGGCTGTCCTCTTGCTCTTGGATAAGCTATATGCTGGTGTGAGTTTCTGTTAACGCCTCTTCTGTATTTCTCACTTAGAGAAAACTTAACAAATGTAAATTTAAAAAAAATCACTATTTTCTGTTTATGTATTTTAAGGGATAATTATTTGCTCAAAATATTTTCAGAGGAACTGTTTTAGGTGGGAAGATTTTCAAATATCATTTGATAACATTTGAATTACAACATTTCAGAAGTCTTAGTTAAAGCAGAGTAGGTCTTCATTGACTTTTCACTTCTGAAGCTTTTGTATATCCTTCCAGTTGTCAGAAGTTATATTTAGAATTTTGTTTATAACCAGGAGGTATGCAATGCTTTCCTGTAAGAAATTCAGACCAGTGTGTTGCCATTTTGGTGGCTCTGGTAGTGATTGAAATTACCTTAATGTGTGATGTGTATTTAGTTGGTCGTCATAAAGAATAGCTTGCTCAAGAATAGTTTTATTACAGAAGTTAATAATTCAACATGTACTGAATACTGACTTTTGACTAAAATAACTACTTTTTTCTGAGAGCTTTTTAGGGTATGAGAGTGTAAAAATATTTGGAAACATACCTTGATTTTGTGTGGTAATTTTCAGGTGTATTCAAGTTTTTGAATTGTTTAATTAGTGGTATACATGTGGATGTTGTGCATCCAACATGTAATACTAATTTTACTTTTATAACAATTACCAAAATGGACCCTGAGGTAAAGAGCCTGAGTAGAACAGTAACCATGGAAGAAATTAGAACAGGTAGAAATTGAGTGGATCTGAGCAGATAAACAGGTTTTCAAAGGAAAAAACAAGTTATGAATCCATAAAGTAAAAGAAAAGTCATTGTGAGTAATCAAAAATTTTCAAGTTTAGTACATCAGTATACACCAAAGAAAACGGCATCTAAGAGGTCCACTTCTCTTAACTTCTTACTAAGTAATTTCTTAGATGTGAAAATAAATGAAAACTCCGTGGCTTGGAGCTTTTAGAAATAAAGAGAAAGATTTGAAAGCTATTTAAGTGGTAGGATTTATAGATGTATTAGGTTTCTCTAGAGAGAACAAATAGGAGATTTTATATATATAGATGTGTGTGTGTATGTATGTATGTATGTGTATATATGTGTGTGTGTGTGTGTGTATATAATACACATATCTGTGTCTCCTATTCTGTCTCTATACACATATATGTATGTAAATATGTATTTTATTATATATGTGTGTATATGGTTTATTCTAAGGAACTGGTTCATGTGATTATGGGGCCCAAGAAGTCCAGACCCTGAAGAGCCAGTGATACCCTGAAGTTCCATTCTCAGTCCAAAGGCCTGAGAACCAGGAAAGCAGATGGTGTAAATTCCAGTCCAAGTGCAAAGGTAGAAGAATGCTTATGTTCTAGCTTGAAGAGTACTAGGCAGAAAGAATTCTTTCTTACACCGTCTCTTATTCTATTCAGTCCTTCAATCAATTGGATGTGGCTTACTCACCTTGGGAAGGGTTATCTGCTTTATTTAGTCTACCAATTCAAATGTTAATCTCATTCAGAAACCCTGCCCCATATTCATCCAGAATAATGTTTAACCACATATCCAGACACCTGTAACTCAGTCAAGTTAACACTTAAAATTAACTGTCACATAGGACTTAGTAATTGATTGGTAAAGGAAAGTTTGAAATCTAAGTGAGATTCCAAGTTTCTGAATGGGGCAGCAGGGTTGATTCTATCACTGTCTTGCCTTCATATCATTGATATCAAATCTACTTTAAGAGCCTAGGTGATATATGGATTCATTTCATTGGTAATTTTTGAATCATATGTATTAATAGCAAGAAAAAAATATATAATTTGAGGTTAGGAGAAGAATATTAGAAGAATGCTTTAATAGAATGTTTTATGTATTTTATGTAAATATTTTTTATGTCTCTTACCAAACTATTCACTCATCCCTTCATTGTTAAATATCTATTGGACACCTTATATGTGCTCAGCTCTGCCTTAGAGCAAGACTCCCAATTAAAACATGAGTAAGACAATCTTCCCTCAAGGGAAAGATAGGTCGATTGGTCATTACAGTGTGGGGAAGTACAGATGAATAAGTACAGCATATTGTGGGAAGCACAGAGGAAAAACACGTAATCAGGGATAGATAAAGGTCCAGGGAGTATTTTCTGGAAAGATACTAGGCAACCATAAACAATGTTGCTATAATATATATTGCAAGATGGGAATGGAGAGTGATGAGCATGAAAAGGTTAAGTAGGGTCTAGACTATGAATGTCTTGTTTAATATGTTAAGGAAATGTGACTTTGTTGTATAGGTGATAGGGACTCATTAAAGGGTTTTTAGAAGATGAGAGAAGAGTTAAAATGGGCAGGAATGGTCAAAGTTCCATATAGGAAGATCTTCTGGTGTCTATGTAAATCACGTACTTGATGAAGACAGGATTAGACATAAGGGAATCAGGTCAATCTATTGGAGTAGTTTAGAATCAAAGAGGTAAAGGTTTGAATGAGGGAAGTGAGAACAGGAATAGAGATAGACCCTGGATTCAAGAAATGTTTAAATCATAGATTTGTAAAACCTAAGGACTGTTGGAAGGTGAAGGTCCAAGTGAGGCATAAGAATCAAGGATGAGTTTAGATTTCCACTTTGGATTAATTCAGTATTGTGATCTAAGATAGGGGAAATTGTGTCAGTCAGCTAATGTTTCATAACAAATTACTCTAGAACCCAGTGGCTTAACACAACAATATTCTTCCTCATTCTTCTGCCATTGGTTAGGATTAATTGTTCTAGGCTGGGCTTGTCTGAACTTTGCTCCAAGTTGCAGATTGGGTCTGGATTTTGCTGACCCAACTCTCCTCTTTTTTGGACCTATAGGCTAGCCAAGGAATGTTCGTTTGATGGCAAAGGCAGAAGCATAAAAGCCCATGTTCATTCACATGGTACATGTCAAACCCCTTGGCTGAGTTATATTTTTAAATATTCACTTGGTTAAAGCAACCTACATGAGTAAGACCAAAGTCAAGATGTGAGGAAGTATGCTCCATCTTTAGTGGAGGGAACTTCAAAGTCACGGCCAGAGGCATGGATAGAGGAATGAAGAATTGGGGCTGATAAATCAACACACTGATGCCTGTGTGGGTTATGGATATAAGGAGGACGAGACTGGAAGTTGGGACACTATTGCTGTATGTACATCAGAGGTGATGAGGCCAGGGCAGCAGCAATAGGAAAGGAAGAGAAATGGTAGATTCGAGAAATGTTCGAACACTGGAGATTGTTGTAACATGGAGGCCGGATTCAGTGGGAAGAGTCAAAGATGACTCTAGGCTTCTAGTTTGTCTGACTGAGATATACAAATGATAGTGATGGGTTCAGTTTAGAAAGCATTGGGTTTTAGGTAGGATGATTGTGTGCTTCATCATTCAAATCAGGATACTTTTGAAAATGTGAAAGATTGCTATTAATAATTATGCCACAAGGGAAAACCTTCCCTGAGACTGACTTCCAGAAAACTTGTTGATAATCATTCTGTAGTAAGTAATCAAGGTGAAGTGTTGTTGTTTTGTTTTGTTTTGTTTTGTTTTTAGCATCAAGTTGATACTTGAATGTGAAAGACCAGGGAGAAATCTGGTCTGGTCATAAAGACTTGGGATCACCAGCACATAGTGAAATGTTGGAAAGCCAGAGCCCAGTTGAAATCATCCAAAGGAACATATATAGAGTGAAGTGAATAGAATGAGGAGGATAAAAGGTTGCAGTAGATGATGGATGGGGAGCTTGAGAACAAGTAAGAATTGGCTTAAGTCAAAGGGGAGAATTGAAAGGATCAAATAATCATATCAGAACAGCCAGGGTCAGAGCTGGCTTTAGGGTACAACTTAAACCAGGAATTAGAACATGGTAAAGTTTTTTTTTTTTTCTCTCAGACTATCTATCTATCTATCTATCTATCTACCTATATTGGCTTTTTATTTATTTTTTTCCCCATCAAGTTGGGTGAGCCTTTGAGGCTAGAGCCATGGTCTCAGGCAGCTTCAGGCTCATACTCCTTTAGCTCCAAAACCATAAAGAAAAGAGCTTTTCCTTGATAGCTCCAGATATGAAATAATCCTGGAGGAAGACTCTGATTGGCCTAGTAATAAGTCACGTGCTCATCCCTGTACCAATCAGTGTGGTCAGGTGCTATGATTGGCAGCCCTGCCATAAGCTCAAGGAAAGGGATATTTTGTTACCAGAAGAATGAAGAAAGATGTACTGGGCAGAAAGAAACAACTGATGTCTTCCACAGTGGAGATGGGATAGTATTATAGAGACACAAAGGTCAAGGGAGCTGGAAGTCTTAAGAAAAAAGAAGTAAATATAACTTGAAGTGCAGTGAACAGGTACAAGAATACAAAGACTGACCTCCTATTGTTTTTGACAATTGGGATTCATTATTGCAATTGCAGGAGAGCAGTGGGGGTAAAAGTCAGATTATAGCAAGTTGAGAAGTGACTGGGAGTTGGATTGGATTGAACACAGAAGGTACAGCCCAGCATTTCAGTAAATTTAATAAATGTGAAAAGAGACAAACTGCCCAGTAGATTGATGGCAGTGTATAGTGTTTTAGACTTGTTTATAGGCTACGGTTTAGTAATAATGCGTTAAACTGGATAGGTTCAAGTTAAGAAGAGCACACTTGCTGGAACAAGGCTGTGGAGGAGGGATGAGAGGATGAGGTCAGGGACAAAGAGGTGAAGAGACTAGATTTGAAAAGGAGGAAGGACATTTGATCCTCTGCACCTAGTGAGGAGGTGCAGCTGAGTATGGACACAGGTAAGTTAAAAGAGGGAAGTACATTGAGAGCTGTGTTCTGAGAGGGAGGACATCAGAGCCTCAGTAGTGAGCATGAGAGGGGCACTGGAAAAGCCATTGGAGGTACTGGCTGCAGGAACTAACCCACGAGGAGGAAAAGAGTTCACAGGTGATTCTGAGGTCTAGCTGATTTGCAGACCATGAGCTTGTCTTAGTACCAGTCTATAGGGCCAAGTGATTTTCTCCAGTTGTCCATGATGTGGACATGAAGAAGGCAGTTTGATCCAGGGTTGGAACTTTAATGAAGTCACATAAACGGAGACAAGATGTTCTCAAGGAAACTTAGCAGTTTTAGAGGCAAATGCTAGGTCTTAGGAATAAACAAGAACAAGATGGGAGTTTTTGTTGTTGTTCTGGTGTTTTGTCATGGTAACTGTAGACCTCTCCACGAGACTGCATTGTAGTTTATCTTTCCTTTGAATTTCTGTTGTGAAGAGTTTGTAATTGTCAGACCATGGTGGGCTTAATTGAACCTTAGCAGATGTTTCACAATTTGCAAAGCTGATTTCATGTGGTGTTTCATGTTGTGTGATGTTTCTGATAGTTATCACCTTCCTCCCCAACCCCCACTACATACAGACAGGTGGACATTATAGCAGCATTATGTGCAAAGCCCTCTTGGTCAGTATCACTCTGAAGCTATTTGGAGTTGATCAAGTACATGTAACCAGTTAAGTGTCAGGACCTAACTTCCGGTTTCCAAGTTTCAGGTCATTATGCCATATGAGAAAAAGAGGTTTATCAAACCTGTAACAAATAAACCTTTATTCAGTGATACTAAAAGTCTTAGAGATCACTGAAACAAAGTCTTACCAGTAGCTGGAAATATTTTGTGGCATAACATAAAGAACATGGATTCCCTTGATAACAAATGCCATGTCCAGGGCGAATGAGTCTTCCCCTATCTGAAATTGGGGTTACAGCTTTTTCTTACATACTTCACAGTGTGGTTATAAAAAAAATCAAAGAGGGGAAGTAACAACCTTTTAAAATAGTAAATGAGATGGTAATTTATTGAGTAATATTTTTTTTGCTGACATCATTATATTCATTTGGCATCATATAGATTATTTTGAAACTATTGATTACATATTAGTCTCTTACCAGGAAGTTGGAGGAATAGTATAAATTGGTTACCCACTATATGTAACTTTGTTAAAAAATACCTTAATTTCTCCAGACTTCTTTTAATTTATTTAACAGATTTTAAGATTTGAGAGGCAAGGATTCAATCTATTTACTGTATTTGCAAAATTAGTGAGGTGGATGACTGGAATTATCTGTTAACACCATCTGTATCACTTTATCCTGGAAACTAATTAGTTTGACATCTTTTGTTTGTTTCTGTACTTACTGTTAGGATTAAGAGATGCTGGCCTCAAATTTTTTAAGTATTGGGGAATTGCTCATGTCTTCGTTGTTGAGACTAACGTTTAGCAGTAATTTCCTAACAGGTGTAAGGAAGGGCTTAGATTTTAAGTAAGTGAATTTATGATTACTTTTCCCCAAAGGATGCTATGAATTGGCTCAATGGCTACTTCCTCCCTAGGGACTTGAGTTCAAGGTCAGATTTTCTTAAGGACCCTTTCACTCTCCTGCACTGAGTCTCAAGGTTACAACCTGAGCATTGGTATGTTCTGGAGCTTCTTCTTTTTAAAAAAAAATTTTTTTAATGTTTATTTATCTGTGTGAGAGAGAGAGACGGAGCACAAGTGGGATGGGGTGGGGTGGAGAGAGAGAGGGAGACAGAGAATCCAAAGCAGGCTCCAGGCTCTGAGCTGTCAGCACAGAGCCCGACGCAGGGCTCAAACCCACGAACCGTGAGATCATGACCCGGGCCAAAGTCAGACGCTTAACTGACTGAGACACCCAGGTGCCCCTCTGGAGCTTCTTGGTTGTCACCACAGTGTGGTTATGAGAGGAAGAGTAGACAAATGCAGAATTTAGTCATTTCCTTGTGGCCTGTTTCCCACGGTGAACCATATTAAAAATGAACACAGACACACATTGTGTTGATTCTCCCAAGCCAGTTCTGCTGGTTGAACTGTGTGGGAGAGGTACAAAATGTGACTGTGTGGAATAATCTTACAATTCCAAGTCAGACATGTTATTTAATATATAGTCTTGGTTTAAGACCCAGAAGAAGAAATGATGTACTTGTAGCTAGAGAGCTCAGAGTTCCTGATTCTTGTTTATGCTCAGTATAATTTGGGGCACTTTCCTAAAAATCTGTTCTTAAATCAAGTCATTGTAAATGGAATAGAGAGATTTACTGTTAAAGTAAACCAAGTGTGAAACTTGTTATAATATATATAATCACTTAAGGTAAATGTCTAATTTTTTATATATCAGGTTTTCTTAAATTGAGTTTTTTTTTTCATTTAGATATGTAATTTTAACTTAAGGTACATCTATTTTTATTATATTTGAATTGGAGAATTTCTTTTATCTAAAGAATGGTCCACTTTGTAAATTACAATGAGTTAGTGCTCATAAATTCCTTGTTTTTAACAATAGGTTTTCACTTTAGGACTATGTTGAAGGCTATTTACACTGAATTTATTCATAACCAGCTTTATGGTAATCTTGAATGCTGTTTTTCAAAGAACTGTAACATCCTAAAGATTCAGTACCCAAAAATTTGCATTTTTTAAGAAAACCAGACCATCAAATAGTTTCTTCAGATGGAACCCATACATGATTGTTTTAGAAAAGCAACTTCATTGAAGCATACTTTACATACAGTAAAATTCACCAATTTAAATTGTACAGTTTGATGAGTTTCAACAAGTGTATTTAGTTATTTAATCAGCACAAACAAGATATAGAAC
The DNA here is from genome assembly GCF_023721935.1 of Panthera uncia. Taxonomy (NCBI): domain Eukaryota; kingdom Metazoa; phylum Chordata; class Mammalia; order Carnivora; family Felidae; genus Panthera; species Panthera uncia. The sequence goes on from NC_064817.1 coordinate 31,796,982, forward strand.
ATGTCCATTACTTCAGAAAAGTCCTTCCTGCCAATTTGCATCAGATCCCCTCCCCCTAGCCCCTGGTAACTACTGATTTGCTTTCTCTCATAAGTTTGCCTTTTCTAGAATTTGATACACATGGAATCACACTGTATGTGATTTTTTGTGTCTGGCTTCTTTCACTTTATATGCTTTTGAGATTCATCCTTACTGTTACTTGTATAAGTGGTTTGTTCCTCTTCATTGCTGAGTAGTATTCCATTGTATAGATCTATCACAATATGTTTCTCCATCGGTAGAGGGACATTTGGGATGTTCCCAGGTTGGGGCTATTATGAATAAAGCTGTTATGATAATTTGAATATAAGTATTTCTGTGGACATATATTTTCATTTCTCTTAGCCAAATACCTCCTAGTGGGATTCTGTGTCTTATGGTACTGTAAGGCTGAGCATTAAAAGCCCAATTGTTTTTCAAAGTAGCTGTACCATTTTTAATTCCCAGCAGCAAAGTGTGAGAATTCAATTGCTAACGTATGGTATTGTCAGACTTTTTAATTTTAACCATTCCTGTAGGTTTGTGGGAGGATCATATTATAGTTTTAATTTGTTTTTCTACAGTGAATAATGGTGTTAAACATGTTACCTTGTGCTTATTGGCCGTACATAGAGCTTTGGTGAAGCATTTGTTCAAATCTTTTGCCCATTTTAAAAAGTTAGTTGGTTGTTTTTTAAAACATGTTTTGGATATGAATCCTTTATAAGCTAAGTGTTTTGCAAATATTTTCTTCCAATGTGGCTTGCTTTTTCATTTTCTTAAAAGTATCTTCCTAAGACTAGAAATGTTAGCATTTGATCAATGTTTTTTCATTTTGTGGTTCATGCTTTTCATGCCCTAAGAACTCTTTGCCTAACTCAAGGTCACAAAGATTTTCTTTGATGTGTTTTTCCAGAAGCATTATAATTTTAGCACTCATATTTAGGACTATTACCCATTTCCAGTTAATTTTTATATATAGCATAGTGTGAAGTTTGAGATTAATTTTTTTCCGATATGGGTATATAATTGTTTAAGCACCATTTGTTGAAGACTATCCTTTTCCCACTGAATTATCATGGCACATTTGTTGAAAAGCAATTGAGTGTGCATGTGTTTGTGTGTATGTGTGTGTTGGGGGATTCTGTTTCTGGACTCTCTAGATCCCTAGTGTTTCTGAGCTGTGAAAACTTTGTAAATATCTCATCTTCACCATGTTGTTGACTCTGTTCTCTATGCTGAGTCTGTATCTCATGTATATTTCTGTCATTGAATCATTTGTTTGCATAGTTATCTTTCCTAGTAACCTGTGAGCTTCTTGAGGGCAAGGACGGTGTCCTCTTCTTCGGTGTTCTCACATGCTAACATTGGGCACGTAATAGGTATCTCGATGTGGTTGTCGGATTAAAATAAACAGAATATGAGTGTAATTTTTACCTATATGAGTGTAATTGGTGTTATTATTTTTTTAATCTAAACAAATATTCTCACTTCGTTAGTTGTCTAGAATTGATACGTAGCACCAGTGTCCGTGTTTTTCCTGACATCATGTACAGCTTAATTTTGACCCGTCGGTTGAGGTTTTCTTCTTAGAATCTGTTCTTTGTCCTGATAATAAAAACAAGTCATAACTGTTAGTATATGTCAGTCACTGTACTAACTGCCAACATGTCTTCTCTCATGTAATGTTCAGAACAAACCTGTGAGGTGGTTATTATCATTATGTTTATTGTATACAGGAGGGATCAGAAATAAGAAGGTAATTAACTTACTCAAGGTCACATACAGGATCAGTGGCAGAGAAGATGCAGGTATCTCTTAAACACCACACTGTAATCATTGCCTGGCTTCATCCAGGAAGGTTCAGTTGTAAATTAACTTTCATCTGAATTAAGTGTTGTCAGTCCTCAGGGCCTGAAATATGGCACAGTTTCCTTGATAAAAAATAAGGTGCTGAATTTATTGTCATTGAATATACACGCAGTTATTTTCTCAGGCAAAGTTAGTCATTTCAGATCATATTTCTCAGTAAGTAATATCAAATGTCTTTTACAACTTGCTCAAGATATGACAAAGTGTTATGATGTGATATTTAGCCTGATACTTCCCCTTTAAAAAGACATTCCTTTGGGCGTGAAAGCTGTTTGTCCTCCTGATTCTGGTTTGAAATACAAATGCCACCGGGCCAAGTCCCTCCTAATCAGCTAATTGCTTACCTTAGACTTTATTAACCGAAACTAGAAGTGGGATATGCATCTGTGTGGAGAGTGGAGCACTTTGGGAAGGACGGATCTTACAAAGAAATAAAAGAAGCCTTAAAGTATTTGTAGTGTGTATGCCCCATTTTCCCAACTCTAATCCAAGTCCAAATCCCAACCCTTGCCACTCCAATTTTTCTGCTAGGCATGAGTTTCAAGGCAATGTCATCTAATCCCAGGACTGGTGCTCCTTCCCCCATCTCTAATTTGAGAAGTTCTTGAGTCTTTCTCCCCTTCTCAATATGCCGCCCATCACCTTTGAGAATTTCTCAGCACCTTTACCTCACCAGTCTCTGAAGTCTGGCTTTGTGGTATCGCGTTCGTTCTAATACTTACGATGGTAGTATTAGGACTATCCAAAGCTAACTAAGCATTCACCATCTTCTATTAGCCTCATATTACATTTATCTTCTTTAATCCTTACAACTTTGTGAAGCGAGCTCTAGTAAGACCTTCATTTTATACATTTGAGAAATTTGAGGCTTACATGGTTACATGTCTTGCCAAAGGTCGCAGAGCCCTTAAGTGGTGGAGACAGGGCACGAACCTAGCTTTCTTTGTTGGAGGAATGAGTACTTTTAATCACTACCTCATAATGTCTCACAGAAACCTCCAGTAAAAGGCCCCAGAAATGGATCTGGGACCAGTGTTTGAGCCAAACAGAGCATAGCATTATAATAATCATAACTTACCAGAATGTATCATCCATTCTTGTTCATAAAATACTATTATATTCATTATCTGGATATGATTTATATGCTGATACTGTTTTTTTAATGAAGTTACATTTGCAGCTTAGCAGTGACGTTAGGAAGACACTGGGGAATTAAGGAAGTATCTTCTGCAAGAGCTAGAAGAGGAAGCTGATAAGATGACCTTGGGTTGAGTGACAAGATCAGTTTCCTTGCAATTACTTTGATGGGATATCTCCCTGCCTTGATTTGAAATGACTCTACTCAGCTTTTTGACTAAATGATAGCAGAGGGAACTTGAGAGATAATAATTTAATTAAATTTATTTCTAGCCTTTCTGATTCCAAATGTGTCAGTTGATTTAGAAAGTTTTGTCTGGGACAGATTCTCATGTCCCAGCACATTTGTATGGTTCCACCTGAAGGTTAAAGGATGAAGTGGATGGTCTGTGACAGGACTAAGATTCAAAACAAAACACTGCTAATCATTTAGAAGTCCTGTGTTCTAACCCTGACCCTTCATTACCTACCTCTGTCAGCTGCAGCGAGTGTATCTCTGAACCTCACTTTCCTCACCTACTAAAAAGATGATTAGGTAATAACTAAAGGCCCTTCTACCTCTAAAATGTTTTGAGTTCTAATATATTCCTAGTGTTTTCTAAAGTTACCTAATCTTTATTTGTAGTAGATGCCTTACAACAGTACAACAGTGCTGAAGAATACTGTAGAACAGTGATTCTCAAACGTGTTGGCCTTGGACCTGTTCAACGTTATTGAGGACCTCGAAAAGCTTTTGTTTATGTGGGTTCTATCCATCAATATTTACCAGATTAGAAATTAAAGCTGAGAAAAATTTTAAACATAAGAACACAAAAACACCTGTTCCCTTAGCTGTCAGAGTGATGGCAGCATTGCAGGTCATATGGCCTCTGGAAAATTCCACTGTACACTTGTGAGAAAATGAGGGTAAAAAGCAAATAAAATCTTGGTAGTATTATGAAAGTAGTTTTGACCTCACAGACTTGGGGGTTTGGGGGATCTTTGAGGGTTTTTGGATCACATTTTGAGAAATGCTGCCATAGAACTTGTGTATTTAATTTCTTTATGAATGAAAGCAGATTGATGTTTAGATAATCCAGTTTGCTATATCTGCCCCACATCCATTCCTGGAAATTTTCCTCAGTTGTGGGTTAATGTATTAACAGAACAGGCTTTGTTCAAGAACTATTTTATAACACTGCTATTCACTTATTCTCCTCCTCTGAACATGAGAATCCAGACCTCAGTTGTTGGTTGGATCCAAAGGTGGAGATATTTTGTTTGTTAATACTTAGAAGAGTTCCTTTAAGATTTTGTAATAATAACTGAAGGATTAACTTGAAAAAGATTATCCCACACACTGTGGGATAAACAAAATAGTACACACTAAATAATTTGAGAAAAATGTAGATACAACAAATTAGATATAATATAGAGTATGGTTCTAGTATTAACTTCCAGTTATACTGTACTAGAAATGGGTGAAACCAACAGAATATAAGAAAAATGTCACTTTGTTTCATCCTAGGATTTTCTTCTCTTTTAATCATCTAAGCTCTAAATCATCTAATCCTGTGCTGTGAATACCCCCACCCCCCCCCCATTGGACTGTTCACTTTTGCATATAAAGGGTTTTCTATCAGTTTGAGAGGATTCTCGTTCTTTGTAACTGTAATTTCAAACTTGAATTCCAGAGTTTTCTCCAACTGTAATTTTATTGTTCTATGTTTTTCTTAATATACTATTATGCAAATTTGTTAATGTTTAAATGTAGTGAAGCTCACTGCCCTTCAAAATTAGGTGCGGTGGGTTACTGGGGAATGACCTCCACTCTAATGGGATGGTAGAGAGGTATAATGGTACATCATGGCTTTTTGTTGGATAAAAGCACTCTGAATATCCCTGATAAAAAGGCTTCTCCAATGCTGAGTCAGTGCTGTTAATTTCTTTGTCATATTATTATCCTTCCTTAGTGGATATTATTAATGACCCATAGCACCTCAATACCTACCATTATTCCTCTACAGGCCACAGGTTTCTTACTATAAGCATGTGTGATTCTCTGGGAGCTTTTTCTGGCTATAGATAGATGTATGGTTTGGAGTATAGCAATAGCCAAAAAAAAATCTCTACAGACTTAAAGCCCACAGAAGCAGCTCCACCAATGATGGGTAGGCGTTGGTGCATAATACCTCAGCTCCCTCACTTTCTGTTGAGACAATCCTGAGTCATTTTCTGGATGGTGTCCTATATATCTCCAATGGAATTGAGCCCCAGTTGCCCATAGCAGAAGCCAGCTCATTAATGTACCTTGTATTGGTTTTCTTCCCTTCTCTGACTCACTCCTGGTGTTCCCCTGGATCACCTCCCAATTTAACTCAAAACCATGTCTCAGATTCTGCCTTGAGGTAATCCTAAACTAAGATGCACCACCCCAAACCTGTGGTTTTCTCTCTTTAGTGTTCGATGTCCACTTATGGACTATCCACATCAATAGTTCTTGCTCCATATAGCACTAGTTAGCACTAAATCCAGGGCGGATCACCGTTCCATGATAGCAGCTGGAGCTTATAGTTAGTGATGTCCCGGTAAATGTTTAACAACCTGCTCTCCCCATAAACTCCCTCATTTGTAGCTTTTGTTGATTACTGTGGCATACATAATCCCACTATGGCTGATTTCAAGCTACCAATATGTCACTGAATGTGAGGTTGAGAAGAGATGTGCAGAGTTGACTCTAGTGGGTCCATAAAAGCTGGGTTTAGCACATCATTGCTTACTGGGGTAAACTATCATGAAATGGGGTGCCTCAAAGATGAGTATTTGACAGAATTTTTTAATGCTAGAGTGTAAATATCAGCGTATTCCTCAGGGTATAGATGAGGACTCTGAAGGCCAGGGGAGGAAGGGATCTGTCCATTATCTAACACAGACAAAAAATCAGGGCTTTGTGGTTTTCGTCCATTGGTGCAGATGACAAGGAGCAGAGAGTTGGGGTCATAAGGGATAACAAAAAAGATCCGGTTCTCCAAGTTCAGTGATAACGGTGAAATGTGTGTTGAGGGTGTAGGATCAACTAGGAGATAGGGTTAGGTAATGAAAAATGTGACTGGTGCCTTAATAGGCTGTTTTTCTACTTTCTATACTTCAGCAGGTATTTACTGATTGCTTCTGATATGCCTGGAATGATGTTAGGTACTGGGAATTCAACACTGAACAAAAGAAAACAGTTCCTGTTCTCCTACAGTTTAGTAACAATAAAGATGTTAAACTAGTAACCACAAGTATAATAAATATTAAGAAAAGAGAAATACAAGATGTTCTGTATTAACAGAGACCTAACCTAGTCTAGAACTTCAGAGGAGGAGGGTTCTTGGGAGAGCTAACAGAATAGAAAGACTGATTTGCAGAGCTGGATTAAGGGCAGAAAAACAACACTGGAAATATGACGAGATAAAGAAGATTAAAAGAATGCTCATATTACTGTATATGATTGTAAGGAATATTTAATTTGCTATTTGGTATGGGGTAGGTTTGGGGAGGGAGAGATGGGGAGTCATTGACTGGATTTAACCAGGGAAACAGCATGCTTTCATTTATGTTTTCAGAAGGATCCATCATGACTGTGGAGTAGAAAAGGATCCAAGCTTGGACTAAACCAGGAGAGTCACTTTGGTATCATTAGGATCCCACAAATGTTGATGGCAGTGATCATTCCAGTAATTCCATAATGCTTTGGTGGTTTAGCTTAGCAATTTGATCGGTAGATATAACGTGAATAAAATCTTTGTAGTACCCTAGTAGGTATCTGGCCATAGAACCTGTAATTTTTTAAAAAATAGTAAAAATGCCAGACATTGTTCTAAGTGCTTTAAAAATATTCACTCATATGAGGACTTTAAGATACAAAACAGATGAACATAAGGGAAGCAAAAATGATATAAAAACAGGGAGGGGGACAAAACATAAGAGACTCTTAAATATGCATACAAACAGGGTTACTGGAGGGGTTGTGGGAGGGGGGATAGGCTAAATGGGTAAGGGGCATTAAGGAATCTACTCCTGAAATCATTGTTTCACTGTATGCTAATGAATTTGGATGTAAATTAAAAATAATAAGTTAAAAAAATTAACTCACTTAATATGCACAACAACCCTACAATAGAAGATCTCTACTTTTCCTTATTTTAATAAACTAAAGCACAGAGAAGTAACTTATGCAAGCTTACCTAGATAATAAGTGGTAGAGATAGTATTCAAACCTGAGCCTTCTCATTCCAGTGTCTGAATATTCTCCACTGTGCCATAATCACTTTTGGTATTTTACCATCTATGTAGGTAATTAGTTGTAACAAATTCAACAATTCTATTCCCTTACTGAAATTCTCTTCAGCTCTGTTATTTGCCAGTTTGACTATAGTTGTTTTATTTTTTTAAATGTTTACTTTTGAGAGAGAGAGAGCAAGCAAGCGAGCGCATAAGCAGGGGAGGGACAGAGAGAGAGAGAGGGAGACACAGAATCCGAAGCAGGCTCCAGGCTCCAGGCTCTGAGCCGTCAGTGCAGAGCCGGATATGGGACTGGAGCCCCCAAACTGTGAGATCACGACCTGAGCTGAGGTTGTATGCTTAACTGAATGAGCCACCCAGGCGCTCCTGACTATAGTTGTTTTATAACTGTGTTACTTGGCTGAAATAATTGAACCTCTTATTCAGATAATCAGAGTCAAATACTCTTTTTTTCCTCTCTTACGTAACAAACACATATGTGATACTTATTATGGAGCAAGCCCTGTTGTAAATTCTCCACAAATACTAACTCATTGTACCTCAAGAGGCTTATAATATCGTGTCCATTTTACAAGTGGAGAAACTGAGACATCAGGAGTTTAAATAATAAGGCCAAGGTCCCATAACTAATAGGCTAATTGGGGATAAAACCTAGGCAATCTGGCTTACATGGATTTCTTTTAACCTCTAGACTGCAGTTTTTCTTACCCAGAACAGTTAATGCAGCCTAATCCTAAACAAGTTTGATTGTTGAATGGTGAGAATGGGTGTTTGACCTTTCTAGACAAAATACTTTGAATTCTTCTAATCTTTCCTGATGGTACATTTTGGCACTTAGGTACACTGGTATTCTCAGTTTGAGATAACAAAGACGTTAATGAAGTGAAATCAATATTCTGAACTTTTAATATAAACTATTTGAAAGTTAATTCTATAGCCTATAATTTTTTTAAACTTCCCAGAGACCCCAGGATGGAGGAACCATTATAAACGCTCCATAATTTGCTTCTTGATTGATTGATATGTCTTTGATTTGCATATTAGAACTGATATACTGACAGCCTGCCTAATTTGAAGTCCTATCACATGAATAACAATAAAACCTCCATTTTTTATTAGATATATCTAAATATGAATTGCAATGACTTTTATTAAAATTCTTTTCATATCAAGTAAATATGCTAGAGAATAGACACCATCTTTTAAAGATTTGTATTTAGGGGCGCCTGGGTGGCTCAGTCAGTTAAGCGTCCGACTTCAGCTCGGGTCATGATCTTGCGGTTTGTGAGTTCGAGCCCCTGACTATAGTTGTTTTATATAGTGTCGGGCTCTGTGCTGACAGCTCAGAGCCTGGAGCCAGCTTCAGATTCGGTGTCTCCCTCCCCCTCTGCCCCTCCCCTGCTCACTCTCTGACTCTCTCTGACTTTCAATAATAAATAAACGTTTTTAAAAAATTTAAAGATTTGTATTTAACTTTTGAATGGAGCTATAATAGTTTATAGTTAAGGAAAATCATTTACCAGTGTCATCCATCAAATTAGCTCTTCATCATTATTATTTCTTGAACAAATAAATATGTGAAACAAGTGTCTGTGTCTTGATTGGTTCAGGTAATAATATCACTTTAAATAATATATGTAGTTTGGGAAACATACTTAGATGCATAATCTCTTTTGAGCTTTTCTGACTTTCTGTACTGCTTTCACTTCACTGACGTAGTCTTTCCTATCTCAAACTGAAACTCCAGGCATTGCCGCAATAACCAGAGGGGACGTGACGCGGGGGTGTACTGTAAATATGTCAGGTTGAGCTTCAACTCAGTAAAATGCAACCCTCTAAGTGCTATCATAAAGGATAGCATGACTCATAGTATTTTTACAGGTGACTAATGCTTCACAGATGTGTGATTGTTTGGTGATTACAATGACAAAGAATGACTTTGCCCCTTTCCTGAATTTAATGTACCTCTTCCTTCTCCCTACTCCCCTTGACCTTGATAATAAGATCTACTTTGACTTTATAACTGTTTTCATTATCCACATTCTTAAAATGGCCTCCTGGCTGGCTTTTATTTTTCCTGTGGTTATTGTTGAACTACCCAGTGGAAAAAAACAAGCTGCTTGAGTTGAAGAACCATCCAAATCTTTGGGGGAAAGGCACCCAACTGAGATCTCCTGGGTCATTTAATTATTTAGCCAACAGTATTGAGAGCACCGTAAATTCTTGGCATTGGGCTTGGCGTTAGATATTCAAAGATGAGTAACATTGATCCAACCTCAAAGGGCTCTTGGTCTTTGGGAGTATGTGAAACCAGAGTGAGAAGTTCTTGAAATTGATATCTGGCTGTTTGACTCATCAGCTGTCTTTCATGCAGAAACTGAGCAGTAAGAGAATTAATAGTTATTAAATATTTAATATAAACTACACACTTGATATGTATTCTTATTTAATTTTTTCCTACTTTGTCAAGAAAAGTATAAATATGCAAATTTCACAGATGAGGAAACTTAGAAAGGTTGCAGCAACTGAGATTTAAAAAGTATAGAAATTGCATCAGTGGAACAAATGCTATTTGTACCCTAGATGAGCATATAACATCTTATGAACATCTATATGCTAGGATGTGAGTTGGGAAAATGCATAGCATCTGAAAGTTGGAACTTTAATGACCTTAAGTTCCTTTTATATTAGTACAGTTTACATCATCTTCCATTTCGAGGCAGAGAGTCAACTATTTCTAGCAGTTCCAGTGACAGGAAATGCATGTAATATTTGAGATAGTGCATCTCATTTTTGAACTGTCACAGTAATAATGAGCAAACATCTAAGTCATAATGAGGAAACATCTAATACCTGTGATTTCTACTTAGGGATCCCAGTTCTGTCACTAAAGAAACACAAACTTTCCTAATTAAGCAAATCCTTTTTGTGTATGTCCTAAGCGTGAATTGAACACAATTTTTGGCTTTCACAGGAAGAAAACCTGCTGGTTGTCTAGATTTGCAGTATTTTGGCTCCTGAGATAGTTTTTTTTTTTTCTTATTATGCCTTGTGAACTTGTTTAATGTCAGTAGATCCCAATCTACTTTTAGCATGCTGACAAGGATCACATTTCTAAGCCTGGGCTAAGGATGAAATCCTTGAGATATTTTTAACAGGGTCATGACTGATGCTTTAGGAGATCTCTCATTAGCCAGGCTATTGGGACTCTGGAGGGAACTTACCACTCTGACCTTGATACAGGAAACACGAACATTTTATGATATTCCTTCTCCATGTGTTGGCTTGGTTAAACACAGAATGCTATGGGAACAATTAGGAGGGTAGTTGGCTCACATTTGGTGGGAAACATTTTCCAGGATCAGCAGATATTAGAACTAATTTTAAAAGAGGAAGAGTTAGGGGCACCTGGGTGGCTCAGTCGGTTAAGCGTCTGACTTTGGCTCAGCTCATGGTCTCGCGGTTTGTGAGTTCGAGCCCCACCTTGGGCTCTGTGCTGACAGCCTGAAGCCTGCTTTGGATTCTGTGTCTCCCTCTCTCTCTGCCCCACCCCCACTTGCTCTCTGTTTCTGTCTCTCAAAGATGAATAAATGTTAAAAAAATAAAAATAAAATAAAATAAATAGGAAGAGTTAGCCAGGCAAAGTTGGCTAGTTGGAGTGAGGGATAGGGCATGTCCTAAGAGAATGAACACTATGTACGATGACACTGAGGCATGAGAGAACATGACATGTTTGAGCAGTTGCAAAGGATTCAAGAAGACTTTTGAGTTTAATGTTTAATTTAACTTTATAATTGATGTTCAATAAACTATCCATTTAAAGTATGTAATTCATAAAATTTTTTATTAGTATTATATGATTTATAACATAATGCACATATTTTATTGTATGGGTCTTGGGGTTTTTTTTTTTAAATTGTGGAATAAAGTACATACCATGAAATTTACCATGTTAATTATTTTAAAGTGTGTGTTAATGTTAAGTATATTCACACTGTGGTGCCCAGTGTCTCTTGAATAATAGTAACCCACACTCATTTAATCATAAGACTTTGACAAGAAAAATAATGTAATATTACCCTTTATATTTTCATAACACTTGTATTGAAAATATATTGGCAATGAGGACATTGATCAAATGGCACTCATATATTGTAATCATTTAAGCAAATTTATTTTTCTCTATCACCATCCCACTAAACTCAATGGAAATATAAGCATACCTCAGAGATATTGGGAGTTCAGTTCTAGACCACCACAGTAAAGTGAATATCATAGTAAAGTGGGTCAAATTAATTTATTGTTTTCCCAGTGGATATAGAAGTTATGTTTAGGGGCATCTGGGTGGCTCAGTTGGTCAAGCGTCCGACTTCGGCTCAGGTCATGATCTCGCAGTTCGTGGGTTCAAGCCCCGCCTCGGGCTCTGTACTGATAGCTTGGAGCCTGGAGCCTGCTTCAGATTCTATCTCCCTCTCTCTCTGCCCCTCCCCTGCTCACACTTTGTCTCTGTCTCTCAACAATAAATAAAAAAAATTTTTAAGAGGTAATGTTTACCCTGTACTGTGATTTATCAAGTGTGCAGTACCATTATGTGTAAGAATACAGTGTATATGCCTTAGTTTAAAAAATACTTTATTGCTAGACAATGCTAACCATCATCTGATCTTTCAGTGAGTCATCTTTTTGCAAGTAGGGGGTCTTGCCTCAATATTGATGGCTGCTGACTGGTAAGGCTGGTGGTTGTTGAAGGTGGGGGCAACTGTGGCAATTTCTTAAAATAAGACAACAATGAAGTGTGCCGCATCGATCGACTCTTCCTTTCGTGAATGATTTCTCTGTAGCACGTGATGTTCTTTGATAGCATTTTATCTACAGAATTTCTTTCAAATTGGAGTCATTGCCCTCAAACTCTACCACTGCTTTATCACGTCAGTTTATGTAATACTCTAAATCATTTGTTGTCATTTCAGTATCTTCACAGCATCTTCAGATTTTTTCTCAAGAAACCAGTTTCTTTGCTCATCCATAAGAAGCAACTCCTGATTCATTAAAGTTTTATCATGAAATTGAAGCAGTCCAGTCCCATCTTCAGGCTCTAGTCCTAATTCCACTTCTCATGGTGTTTCCCTCACATCTGCACTTACTTCCTCCGCTGAAGTCTTGAGCTTCTCCAAGTCATCTATGAGGTTTGGAATCAACTTCTTCTGAACTCCTGTTCATGCTGATATTTTGACCTCTTTCTATGAATCTTTGCTGTTCTTCATGGCATATAGAATGGCAAATTCTTTCCAGAAGGTTTTCAACGGATTTTGCCCAGATCCAACAGAGAAGTCACTATCTATGGCAGCTATAACCTTACAAAATGTATTTCTTAAATGATAAGACTTGGAAGTTAAAATTACTCCTTGATCCATGGGTTTGAAGAATGGGTGTCGTGTGGTCTGGCATAGAAACATTAATCTTGTTGTATGTCTCCACCAGAGCCTTTGGGTGACCAGGTGCATTGTCAATGCGCAGTCATATTTTGAAAGGAATCCGCACCACCCCCCCCCCCCCCCCCCACCCCCCCCCCCCCGCATTAGGTCCCAACAGTGGGCTTCAAATATTCAATAAACCATGTGTAAACAAATGTGTTGTCATCCGGGCTTTGTTCCATTCACAGAGTAAACTGAGAGCAGATTTAGCATAATCCGTAAGTGCTCTAGGGTATTTGGAATGGTAAATGAGCAGTGGCTTCAACTTAAAGCCACCAGCTGTATTAAGCCCCTAAGGAGAGGCAGCCTGGCCTTTAAAGCTTTGAAGGCAGGCAATGACTTCTCCTCTCTAGCTCTGAAAAGTCCTAGATGACACCTTCCAATTTCATCTATGTTGAAAATCCATTGTTCAGTGCAGCCACCTTCATTGATTATCTAAGCTAGGTCCTCTGGATACCTTGCTTGCTGCTTCATCGTGCACTTTTATGCTCTGGAGATGGCTTTTCTTAAACCTCATGAGCCAAACTCGGCTTGCTTCCAGCTTTTCTTCTGCAGCTTCCTCCCCTCTCTCAGCCGTCATAAGATTGGAGAAGGTTAAGGCCTTGTTCTGGATTAGGCTTTGGATTAAAGGAATATTGTGGCTTGGATCTATACCGCTGAAACTTTCTCCACATCAGCAAGAAGGCAGTTTCACTTTCTTATCATTTGTGCATTCACTGGAGGAGCACTTGTAATTTCCTTCAAGACCTCTTCCTTTGCATTCACGACTTGGCTAACTTCTTGGCACAAAAGGCCTAGCTCTCAGCCTCTCTTGGCTTTTGACAGGCCTCCCTCGCTAAGCTTATAATCATTTCTCACTTTTGATTGAAACTCAGAGACGTGAAACTCTTTCTTTCACTTGAACACACAGAGGCCACTGTCGGAGTATTGATTGGCCTAATTTTAATTTCTATATGGTTGCGTGTCGATGGAGTAGTAAGAACACACACACAACATTTATCGACTAAGTTTGCCATCTTATATGGCTGTAGTTTGTAGCACCCAAAACAATCGCAATAGTAACATCAGAGATTGCTGACCACAGAGCACTATAACAAATATAAAAATAATGAAAAAGTCTGAAATATTGTGAGAATTAACAGAATGTGACACAGGACACGAAATGAGCAAGTGCTTTTGGAAAAATGGCACTGATAGACTTGATCAACCTAGGGCTGCCAAAAACCTTCAATTTGTGAAAACACTTATCTACAAAGTGCAGTAAAGTGAAGTGCAATAAAAGAAAGTATGCTGGTATTATTTTTCCTTGTCCCAAATGAAGTCTGAACGGGCTTCACAACCTTTTTCATCACTTAGAGAAAACAGAAAATCTTGCGGTCACTACGAGGCCGTGGATGCAGAATAATTTAATAAATTATTTGTGTCCAAGAAATTAGCAAGTAGGGCAGTCCATAATTAAAATGTAATTCCTTTGATTCTGCGTGTGATATTCTTTCCGACACACTTTCCTAACAATATATGGCTCTGAGGATAAATCTGAAAAAACGAGCAGTAAGCAAAGGTGGTTGTCTCTGGCCTCTGAAGATGGTTCTTGTTGGTTGGGGAAGGATTTAAGGAGTTTATTTTTATCGCTGCATAAAATTTCATGATATAAGCATAGTAGTTTTTAATCACTATTTTTGAAAAACTAATTACTGTGTTGTTTCAAATATTTTGCCACATCAAAAAATGTTGCAGCAAACATATTTTTTGCTTAGATCTTATACCTGTGTGTAGGAGTTTCTTAGATAATTGATCACAGAGTTAAAATCCTGGGTCACAGGGGATGAAAATCTTCAGCATTTAAGATATTGCCAGGGTGCCTGGGTGACTCAGTAGGTTGAGCGTCCGATTCTTGATTTCAGCTCAGGTCATGATCTCACAGTCGTGAAATCAAGTCCCTCATCAGGCTCTTTGCTGAGCCTGAAAACTGCTTAAGATTCTCTTTTTCTCCTCCTCCCCCACCCCCATCTGTCTCCCTCTCTATCAAAAATAAATAAATAGAGGCATGTGGGTGGCTCAGTTGGTTAAGCGTCTGACTTCAGCTCAGGTCATGACCTCGTGGTTCGTGAGTTCGAGTCCTGCGTCGGGCTCTGTGCTGGCAGCTCGGAGCCTGGAGCCTGCTTCAGATTCTGTGTCTCCCTCTCCCACTTGTGCTCTGTCTGTGTCAAAGATAAATGAACATTAAAAAAAAAATACATACATACATAAAGTGTCAGTGCTTTAAAAAAATATTGCCAAATTGCTTTTTAGGAGTCTGTTACTATCTTTAAAAAACCCTTTAAATGTTCACTAATCTGATGGGTATGGAATTGTACTTCATAGTCCTTTTAGTTTGCATTTCACTGATTGTGACTGATATATTAGCTCAGGCTGCCATAGCAAAATACCACAGACTGGGTGGCTTAAACAACAGAAAGTTATTTCTCACAGTTCTGGAGGCCGAAAGTCTGAGATCAGGGTGCCAGCATGGTCAGTTTTGGTGA
Source organism: Panthera uncia (assembly GCF_023721935.1). Classification (NCBI taxonomy): domain Eukaryota; kingdom Metazoa; phylum Chordata; class Mammalia; order Carnivora; family Felidae; genus Panthera; species Panthera uncia. The sequence goes on from NC_064817.1 coordinate 31,812,274, forward strand.
GAGCTTGCAGATGGCCGCCTTCTTAGTGTGTCCTCACATGGCAGGGAGAAAGAGAACAAGCAAGCTCTCTGGTGTATCTTTTTATAAGGGCACTAATCCCATCATGACGACCCCACCTTCATGACCTCATCTAACTCTAATTACCTCCCAAAGGCCCCATCTCCAAATACCATCATATCCGGGACTAGGACTTCAACAAAAGACAATTCAAAAGGGTTTGATCCATGTATACACCCATGAAACCACTGCCACAATGAATTTACAGACTATTTCCAGTTTCCTAGGGCCCCTTGTAGTCTATCCCTCCCTCCACCCCTGGCCCCAGGACAAAGATGATCTACTTTCTATCTCTGTGGATTAATTTGCCTTTTCCCAAATTTTATATAAATGGAATCCTACAACATGTACAGCTCTGTGTCTGGCTTCTTTCACTAGGCAAAATGATTTTTTGAGATTTATTCATATTGTTGTATGTATCAGTAATCTGTTCCCTTTTAATTGCTGAGTAGTATTTCATTATATGGATATTCCGCATGTTGTTTATCCATTCACTGGTTAACAGATAGTCACATTATTTTCACTTTGGGACTATTGTGACTAAAACTGGTATGAGCTTTCATGTACAGGTCTTTTTGAGGTCGTATGTTTGCATTTCTCTTTGGAAAATCCATAGGAGTGGAATGGCTTCCCAATAGCAGTGTATAACAGTTCCAGTGTTTCCCCACCCTTTCCAACACATCATATTATTGTTGCTGTTGACTTGTTATTGTAGTCATCCTAGTGGTTATATAGTAGTATCTCATTGTAGTTCAATTTGCATTTCCCTAAAATGCTGGATATATTATAAAGATTCTAGATATGTTTTCATGTGCTTATTGGTCAATTATGTATCTTCTTTTTAAAAGTTCTTGTTCAAGTCTTTTGCCCATTTTTAATTGGGCTGTTTTCTGATTTTTAAGGCATAACATGTTTTTGTATATTCTAGATATAAGTTCTTTCTCAGATATATGTATTATATTTTCTCTCATTTTTTAGGTTTACCTTTTCATTCCTTAGTGGGATCCTTTGATAAGCAAAAGTTTTTGATTTTGACAAAGTTCAATTTATCTATTTTTTTAATGGTTTATGCTTTTGGTGTCTTATCTAAGAAATCTTTCCCTAAACTGGCATCACAAAAATTTTCTTTTCTGTTTTCTTCTAGAAATTTTGTAGTTGTAGCTTTCGCATTTCCATCTGTGATCCATTTCTAATTTATTGCATATTGTGTGTGTATATACACACACACATCATATATTATTTTACACATGTATACAATACATTGTTATATTCATCATATGTAATATGATCTAAAGTAATATATATTACATAGTGTATTAATATAGTCAATATAATGTAAAATTAGTAATAGACAATATATACTATAATATTACAAATATAGTATATACCATATTAGTATATATGTTTGTTTAGATCACATATATGACATATATATGTGTATACAAACCTTATAAGATTTGAGTGTGTACATATATATGTGTATATATATATATACATATATATAACATTTGTATATATAAATATCCATATTTATATATATATAAATATCCATGGTATTTATATATACAATATATAAAAGTATATATTTATATATATTTATATTTATATATACAAATATATATATACACAAATATTTATATATATATATATATATAAATAATCTGATAAGATTTGTTTTTTTATTATAGGTAAGGGCTGAAATTTTTTTTTTCCCATATGACTACCCAGTTGTGCAGGCACCATTTTTTGAAAAAGTTATCCTTTTTCCATTGAATTTTCTTGGTGACTTTATTGAAAATCACCTAACCATATATTCCAGGTCTGTTTCTGAACCTTTAATTCTGTTCCATTGATGTGTCTACCATTTCATCAATAGTACACTGTCTTTATCACTGTAGCTTTAAAATAAGACTTAAATTCAGGCAGTGTATGTCCTCCAACTTGAAAATTGCTTTGGGCTATTCTCTATCACTATGACTTGAGCATGTGGTGCTGTAGGGTGAAATGCAAAAGATGAAAGCCGAGAGTTAGGTTAGGGCCAGATAATGTAGACTATTGTTAGGGTATAAAACTTTGTCCTGAAAACAGTGGAGGAGTAATAAAGAATTGTTAACAGAGGAGTAACATGGTTATACTTGCATTCTGGATGTCATTCTGGGAAACCAGTGGGACATATATTGAGGAGATAACGATTAATGACTGAAAGACTAATACCTAGGCCACTTAACTAATAGAGGAAAGAGATGATAAGGATCTGCTTTAAGGCATTGAAACTAGAACAGTGCTAATAGACAACGATAGACAATGATGGTGATGTTCTAGAGCTGCTCTGATACAGTAGTCACTGGTAACATGTTTCTACTGAGTTCTTGAAATCTCACCAGTGAGACTAAGGAACTGCATTTTTATTTTAATTAATTTAAATTTAAGTGGCTACATGTGGCTAGTGGCTACTGTGTTGGACCATGCAAAGCTCAAGGAAGGACTGGACTTTAGAGATCATGAGAAAAAATATAAAATATTTTATCACTGATAGAGGTCAGATTAGGGGATAAGGATAAGAGAGAGAAAAAAGTTAAAGGTGACACCTAAGCATCTATACTGTAGTGAATTATTTAACATCTGTATTATCACTAAAGTATAAACTTAATCAGGGTTGGGATTGTCTGTCTTAGCCAATATTTTATCCTTAGAGCCTTACACTAGTCTATAGCATAGTCTAGCATATAGCAGGCACTTGGTGAATATTTGTTGAAGGATGAAAGAAGGGAGAGAGGAAAAACAATTTGTTAAGGCATTAGCCACATTCAATATGATAAGGGACTAATATGAGAAGAAAATTCAGGAAGAAGTAGATAATAATATCTTCTGTTTATTGAAGATTTACTGTGGTCAGGCACTGCTTAAATACTCCTACCTCCATTGTATCATTTAATCTGCACAGAAGTCCTGTCAGTCAGATATTATTCCCATTTTACAGACACAAAGACTGAAAATTGAAAAGTTAACAAAACCAAATAAAGTGACTTCACTAGGTGGCAATTATAATGAGGTTAGTTTGGGCCAAGTTGTGGGACAAAGAACTGTAGTTCCAAGAAAGAAGTTTGGGCTCCAGATACAGATTGTGGAATCGTCAGTGGAAGATGTTTACTGAAACATGTGAATGGGAGTGTTTGCTCAAGAAGAGAGATTATAGAATGAAAATAGAAGTTTGAGGGGAGAGAATCCTTGAAAGGAAACTGAAAAGTACTGAGGAAAGATGTATGTATGTAGGAGGAAACCCAAAAGAGAGTCATTGCCCAAAAGACAAAGGAGAGGAAAGGTTGAGGAAGGGGAGGGCATGGTCACATCTCACAGACTGGATAGAAGTCTAAAGAGGTAAGGACTGACATGGTCCATGTATCTCATGAAATCACCAACTAGAAGGTCACTGGATTTGTTGCGGAAAGTTTCCTGAACTGATGGAGACAGAGTAGATTTCAAGGACCAAGGAATGGATAGAAGATGCAATGATAGAAAGTGAAAACCTTTGTTCATAAGGATAAAATGATAAGATGGTACCCAGTGATGGGACTGCTGGTTTTCAGTTTTAAGAAGGATGATATATGGGGCGCCTGGGTGGTCAGTTGGTTAAGTGGCCGACTTCGGCTCGGGTCATGATCTCGCGGTCCGTGAGTCCGAGCCCCGCGTCGGGCTCTATGCTGACAGCTCAGAGCCTGGGGCCTGTTTCAGATTCTGTGTCTCCCTCTCTCTGACCCTCCCCTGTTCATGCTCTGTCTCTCCCTGTCTCAAAAATAAATAAAACATATTTAAAAAATTAAAAAAAATAAAGTCTTAAAAAAAAAAAGAAGGATGATATTTGAGCAAGGCTATTGTGGTTGAAGGGGAGGTTGAAATGTCAAGGTGAACTCTGACGATGTTATTGCCAGTAATGCTGTACATTTTGGTTGGTGGACCAGTGCCAGTCCATGAATTGTGAGTTACTGGTCTGAGACATGATAAATAATGGAAATGAAAAATAAACATTTAGAAATTTGTAGAGCTACTTGACTGTTAATTGATACCTAGTGAATCTAAATATTAAAAAACTAGAAGCTTGTATTTTGTTTATCTTTGGTCACTGTTGCTTTTCTGATTCACTTTCATTTTGTTTTACAAAAACATAAACAAGAAGATTGGTCCTTGGTGTATTGGATATTTTTAAATAGGTCCTTCATCACAGTTTGAGAACCACAATTTAAAAAGAAATCCAGTGAGTGGATGATGAAGCAAGCACAGCATACTGTTCACATAGGAGACCTGGTTGAGAGGTATATAGGAATTATTGGTATTTTAAGAAAAGTTCTATAAATTTGAAATTACTTCAAAATAAAAATTTTTTAAAGGCTTTAAGTCTAATGAATGTAGATAACATACCAGGGGATTAATCTTAAGCAAAAGAGTAGGCAACTCTTCTACCAAAGTTGAAAGGTAGGAGGGAAATATGAGCGTAGGTTTCATTAAGTTTGTATCTGTGGCACAAGCATCCTAAGACCACCCCTGCCTGGGATTGGGGTGGGGTCTCTTCTCTCTGTGGAGTAGGAGATTGTTTTTGCTGAAAGGGAGTATCTCAACTTTCTAGTCCCAGAGGCTGACCCTGAGACTGGGTTTGTGTGCAAGTAGTTTATGTGGAAGTTAATTCTAAGGAGCACCATTAGATAATTAAGGAAGTGAGAAAGGAAAGAGAAGTAAGCTGATAAAGTGGGCGTTCTGGAACAGCTTCCAGCCATGGGCAACTGGGACTTAATCCTGCTGGGAAATACTAGGGGACAGTACCAAACATGCATCACGATTCTCCCATCTTAGGGGAAAGAGAACGGAAATATATATCCTCCACTCCCATATGTTACTGGCTGAGAACTGTTCTCAGGGGCATTCACTTTCCTAGGCTTCCAGCCTTTCCCAGGCCAATTGAGAGAAAGGCTTCCACTTGAGAGTGGCAGGTACTGCCATTACCCCAGTAGGGTAATGCTGGGACATACTGGGATACTGGGGGTTGCAGGGTTATTTGGAGGCACTGACAACATCTGCTACGATAAGATAGGAAATGCAGGTGAGAACATGGTTTGAAGAGAGCGAGAAGCTAAAAAATGGTACTAGTGGGAATGAGCAAAGGAACCAGTTAAGGAACATGTGATTAATTGGCATGCAGGCTTGAGACCTTGGTGAAGGTTGGATTTACCATGGTATCCATCCTCCCATCGCTATAACCACGGATCATTTATAGAAGGTGCGATAGCAGTCAAGGATGCAAATGTTATTTACCTTAGCAACTGCATAAACCTAACAGCACATCTCACCAAGATTTTGGACCAGAAAAACATTTGCTCCTATCTTTTCAGATGAAGTACTCTCAACCTGGGTCTTTCCCCTATATCTGTGTAGGTTGCTGGTTTTGTGACCCTCAATAGAGAAGTTTACATCTATATTATCCCATTGCTTTTAGGATTCCCAGTCTTTAGATATTAGTAAGTTCCACAAGGTAACAAGGACAAATCTTCTTCAGCACTGGAGCCATGTGCCAAACCAGTATGTAGTAGTGGGTATTATATGAAAATACTATAATTCTTGCCCTGAGAAGCTCCGAGACTTGCAGGGACAGATAAGAAGAGATGTAGAGAGTGGGGCGCCTGGGTAGCTCAGTCGGTTAAGCGGCCGACTTCAGCTCGGGTCACGATCTCGCGGTCCATGAGTTCAAGCCCCACGTCGGGCTCTGAGCTGATGGCTCAGAGCCCGGAGCCTGCTTCCGATTCTGTGTCTCCCTCTCTCTCTGCCCCTCCCCTGTTCATGCTCTGTCTCTGTCTCAAAAATAAATAAAACATTAAAAAAAAAAGGAAGAGATATAGAGATTGACAGGGCACAGTAGATTGAGTGGTATATAGTAGATGCTTAATTAATTCTTGCTGAATGACTGAAGGAAATGTGATCTGGTGTACTAACTGCTCCTCTTGTCATGATAAGCTTATCCTCCAAGTTGTTGTCTAGGTTCTTGGTAAAATGATACAAAAGGGCATGTTCTTACATCAAGTCAGCAACTATGAACTTAAATTGATTTCAGGGAAAGATGGAGGTATTTGCCATCATATGGTAAGAAGTTTTTCTTAACTCTTGTATAAGCAGACTGGCCAAAACAAAACAAAAGCACTTGGACTCACAGTTTCCAAATTTGTTTTTATGGGAGGGGAGAATAAGGCACATGGGTCATTTTCATTTCTATCAACTAATTATCTTGTGATTATTGAGCCGTAGAGGTCACACTGCTTTTTTCTATGGCTATTAAATTTAACAGAGAAGCATCATTTAGGTCTCAAGGAATCTAGCTCAGTAGTGATGATATGTTTAGGATCTGGAAGTGATAAATATCTCACCTTGCTACTTCCCTATAATGCAAGCCATTAGTGCCTTGATTTTAACTATTTTGCACTTATTTCACTAAGTAACAATTCTTAACCTTCATTTGCATATAAGACTAGAAACAGGTACAGAAAAATTGTAATTCTTGCTCTGTCTCCAAGAGTTCAAAATATTTTGTTTACCAACATCCTTTCATTCTTAACAAAATTTTCACTTTGTTTTGAAAAAATACTCAGTCAACATTATTTAGCACTGATGGTATTCATAAAAGTGTGTTAGAGACAAATTATAGTAGATGAAGAAGGGAAGGTCTCTGCCATCAAAAGTTTCAGAGCCTTGCAGGGAAGAGAGACCTGTAAGCAGGCAAGAACAGTGATTTAAATGTCATCATAGACCCGGAAAAGAAGATAAAACCTCTGCTTAGAGAAGTTAGTGGAGACTTTAAGAGGGCATCACGTTTTACTTGGTCTTAGGGGATGGGGAGAACATTTTGTAAATATCAACAAGAAAGAAGGTGGCTTGGAAGTTGGGAAGGGAAGGGGGAAAATGGAGGTAGGAAGGACCTTCCAGGCAAAGGGTAAAGCAGGTATACAATCGGAAATCTTGCGGGCCATGGAATATTCTGGGAATAGATAAGCAGAGGCAGAAGCATAGGTTCCTGTGGAGAGGAAGAGATGGGGAGAAGAGGCTAGAAAGGTGGGATGGGGAGAGATGAAAGCGCCCCATGGGATGTGCTACGAGCTTTGTACCTTGCAGTGCAGCAGAGACTTCACCGTAGTGGACTGCTGTTGTGAATACACAGATACGGGATGGATTCTCGCCCCAAACTTGGTTAGGATGCAGAGATCAGTGATATGTCTCTCATTTTCTCGGTGTCTCTCTGTCTCTCTGTCTCTCTCTGTCTCTCTCTCTCTCTCTCTCTCTCTCTCTCTCTCTCTCACACACACACACACACACACACACACACACACACACAACATACCCTCCAAGATGGTATGAAGAGATGTATCACGCACATAATGAGACTTTCTGGATAGAGCAGGGTAGCTCCAAAATTGGTCCCAAAATGGCTAGAGAGAGCAGGGAGAGAAGACTGGCTTGGGGGTTTTGTGGTGGTTGGGGAGTGGGCCCAGGGTGGAGGTTCTCGTGTATAGAAACCAGCCTGTGGGGTTTGAATCTCTCACAAGCACCAGAGGAAGGAGTACTCAGTCTTTCTTATAAGCTTGCCAACTTTGGGGCAGACGAGGGTAGAGCGAGGCTTAAAAGCTGTCAGGAAATATATTACCTCTTATGCTTAGGAAAGACTAAACTGGATGCTTTGGAAGCAACTTTCTGAAACTGCTCTTTTAGAAATGTGAACCAGCCCACCACTATGGTCTGTTATCACTAAATCGCTGTTGGTTTCTGAGTGTTGACCTTGCTGGCTTTCCTGTTGACTCAGGACCTAGAGGTCAGCAAGTGTGATTGCCTGAATAGTTATTTCCCCTCATATTGGAAAATTCTGACATTTTGATATATACTTCAGTTTTTTAGTTGTTATAATTAAGGATCTCTGTAGATCAGGGGTGCCTGGATGGCTCAGTTGGTTAAGTGTCTGACTTTGGCTCAAGTCATGATCTCGTGGTTCGTGAGTTTGAGCCGCGCATCAGGCTCTGTGCTGACAGCTCAGAGTCTGGAACCTGCTTCAGATTCTGTGTCCCTCTCTTTGCCCCTCCCCCACTCGTGCTCTGTCTCTGTCTCTCTCTCTCTCAAAAATAAATGGATGTTAAAAAAAGATCTTTCTAGATATAAAATTATAATTCCAGAGGAGTCAGAAAGTTAACTGCAAATTTGTCTGTGGTGTGTGTATTTATGTATTATTTTTATTTTAAAATAAAGCTTTTGTATCACTATCATTTTTAAAATCTTACACTAAGATACATTTAAACAAACTTTTATTTATTGTTTAAATTTTAGTTAACATACAGTGCAATATTGGCTTCAGGAGTAGAATTCAGTGATTCGTCACTTACATACAATGCCCAGTGCTCATCACAGCGAGTGTTTCCTTGATATCCATCACCCATCTAGTCCATCTCCCACCTATCTCCCTCCATCAGCCCTCTGTTTTAATTTTTTTAGGTTTATTTCTTTGAGAGTGAGAGCAAGGGACAGTGTGAGTGGGGCAGGGGCAGAGAGAAAGAACGAACACCCCGTGGCTTGAACCCACGAACTGTGAAATCATGACCTGAGCAGAAATCAAGAGTCAGATGCTTAAGTGGCTGAGCCACCCAGGTGCCCCAACCCTCAGTTTTTAAATAAATATTGATATCCTTTGGAATACCACCTAACATCCTCTCCCATACCCCAGAGGTACTCACTCTAAACGTTCAACTTTAAATAACATATGTAAGCCTCAACTCTTCCTCTGTGTATTTTTTTAATTAATTTATTTTTTATTTTTAAATTTTAGCATAATTAATATACAGTGTTAAATTAGTTCCAGGTGTACATTATAGTGATTCAGCAATTTTCTACATTACTCAGTGCTCATCATGATGAGTGTGCTCTTAATCCCCTTCACCTATTCCACCCCTCCTCCCCCCCAACTCACCTCCCCTCTGGTAATCAGCAGTTTGTTCTCTGTAGTTAAGAGTCTGTGTCTTGCTCTCTTTTTTTCCTTTGTTCATGTTTTGTTTCTTAAATTCCACATATGAGTGAAATCATATGGTATTTGTCTTTCTCTGACTTACTTCACTTGGCATTTTACCCTCTAGATCCATCCATGTTGTTGCAAATGGCAAGATTTCATTTCTTTTTTATGGCAGAGGCAAGTTTAGCTTTTTAAACAATTAGAATATATCGTGGTGGAGAAGTCAACTGCCAGGCTATGAGAACACCAGGATGTGTGCTCTTGTAGGTCAAGAAAAGAAACTCTGTGATGTTATCACAGAGTTGATAATGCTACGGGATTCTTTAGCTGTCCTTATTGGAAGATTCTGTTGATAATTAGAAGTGATTAATTTCCTGTTCAGTGACTGTGACTTTTTGTTGGTATTATGGGTGGGGTATATTTCTGACTCTGGATTAAAGCAAGGAAATTCTTAGATGAGACTACTCACTCCTTTCCCTCTTATTTTCTCTATCAAACCTGATCAAATGTTTGGGGAAGGAGGATCTTACTCTACAAATTTAGTTTTCATAAAATGCTATTTTCAAATTTAGTATTTGCTCTGCTTAGTTAAAAGTAGATTGTCAATCTTACTGTTTTATGTGCCCCTGAATTATGAGAGTACTTTTTTCTGTCATGCAGTAAATGGCTAGTTTTTCTTACTAAAGAATTACGCTTTATTTAAGCCTCTCCATAAGTCAGATTCTTCCAGTATGACTCATTTTATGAGAATTATTTTTGGAAACTGCAGGCTGAAGTGTTTTTCAGTCCATGGTATTATTTACCATGTAAGTGATTTATTTCACTAAGTCCCTATGGTGGTTTCGATTGCAGTGGAGGGAATATTCTGGATTCCACATGAAATACTGGGAGGCTGGGGTTCTAGTGGCTCCAGTGTTGACTTGTGTGGAGCACCCATCTATTGCTACAATAATGCTTTGTAATAAGCTACTAAACCTTAGTAACTTAAAAGTCACAACCAGAGTTCTGCTTCTAGCAGGAAAGTGAAACATCTCTGTAGACCAATTCCCCAGAAAACTGGTGAAAGTCATTTTTAAAACAACCATTTAAAGTCTTTGGAAATGGGGGTATTCTTGGAGAAGATGGCGGTGTAGGAGGACACTGGGCTCACCGTGTCCTGCTGATCACTTAGATTCCACCCACACCTGCCTAAATAACTCAGAAAACCGCCAGAAGACTAGCAGAATGGATTCTCTGGAGCCAAGCCCAGAGAGGCCCACAGAAGAGGGTAGGAAGGGCAGAGAGGCAGTGCGGGCTACACGGACTGTCGGGAGGGAGCCGGGGCAGAGGGGCGGCCTGCCAGCCAAGCAGAGCCCCTGAGTCTGGCTGGCAAAAGCGGAGGGGCTGGACGGAGTGTGTTGGGACAGCAAGCGGGACTTAACTTCTGGAAGGTTATAAGTTAACAGATCTGCTCGGAGAACGGGAGGGCTGGAGGACAACGGGAGGGAGAGTTGTTGAGCCCGGGACGACAGAGCTCAGCTTGGCGGGGAACAAAGGCGCTCGCCAGCACCATCTCCCTCGCCCATCCCCCAGCCAAAATCTCAAAAGGAACTGGTTCCTGCCAGGGAACTTGGTTGCACCACGCAAACACCCAAAGCTGTGCTTTTGCGGATCCATCCCTCCAGTGGCGGGTCTGACTCCCTCCTGGTGCCACAGGGCCCCTCCCAAAACGGATCACCGAAGGATAATCGAGCTGAGCCTGCCCCCTCCCACCCCCGTGCACCTTGCCTATCCACCCCAGTTAATATGCCAGATCCCCAGAACCACAAGCCTGGCAGTGTGCAAGTAGCCCAGACGGACCGGGCCACGCCACCCCACAGTGAATCCTGCTCTTAAGAGAGGGGAAGAGAAGGCACACACCAGTCTGACTGTGGCCCCAGCGGTGGGCTGGGGGCAGACATCAGGTCTGACTGCGGCCCCACCCACCAACGCAAGTTATTCAAGACAGCACAGGGGAAGTGCCCCGCAGTTCCGCACCACTCCAGGGACTATCCAAATTGAAGAAACGGAAGAATTCCTCAAAAGAATCTCCAGGAAATAACAAGAGCTAACGAACTGATCAAAAAGGATTTAAACAATATAACAGAAAGTGAATTTAGAATAATAGTCATAAAATTAATCGCTGGGCTTGAAAACAGTATAGAGGACAGCAGAGAATCTCTTGCTACAGAGATCAAGGGACTAAGGAACAGTCAGGAGGAGCTAAAAAAATGCTATAAACGAGCTGCAAAATAAAATGGAAACAACCACGGCTCGGATTGAAGAGGCAGAGGAGAGAATAGGTGAACTAGAAGATAAAATTATGGAAAAAGAAGAAGTTGAGAAAAAGATTTAAAAAGTCCAGGAGTATGAGGGGAAAATTAGAGAACTAAGTGATGCACTAAAGAGAAATAATCTATGCATAATTGGTATTCCAGAGGAGGAAGAGAGAGGGAAAGGTGCTGAAGGTGTACTTGAAGAAATCATAGCTGAGAACTTCCCTGATCTGGGGAAGGAAAAAGGCACTGAAATCCAAGAGGCACAGAGAACTCCCTTCAGACGTAACTTGAATCGATCTTCTGCATGACATATCATAGTGAAACTGGCAAAATACAAGAATAAAGAGAAAATTCTGAAAGCAGCTAGGGATAAATGTGCCCTCACATATAAAGGGAGACCTATAAGACTCGTGACCGATCTCTCTACTGAAACTTGGCAGGCCAGAAAGGAATGGCAGGAGATCTTCAATGTGATGAACAGAAAAAATATGCATCCGAGAATCCTTTATCCAGCAAGTCTGTCATTTAGAATAGAAGGAGAGATAAAGGTCTTCCCAAACAAACAAAAACTGAAGGAATTCGTCACCACTAAACCAGCCCTACAAGAGATCCTAAGGGGGATCCTGTGAGACAAAGTACCAGAGACATCACTACAAGCATGAAACCTACGGACATCACAATGACTCTAAACCCATATCTTTCTATAATAACACTGAACGTAGATGGACTAAATGTGCCAACCAAAAGACATAGGGTATCAGAATGGATAAAAAAAAACAAGACCCATCTATTTGTTGTCTACAAGAGACTCATTTTAGACCTGAGGACACCTTCAGATTGAAAGTGAGGGGATGGAGAACTATTTATCATGCCACTGGAAGTCAAAAGAAAGCTGGAGTAGCCATACTTATATCAGACAAACTAGACTTTAAATTAAAGTTTGTAACAAGAGGTGAAGAAGGGCATTATATAATAATTACAGGGTCTATCCATCAGGAAGAGCTAATAATTATAAATGTCTATGTGCCGAATATGGGAGCCCCCAAATATATAAAACAATTACAAACATAAGCAACCTTATTGATAAGAATGTGATAATTGCAGGGGACTTTAACACTCTACTTACAGAAATGGATAGATCATCTAGACACACAGTCAATAAAGAAACAAGGGCCCTGAATGATACATTGGATCAGATGGACTTGACAGATATATTTAGAACTCTGCATCCCAAAGCAACAGAATATACTTTCTTCTCGGGTGCACATGGAACATTCTCCAAGATAGATCACATACTGGGTCACAAAACAGCCCTTCATAAGTATACAAGAATTGAGATCATACTATGCATACTTTCAGACCACAATGCTATGAATGTTGAAATCAACCACAGGAAAAAGTCTGGAAAACCTCCAAAAGCATGGAGGTTAAACAACACCCTACTAAAGAATGAATGGGTCAACCAGGCAATTAGAGAAGAAATTAAAAAATATATGCAAACAAATGAAAATGAAAATACAACAATCCAAACCCTTTGGAATGCAGCAAAGGCATTCCTGAGAGGAAAATACATTGCCATCCAGGCCTATCTCAAGAAACAAGAAAAATCCCAAATACAAAATCTAACAGCACACCTAAAGGAAATAGAAGCAAAACAGCAAAGACACCCCAAACCCAGCAGAAGAAGAGAAATAATAAAGATCAGAACAGAAATATACAATATAGAATCTAAAAAAATCTGTAGAGCAGATTAACGAAACCAAGAGTTGGTTTTTTCAAAAAATAAACAAAATTGATAAGCCTCTAGCCAGGCTTCTCAAAAAGAAAAGGGAGATGACCCAAATAGATAAAATCATGAATGAAAGTGGAATCATTACGACCAATCCCTCAGAGATACAAACAATTATCAGGGAATACTATGAAAAACTATATGCCAACAAACTGGACAACCTGGAAGAAATGGACAAATTCCTAAACACCCACACACTTCCAAAACTCAATCATGAGGAAATAGAAAGCTTGAACAGACCCTTAACCAGCGAAGGAATGGAATCAGTCATCAAAAATCTCCCAACAAATAAGAGTCCAGGACCAGATGGCTTCCCAGGGGAGTTCTACCAGACGTTTAAAGCAGAGATAATACCTATCCTTCTCAAGCTATTCCAAAAAATACAAAGGGAAGGAAAACTTCCAGACTCATTCTATGAAGCCAGTATTACTTTGATTCCTAAACCAGACAGAGACCCAGTAAAAAAAGAGAACTACAGGCCAATATCCCTGATGAATATGGATGCAAAAATTCTCAATAAGATACTACCAAATCGAATTCAACAGCATATAAAAAGAATTATTCACCATGATCAAGTGGGATTCATTCCTGGGATGCAGGGCTGGTTCAACATTCGCAAATCAATCAACGTGATACATCACATGAATAAAAGAAAAGAGAAGAACCATATGATCCTGTCAATCGATGCAGAAAAGGCCTTTGACAAAATTCAGCAACTTTCTTAATAAAAACCCTCGAGAAAGTCGTGATAGAAGGAACATACTTAAACATCATCAAAGCCATTTATGTAAAGCCCACAGCTAACATCATCCTCAATGGGGAAAAACAGAGCTTTTTCCCTGAGATCAGGAACACGACAGGGATGCCCACTCTCACCGCTGTTGTTTAACATAGTGTTGGAAGTTCTAGCATCAGCAATCAGACAACAAAAGGAAATCAAAGGCATCAAAATTGGCAAAGATGAAGTTAAGCTTTCGCTTTTTGCAGATGACATGATATTATACATGGAAAATCCGATAGACTCCACCAAAAGTCTGCTAGAACTGATAAATGAATTTAGCAAAGTTGCAGGATACAAAATCAATGTACAGAAATCCGTTGCATTCTTATACACTAATAATGAAGCAACAGAAGGACAAAGAAACTGATCCCATTCACAATTGCACCAAGAAGCATAAAATACCTAGGGATAAATCTAACCAAAGATGTACAAGATCTGTATGCTGAAAACTATAGAAAGCTTATGAAGGTAATTGAAGAAGATATAAACAAATGGAAAAACATTCCGTGCTTATGGATTGGAAGAATAAATATTGTCAAAATGTCAATACTACCCAAAGCTATCTACACATTCAATGCAATCCCAATCAAAATTGCACCAGCATTCTTCTCAAAGCTAGAACAAGCAATTCTAAAATTCATATGGAACCACAAAAGGCCCCGAATAGCCAAAGTAATTTTGAAAAAGAAGACCAAAGCAGGAGGCATCGCAATCCTAGACTTTAGTCTCTACTACAAAGCTGTAATCATCAAGACAGCATGGTATTGGCATAAAAACAGACACATAGACCAATGGAATAGAATAGAAACCCCAGAACTAGACCCACAAACGTATGGCCAACTCATCTTTGACAAAGCAGGAAAGAACATCCAATGGAAAAAAGACAGTCTCTTTAACAAATGGTGCTGGGAGAACTGGACAGCAACATGCAGAAGATTGAAACTAGACCACTTTCTCACACCATTCACAAAAATAAACTCAAAATGGATAAAGGACCTGAATGTGAGACAGGAAACCATCAAAACCCTAGAGGAGAAAGCAGGAAAAGACCTCTCTGACCTCAGCCATAGCAATTTCTTACTTGACACATCCCCAAAGGCAAGGGAATTAAAAGCAAAAATGAACTACTGGGACCTCATGAAGATAAAAAGCTTCTGCACAGCAAAGGAAACAACCAACAAAACTAAAAGGCAACCAACGGAATGGGAAAAGATATTTGCAAAGGACATATCGGACAAAGGGCTAGTATCCAAAATCTGTAAAGAGCTCACCAAACTCCACACCTGAAAAACAAATAGGCCAGTGAAGAAATGGGCAGAAAACATGAATAGACACTTCTCTAAAGAAGACATCCGGATGGCCAACAGGCACATGAAAAGATGTTCAACGTTGCTCCTCATCAGGGAAATACAAATCAAAACCACACTCAGATATCACCTCACGCCAGTCAGAGTGGCCAAAATGAACAAATCAGGAGACTATAGATCCTGGCGAGGATGTGGAGAAACGGGAACCCTCTTGCACTGTTGGTGGGAATGCAAATTGGTGCAGCCGCTCTGGAAAACAGTGTGGAGGTTCCTCAGAAAATTAAAAATAGACCTACCCTATGACCCAGCAGTAGCACTGCTAGGAATTTACCCAAGGGATACAGGAGTACTGATGCCTAGGGGCACTTGTACCCCAATGTTTATAGCAGCACTCTCAACAATAGCCAAATTATGGAAAGAACCTAAATGTCCATCAACTAATGAATGGATAAAGAAATTGTGGTCTATATACACAATGGAGTACTACAGGGCAATGAGAAAGAACGAAATATGGCCCTTTGTAGCAACATGGATGGAACTGGAGAGTGTGATGCTAAGTCCTTTGCTTTTCCATACAAGAGTAAGCTTAGGAATGCTTTGCTTCATTCTAGGTCAGGCTGCCTGCAGATATAGACCCTTTGCTCTGCTGCTTTATTGCCAGTTACATTAAATACAGTATATGACATTATATTATGTCATTATATATGACAGTATATTAAAAGTTTGTTTATTTTTGAGAGGCCACAAGTGGGGAAGGGGCAGAGATAGAGGGAGACATAGAACCTGACGCATGCTCCAGCCTCTGAGCTCTTAGCACAGAGCCTGGTGCGGGGCTCAAACCCATGAACCATGAGATCATGACCTGATCCGAAGTTGGCTGCTTAACCAACTGAGCCACGCAGGCACCCGACAGTATATTAATTATATATGACAGTGTATTAATACTGCACTGTAGTCAACATCCGTGTGAGCATATACAATGGCCCCCATGCAGAAAAAGATGCTATTGAGCCAATAGATAGCAGTGATTCCATTAGTGATAGTGCAAGTCATCCTACATGATAATTCTCTTCTCTTCCTCACACCAGCCACAAAGGCTTTGAAATGTAAGTGCAGGTTAATTTGTTTATTTTTCTTTATATTTTGTAATTTATTTATTTTTTTGTATTATAGTATTGTAGTCAGTTTTACACTAATATCTTTGGGTTGTGGAATGAATCATCTGAGTTTCCATTATTTCTTATGGGGAAATTTGCTTTGATATACAAGTGCTTTGGATAACAGGCCTGTTTCTGGAACAAATTAGGCTTGCAAACCAAGCTTTGCATGACAATTTGGAATTACACATTTCTTTGGTCCTCTGTGTTTCCCACTAGACTGGATGCTTTACAAGGACAAAATAGTTGTCTGTTTTGTTTGCCATTAAAGATCTAGCATCTCCGTGCTTGCTACCAGGTAGCTGCACAATAAACATTTGTTCAATAAGAGCAGGCAGGAGGTAAAGATGGAAAGGAAAGACTTTATAAGGAAAGTATATAAACATTACTGTGTAGAAGATGCTGTCAGGGTCCTGCCCATATCATCACATCACATACCAATTAGATACATATTTGCCTGACTTCGAAATGTTAGAGCCTGCATTTTTTTGGTAAAGGTTTTTATTAGGCTTTCAGAGCTCACTGCCCAATAGCATGATAGTCCAGAATGCTGGGGCAATATCTTCCCTTGGAAAGTGTATCTTCTAGTGTCCTCTAAAGTTCTTCAGTGCTACTAAGCTGATTAATAGTGGACATTTGTTTGCTTCCTTCCCTTCCCTGTCTCATTGCCCCACTTTCCTATTAGTTTCCTGGGAATACTCACCATGGTAGGCTAAAAAATGGCCCCCAAAGATAACCAGATCCAAACCTCTTGAGCTTGCAAGTGTTACCTTATATGCCAAAAGAGAATTCACATGTAAGATTAAGATAAGGATCTTGAGATGAGAGATGATTCTGTATTCTCTGATAGAATCCAAATGCAAACACACATGTCCATATAAGAGGGAGGCAGAGAGGGATTTGACACTGAAAAAGGAAATTTGACCACGGATGGAAGATGCCACACTGCTGACTGTAAAGATGGAGGAAGGGGGTACAGACAAGAAATGCAAGGAATGTGGCTTTGGGAGCTGGAAAAGTCCAAGAAACAGGTTTTCCTCTAGAACCTCCAGAGGGAGCATGGCCCTGTTGGCAACTTGTTTTCAGCCCAGTGGCACTCTCGTGGACTTCTTACCTCCAGAGCTGTCCGAGACTAAATACGTATTTTTTTAAGATTTATTTTATTTTATTTTTTAGGGAGAGTACATGAGCGGGGGAGAGGGACAGAGGAGGAGAGAGAATCCCAAGCAGTCTCCACACTCCACACAGAGCCCGATCCCAAACCCTGGGATCATGACCCGAACTGAAATCAAAAGCCAGATGCACAACCGGCGACCCATAAGTATGTATTCTTTTAAGTCAGCAAATCTGTAGCAATTCATTAGCAGCCATAGGAATCTGATACAGATTTTGGTAAAACGAAGTAGTTTGCTGCCGTAATGAATATCTAAAAATGGGAAAGTGGCTTTGGAATTGGATAATGGCTATCAGCTAGAATAACTTCGAGAAGTATGATAGAAAATCCTAGATTACCTTGAACAGTTAGTAGAAATGTGGATATTAAAAGTGTTGCTGGTGAGGGCCCAAAAGAAAGTAAGGAGCACAGTGGAGAAAATGTGCATTGTTGTAGAGAAGGCCTAAGTCACCAAAGACAACCTATTAATGGAAATATAAGTGTCAAAGGTGTTCCTGGTAAAGGTTTAGAAATGAGGAACATCATAATGGAAGATGGAGAAGAGGGGATTCTTGTTATGTAGTGGCAGAAATCTTGGCTGAATTTTGTCCTGCAATTACACGGAAAGCAGAAGTTGTGAACAATTAGTTGAAGATTTAGTTGAGCAGATTCCCAAGAAAAGTGTTGAAGGTGTGCCCTCGTTTCTTCTTGCTACTTATAGTAAAATGCTAGAAGAAAGTAAATTGAGGGAACCGCTCTTAAGCAAAGGGGAACCAGGACTTGAAGATAGGAGCAATTCTCAGCCTATCTAGATTGCAAAAGACATTAAAAGGAAAGGATTTATGTCAGGAAAGCATCCTGTGGAGATAAAAATCAAGCATGTAGCTAGACATCTTTGAGGGATCAAAAGATCAAAGTATTCAATCATACAGAGGGCTCTTTGAAGTGATATGGGGTGTGAATCATGGGTAACCTCCAGCCATCTCAGCAGAAGCAATGAGTTGGGATGGCATACAGGTCTCCTGTTTAAAGACAGGAATCCCCAAGGCACAAATGGGAGACTACAAGACTTTTGAGTATGTTGAATCAGCAGAAACAATGCCATCTTTAACTGAAAGGATAGATGAAGAAATAAAAGAAGGCTATGGGACTCCAAAAATTTGACAAGAGGAAAACAAGGTGATAAAACTACTCAGCTATAAGCATG
This sequence comes from Panthera uncia, assembly GCF_023721935.1. Taxonomy (NCBI): domain Eukaryota; kingdom Metazoa; phylum Chordata; class Mammalia; order Carnivora; family Felidae; genus Panthera; species Panthera uncia. Next base: position 31,831,047 of record NC_064817.1, read on the forward strand.
TGCTCCATTCAAAATAAAGGAAAGATGATTTTGAGGACAGAGCCATGGTTGCAGGTAAAGTCCTGTGACCAGAGGGAGGAGCCTGAAGCCACAAAAGATAATTCCCAGATTGAAACCTATGTAGGTTTGTCTCCTTGATCCCCATTGCTTGGATCAGAGACTCCTCTCTTCCTTCTACTTCCCTCTTTTGCCATGAGAGGGTATATAACTGTTATCAGCTGTAAATGAACCTACAAGAAAGCAGAAACACAAACTTAGTGGAGAGGAAAATTTAAATGATAAAAATGAGAGGCAACATCTCTTGGTGCTTTGGCTTCCCCTAGGACAGCCAAGAAGACAACTGGGGTTAAACTAAGCCCAAGGTACACTTCTCTTTCTCAACAACGTTTACCTGATTCTGACATATAAACATCCCATTATGATTTCCAAAATGATCAAGGGGTACTTCTCAAACAGTGTAAAATCAAGACACTAATACAGATATGAAATAAACATGTGTTAAAAGATTCTGTTTAATCAATGAGGGAACGGGAAGAGGTTATAACAGGTTCATAGAGAATCCAAGGATGAGATGCAGGAAATGTAATCAAGAATATTTAAATCAATGTATAAATTGAGGCAAAAGTGGTCTTATTATATCATGGGGGGGTCAATGTAATGTCTCCGAGATAACACATTTTACATATTTATCACTACCTATAACAAAGGATTATAAAAGACCTCAGAGACAATAGAAGGCTAGAATCAGATAATGTGGAGTGGTGTCCTAAGACAGAAAAGTTTTCCATTGAAACACACGTTTATCTTTATAATGTTAAAATAAGCAGAAAATTACAGTTTTCTCAAAATCAGGTCCAGTCATTAGGGTGACCAGGTTCCTGTCCTGGACGTTTCCAGGTTGATGCCTGATGACAAAATGGGCACCAGTAACATCACAAAGTGTAAGATGTCACAAAGGCAGCTCCCTGACCAATGAGGAGCAAGAGCAGGGGCATGTAGTGGGGAGGGTTAACTGCTGGTATCTTGAGAGACCTAATCCAACTGGAGAAGGAAGCAGAGCTGATTGGAGCCAAACCCAGCCAACATCATGTCGGGGAAAAAAATCCAGGCGAGCTCCTGTCAGACTCCATCCCATCTTATAAGAAGTGAGCTACAGTGTCCTTTGAGCTACGTGGACCGCCTCCTGCTTGAGGATCAACATACCCAAGGCTGGAATTCATCCACAAATCATTTCCGCCTTACCATGCTTGACCACCTTACTGACTACATCCTACAGATGGTAGCCAATGAGGCCATCAATAGCAATATGCACACCGTCCCACAAGATGATAGAGGCGTTGGCAGCAACGGACAGCGCCCCCAAAACTTGAAGAATGTGAGCTTCACTCTGTTTGATGAGATGCCTGGACCCAGGAGAAGTGGCTAAAGACTGGGTCCCAGAGCCTGGAGGGAGTCTTCACAGCCTTAGTCTTAGACAAAGCTTCTCATAGCTGAGGAATCCTTGGCCTCTGTCATCAGTAAATAAACGAGTTAAGTGCCACGCTTCTGACTGGCTTCTGTTTCTGCCATTCTGCGTTGGAGGCGTCTGTCAGACATCCGGGAGGAGACCTCCCATGGGAGGTGGAGGGTGGACGGGGCGGTCAGTGTGGGATGCTGGACTCGGGCATTTCGGGGAGCGGTTTCGCTGGGGACAGTGCGGGAAGCGGCCCTGAGGGAGTAGCGGGTCAGGGGGAAGAGACTTCCTCACTGGCGCTGAGCCAGGCCAGGCTTGTGAGGCCAGGAGGCTGGCGGGGTGGGGGTGGCTCTCCCAGGCATGTTGAATGCCCAGAAGGAGGGTGGGGGCTGAAGACCACGACTGAGGTGCCACAGGCCTTATTCCTGACCGGAGACCATGTGGAAGTCAGGAGGTGATGGCAGTGGGGGTGGGTGGGGAGGGTGGCATAGCAGCCGACACGCACTTAACGGGCCAGGGCTTCGCATGAAGATTGAGGAGCGACGGGGAAACCATGAAGAGGTACACGTAGAAGGAACTCTGCTCACGTTGATTTGATGGCCTTATACCCCGCCTCATTCCGAAAAAGGGCTCGAGGTAGGGATTATTAGCTAGTGCTGCGGTACTCTGTGGAGTATATCCTTCTGCCCTCTCTCGCGGACACTGGTCAACCGTATAGTACTATGAAAGGTAGCATCTGGCCTAAGACATGCGATCCTAGACGTTCTTTTTAAAAACCATTTGTTAATGTTTCTCTATTTTGAGAGAGAGCATACAGGGAAGGGGCTGAACGAGAGGGAGAGGGAGAATCCCAAGGGAACTCCCTACCACCGGCGCAGAGCCCGATGCGGGGCTCGATCCCAGGGACTGTGAGATCATGACCTGAGCCAAAACCAACAGTCAGACCCTTGACTGAGCCTCCCAGGTGTCCCAATCCTATGAAGTTCTTAATGGTTACTGTTAATAGATTTATTTAGAAATATACTCCATTATAAACTCCTGTAGTAATCTCATTCTCCATGAAACACCTAACCCGTCTACGATCATATACTTGATGGAGCAACATAGAGTTATCAGTGGCTGAATACTTGTTTGGAGAGGTACAAGTGTGTTCCGTGTAAGTTCTGTCCCAAGTGCTGGACTCGGGAGGACATACAGTTCTTACAAAGACTCTTGAGGCGTTTTGGGTTAAAAAGAGTTGTCACGTCAAGTGTTCTGGCAGTCTTTCCCCTTCCTGTGACTGTCAACATTTAATATTTTCTCCGGTTCATCATGTGCTCAAGCCCCCCCCCCCCACAGCCCCCTGGACTGTCACAGAGGGCTGGTCAGAGGTTGCCTAGGCAGCGTCGACAAAGGGATCAGAGGAGCCGGGTTGGCCATCCCAGTTCACCACTTTGTGGCCGTGTGATCTGGGACACTCCTCTGTTGCCTCTGAAAAGCACTTTCCCGTGTGAAATGGGGATAATAAGGGTTCCCCCGTCTTTGGATTTTTGCAAAGATTAAGTCATTGTGTGCCTGTCAACTGGCGCACAGCGCAGCGCCCGGCACGGGGTGCGCCCTGAGTGCGTGGCTGCACGTCTCTCCCTTTCTGTAGACCACATGCTTAGGCGTGCTTCCCCAGGTGCCCCTGGCCTGGATCTCACGCGATGGCGGGGGGCCTGGGCCACTGGCTGTGAGACCGCAGCCGGCTGAACCTCGGGGCGGGGAGAGACAGAGTGCCACGCAGAGGAAGCAGCCAGAGGTACACCCAGGAACCAGACGGGCCTCAGCCTGGTTTCCTCTCTGCTCCCCTCTGCCTGGGGACTCACCCTCTCTCTGCTTCCTGCCACCATATGTGTAGGCAGCAAGACCCAGCTTGGCTTTTAGCTAATTCACAGAAGTATCCTGAGAATAATTGTGTGGAGGTTGTATTTAGAGCTTGTTACAATATGCGCTTGTAAAACTACAAGAACCCTTTCCTCGCACTTACTTCCCCTTCAACCGAATATTTACAGAAACACTGTCAGCATGTCTACCCCACAAAATTCTTTTTCAAATTTCTTTACTCTTTATTTTCATAATTCAGTGATGGTGATGTGGGAGGGGCTCATGGAGGTACCATCCCAGGCATCTATGGCCTCTTTAAGCAGCTTTGTATCTCTTGCAGCCTCCTCTCCGTCTGCTTGGCCAGGTACTTCCTGGCCCTCAAGTGGTAGGTGGTCCTGGTAGGCCTTGACCACCTGTGTGACCTCCCGCTGCTCCTTGGTAGGTTGTTACAGAGAGCCACGAAACCCTCCTAGCCTTAGCCAAGACCAGTTCTTCCTGCCAACTGCAGGTGAAGATTCAGTAGGTTCTGGTCTCCAGGAAATGTAGTTTACGTGAGGGCACGTCAGCTTCCATGGCTGTGAAATGAGGAGGTTGGACGACATTATTTTAAATGTCTGCTTGAAGCATATGTACAATTACCACCCTAAGAGCTTTTCCTGAGGAAAGTTCTTACAGTACATGGGGCTTCTTTTGGATCTCCTTTTTATATTTGGGGGCACTTTGGCCCCAAGATGGTAATCCCCTCCCCTCTCCTCACCTCACAGTCAGAAGGCGAGCTTGTCTCTCCTACCTGATGTTGAGGCTCTCTCCTCTCCTGTGTCCCGAGAAATGGGCCTTGAGACAGACAGTGTTTCATGTTCTCCTCTGGGAAAAAGAAGATGAACTCGTCAGTACTGTCTTTTGAATGTTCAGTGTGTCTCTTGAATCTAGGGAAGTGCCATCAGCAACTCGTTTTCTTTGGGAAATGCTGATAGGTTAGGATAAAATGATTGATTTCATACTTTGATTTTATCTTTGTACTTGGCAAACGTAGGTCTTGTTCCACCGTATCTTATGTTGAGCCGTGTCACAGACACTTCTGCTTCTCAGTTATCTTGTTCTGAAAATTCTGACTCTGTCCACTGACGTGGTATTAAAGTTGATCATGTGGTGACATCGGAAGCCTGTACCCAAGAGCCTTTTCTTGGAAATACCTGTCCTTTTTCTTGGGAGTTCTCAGACAGAACCCCTTTGTTGAAAACAGGTCCTCTGTCCTGTAGCTGGTTGTATGGTCTTGTGGGAACCAGCAGAATTAAACAAAAAACAATCTGGAGGAGACAGACATGTATAATGGCTGGTTAATTTATTATTGATAATTTTTCACACGTAAAAACTTCTGTGGGAGGGCATAAAAATAATGCAAATGAAGGCAAAATTACTTTTTGCCCCTGTGGTATGCAAAAGAAAGTAATAAAGCCAATTCAAAAAAAATGAGTCTTTTGATTAAGACTATTTTAGAAGTCTGGAGCAGGTTCTGAACATGTGTATTTTAATAAAAGCTCTAGGGATAAGTTTTATGTATAACTTCATTTTGAAAGCACTGACCTAGAAGATACTTGTTGCAAGTTAAAATAGATTGCAATCAAACATTTAAAATTAACTGAAGTTGCACTGACAATATTGTAGTGTTGTTGCCTTAATATCATCAGGTAAAGTACCACCAGGATTCCACTAAATGGAAACAATGGACAGGGGTGCCAAGGTGGCTCAGTTGGTTAAGCATCTGACTGTTGGTTTTGGCTCATGGTTTGTGAGTTCAAGACCTGCACTGGGCTCTGTGCTGGCAGAGTGGAACCTGCTTGGGATTCTCTCCTTCTCCCTCTGACCCTGCCCCACTCAGGCTTGCTCACTCTCTCAATCTCGAAATAAATAAATAAACTTAAAAAAAAAAAAAAAAACAATGGCCAGTGAGAATAGTGACAAATCTCTAGGAACATCTTATATATGACACAATTTCTAAAATATTTATGTTAGTAATATTAACCCTATTCACATTTAACCTAGAGAACATTGACCACCTCTTTTGAGAATTTGTTCCCATGCAACTCTTAAACAGTAGTATATCAAATAAATCTCATAATTCTACTACTTCTCTTTCTGCAAGGTGACAGAATCTTTGTGACTTTCAGGGCCTTCTGGGAAATCTCAGAGTTTTAATTGCAAGATATATTTTGAATTGTTTCATTTTTCATTTAGTATTAATTTTGGGAAAGCAAAAAGTAAAATTACCAGGACACTTAAGCTCTTAGGATTATGGAGGGGCACTTGAGTGGCTCAGTCGGTTAAGCAGCAGACTCTCGATTTCAGCTCTGGTCATGATCTCATGGTTCATGAGATCAAGCCCCACATCAGGCTCCACACTGACACTTGCTCTCTCTCAGAATAAATGCATAAACTTAAAAAATTTTTTTTAAAAAGGATAGGATTATGGTAGCTTCCGAACATGAATGGTTGTAGCTTGGCTACCTATTACTTAAAGTGGCAATGTAATAAACAACCATCCAAAAGTTATGTAACTTCTGTTTATTTTAAAGAGAATAATCAGGGTCATGATGAAATCAGAACAAGCTGAAAAAAGTTATTTTTTTGAAATACAAAACGGCAGATTATGAAGAAGGTAGCTCAGAGAAACTGATTTTGAACTTCTGACTTTCAGAAATGTAATCAAATAAATGTATGTGTTTTGAAAGCCATGAAGCTTTTGGTAATTATTTGGAGCAGTCATAGGAAACTCATATGGCTAAGGTGTGACCTTTTATAGTCTTTTAGTAAGACCAGACCCATGCTCTTACAAAACTTGGTCTTTCTTACTTGAAAGCAAATCAAATCCTCAGATTGAGTTAATATGCACCATAATATTTGATACTAAAGTAACCACAATCTCTTTTTGAAAATCCTGTAAATAAACTTATGAAAATTGAGTCCAATTTGGAAAAATTTAGTACAAATTTGCGTCCCTTTTCAAGTTCTATTTTTGTGACCCTTCTACAGCTTTCTGTACATGCTCACTTTTATATTTTATCGTTCTCATTCCTGTTCCACAACAAAAAGCCATTTTACTTTAGAACAGCAATACCTTATGGGCTATAATGTATCCAAAATAAAACAGACTGAGATAGTAGATCAAAAAAATTAAAACTAGAGAAACAGATTCAACATCATTGCATTCGTGCTTTGGATTCACCTGGATCATCAAGAAAAGAAAGACACACGTGGGATTAAACTCTGCCTCAGGTGCACTTCTCTTACATTCAAATTTACCTAGCTCTGGTAGGTTAATGTATTGGGAATTTCTATTTGACCTCTCAGATGATTAGAAGATAATTGTCAGAACAAGATAAAACCATGACGTTCATACAGATATGAAACTAACATGTTTAAAGGTTTTCCTTAACCCACGAGAGAACCATTAGATGTTACAACTATGCCTTAGGAGTAAAGGCCATGCCCTAAAGTAAAACCTCTAATAGAGCCACCCTTAAAAATAATGAAATCCTACCCTTATAAATTCTGTAGAAGAGATAAAATTTGGAGTCTGATTCCTTAAAATTAATCAGGCTTGGGGAAACCTTGGGTTTTCTCCGTAACTACCTTAACAAAACATAAAAACAAACCTATTGAACTGCCTACTGGAACAAAAAATCAACACTTTTCAGAGGAAGATAGCAGAACCTGGAATCTCTAACATATTCACATCATCCAGTATACAATAAAATTTATTCAACATGCAAAGAAACAGGAAAATGTGACCTATAGTCAAAAAAAAAAAAAAAAGGAAGCCAATATGCCCTATTGTTGGACTTTTTAGACAATGATTTTAAAGCATTTATTCTGTGATCAAAGAACTAAAGGAGAATATTTTCAAAGAATAAAAGGAAATACAGTCTTAATGAATGAACAGGTAGGGAATTTCAACAGGTAAATGGACACTATAACCAAATTAAAACTTTAGAACTTAATTGGGAATTTGAATGAGTCACTTCTCCAAATCCTTCCCAATTTCTATACCCCAGAAACAACTATGTCACCTTCTGGGTATCTGCCTGCTGTTTGTCTCACCTGCATGTTAAAGTGCTTTTTAAATGCAAAAAAAAAAAAGGTGGGGGGGGGAGCGGGGCAGGGGCGCTTGTGGGTGGCTCAGTCCTTAAGCATCTGGCTTTTGGTTTCAGCTCCTCACTATCTCAGGACATCCAGCTCCACACTGTCAGTGCAGAGCCTGCTTGGGATTCTTTCTCTCTGCCCCTCCTGCGTGTGTTTTCTCTTTTTCTGAATAAACTTAAAAAAAGAAAACAAACCTAAAAATAAAGTCTTAAAAAGATAAATGCAAAAAAAAAAAAAACCACTTTGGAACTTAAAATTACAATAACCCAACTAAAAAACACACTACACGGGTTCACCATCAGCTTGGAGGTGGCTGAAGGAGTCAGTGAACTTGAAGACTGATCAATAGGAATTATCCAGTCAGAAAAAAAACAACAAATAGAACAAAACAGATATCCTTGAGACTTTTTTTTTTTAAAAAGTGTTATATTGGCTTTTCTGTGTGGCTCTTTGGACATAAGGAAGTAATAGTTCTCTTGATATGTAAAGCTGAACTCATCTTCTATTCATTTCTCTGGGACCCCAAAGGGCTACTGCAGCTAGAAAGAAGCGTGCTATGATAACATAAATGAATAATTGTGTTAAGGAAATAATCTTCCAGAATTTTTACTGACTCCATCTTAAGATGCAGTATATAGTACAAGCATTAGGAAAATTTTACTCATTATCTAACGTTCAGCTGAGCAATGACATTCTATTATAGTTATCTTTTCAAAATCATAAGTATAAAAAAATCATACACCGTGCATTGTCATGGTTAGACACATGGACTGTGGTGACGGGGTACCTGGATTTAACTTCTGGCTCTACCATGTATTAATTGGGTAACTGTGGGCAAAATACCTAGTTTGCTCATCTGTAATATGGGGCTAGTAATAGCTCATCCTTCATAAGTTTTGGAATTTATGGGAAATGATATATGTAAAGCACTTGGAATTTCACCTGGCACATATGTGTCAGTTGTGATCATCAAATATATATTTTCCTCGAATCTTTTAAGAGTAGAATATTTAAAGGAACAGAATATTGAAAGACATTAATTAATTAAGACATTAATTGAAACATTAAAACATTAATTGAAAGTATTAATTGAAAAAGTGTCTCTTTTCAAAAGTCTTCCCTAATGTGCTTTAGAGGACGAAACAGCTATTACCTTTCCCCTGCTAATCAGCAGAGGCATTCCTTTATGAAAGCGGAGATATTGCCTGCTTCTTGGAATAGCTGTCTACCACAGATAAACATTACTCTGAGCTACTGGGTGTGTTCAGTGTGTAAATAGATTGTGGGAACACGAGAGGCTGGTTTTTCAAGTTCCTTCTCCTAGCGCTCTGTGAGGGTCAAGTAGACCAGCATTGTATACCTTGTATGTCCGAAAGAAAAGTGCATCTACAAAATACTCTAACCATCATATTGAGGTAAGAGTCATGTGCTTAGGGGTCTTCAGGGTGACATCACCTTTCTTGATTTTTGATCTCTGTGTGGTCGGGGGTTGGGGTTTGCTTTTCAGGAAATGAATGACTCTTTCCACTATTTGACATGAGATTTTACAATGAAATGAGAAAGAAAGGAATATATACAGAAGGGACATTTTGACCGTTGGGCTGCTGTGTAAGTTTGATGGCTTGAGGAGGGGAATAGAAGCATCTTCTGGTTCCTAGGGCTTAATTGAATCTATAAGTTGTAACCTTGTGCTAGATCCTACTGAACAATGAGTGTCTCCATGAACAAATATATATCTCCTAGTGACATAAAGACCTCAGGTTCACAGCAGAAGTCCTGTCACTTTACCAAAAACTGGTCGCACCTTTGTATATAAGGTAGCAATCCTTGTGTTCTGATTTTCTTTCATTTGTTTAAATCTCAGATGTTTTATTTAGCATTGTTGAATAACAGTCCTGTTCTTGATATGGTTAAATATCCAATGTGGTTATATGTTTAACAGAAAAATTGCAAAAGTCTGAAAACTTTGGAATACTTTCCACATGAATGTGGTGTTTTTAACACCGTGAGGAAATGAGATCCTGACTGAATATGAACGTATACTAGAAAGATGCATCAGGTTTTCGGAAAATTCTTTTTTATACAGACTGTTTTAATTAGCAGTGCTTTCTTTCTCATTTAAGTGTAAAATGCATTTTGGAACACAATATATCAAACCAGGTACTTGGAGAGAAAAGGTGTTATATATTTAAAGCATTCAAAATCATGTATAGCAAATATTACTTGTATATGATGACGTATTTTAAAATCTTAGCCTCCTTAAAATGTCTTTAAAGCACAGGAATTTGGTGTTTAATTTTTTTACTTTATAATAAGATGTTTGCATATTTAGACAACAGCTGAAGCACAAGACCGTTACAATTTATACCCCATGACTTAAGTGCACGAGGACATTCAAATGGACTCTAGTGAAATCCTTAAATGGATCTATACATCCCTGAGTGTGTGTGTACACATTTACATATGGACAACTAATATTGGGGAAACAGATAAGAAGGAAGATGAGAAAATGTCTTTTTGTTGTCAAATCATGGTTATTCTGGGCACTTAGGATTTTCTGAAATTCTCTGCCAGCCGGAGTTTGGGAGTTAGCTGTGTTGTCATTCAGTTTATTCCAGTTTGTTAATGTCTTCTAATTGGTTTAGGGAATGAAATAATATTTCTACCTCTTTGTGTCTTGGAGGCACATTTAGTGTTTTTGTTGAAACTATTTTCTTATGCTAATTTCGTATGTTAAAGAAATGCAGCTTTAATATGTGGAATGAGCAGTTTGTTTTACCTAAGCTCTCTTCTACAATGGCATATGTTATGCCTGTTTTGCCAGCATATGTAATAACTTAGCTAATCATCTTTAATACTTTCTATTTAGAATCTACTTGTAACTCTGTTTTTGTACATCCCATATGCTGCTTGTGTATGTACTGTTACTCTCACACGTTCACCCCCACACATACTTCCCCACTTTTGGATGATTTCACAGGGTTCTTTAACTTCTCTCCAACTTGGTTTCATTCCTGGCTCTGTCTTTCTGTGGGTAGTAGCATTGCTTCCTGTGACTTCTGCTTACCATGCTTTCTCCACATCTTTCATCACACCTAAGCCAGAGACATCCAATTATACTGAACACAGCAGTAATAAAAGAGGTGGTTCCATTGCTTCCATCATTTGTAGAGCTGGCAACTGAAGTGGCTACATTAAGTTCTGGAAGATCATCGGGGAGTCAGGTAGACCTCTTCGAGGTACAAACTCTGATAAATACATACACTCTGGGATAGGAAATTTACTTGATCTGGTTTTTCTCCCCTTTCACCACAACACATCTCTAAGAGGTACTTAATAAAATCTGCCCCTTCGTGCCTTGCTACCCATTCTCTCTCTTTTTAAAAAAATTTTTTAACGTTTATTTATTTTTTGAGAGTGAGAAACAGAGTGTGAGCGGGGGAGGGGCAGAGACAGACAGACAGACAGACAGACAGAATCTGAAGCAGTCTCCAGGCTCCAAGCTGTCAGCCCAGAGCCCAACGCGGGGCTCGAACCCACGAACTGCAAAATCATGACCTGAGCCGAAGTTGGAAGGTGAACCAACTGAGCCACCCAGGCGCCCCCCGTTTTCTCTTTTAATAAAACCCCACTTTATTTTAGTTTCCCTGTGATATAACATCTATCTTTGTCACTTTATTGGCATTGCACTTCCAAGGGTCACTTGTGTTGCTATTAGGAAATCTAATTACATTCATTCGTTCATGCATTCATTCAGTAAATATGCAACTCTCATGTCTGCCTTTGCGTACCTCTAGTATAGTTAGGAAAGATGTTAATTTACCTAAATAATTCATTTCAATTATGATAGGTGCTATGAAGGATGCTTTTCCAAATCCTCATTCTATTTGACTCCTTTGCTCTATGTGACATTCATAATCACTTCCTACGTCTTGAATCCTCCCTTCCTTGTTAATCCATGACTCTATATTATCTCTTCAGCTACTTTTCTACAACTTTGCCTCTCGCTGTCTCCTTCTCTTCCTTACTTGTCCGTTCCCCCAAAGGTGTATCATTTGGCCCATAATCTCTTTCTTCTTCTCCTTGCCTGTGATGTCCCATGAAACCATAGTTTTAAATATCACCTCTAAGTGAATGCTTGTAATATATCCATTTCCAGATTGTTCCATCTATTATGTATTTTCTCACTCATATGTCCAACTGTCACCTAATATTCGTCATGGTTGTAGCCAAACTCACTGTCTTTCATGTCCTCCTCTTTTCATCCATGTTTCTGCTAATGGTGTTGATGGTCTCCTGGTTTTGCACATTTGAAACCTCAGAGTCACTTTTGATTCTGACTTTTCCTTTGCTTTCAGTACCCAAACCATTATCAGTTCCAATTATTCTTTTCATTACAATGATGTCTAGAATCATTTCTCCTGTATCTTTTTGGTTATTATTTTTTTTTCTTTTATGCTTTATTTTCTCATCCTCTCCTCCCTCAGTCTGAGAGCCACTTAGAACTTGAGTTCTTGGTTAGACCCCACCTCCACCAGAAAGTCCACGGATATCTTCTTTTCCCAAACCTTGGTGACAGTATTATAAGTGTGATAGAAAGAACACAGGCGTTGGTAGCCAAATATCCAGCCTTAAGTTCTTATTTTAACATCTAGGGCCTCCTGTGCACTTTCTCTCTCTGCCAGCCTCCGTTTCCTCACACTAATCCTATGTCATGCGGTGGTCACAAGAAACAAATAGGATCTTGGAGACGAAATCGTTTTCAAGTGTGAAGCACTATATAAACATTAAAGTAAGATTTGCTAATAGAAGAATAAGTCAGAGACAAGGACAAAGGTCCTGGGTCTTAAATACTGGGACAGTATAGTGTAGGCCCTGGGAAGCTGGACTCTCCAGCCAGACCACCTGCTTTTGAATCCTGGCTCTACTACTTAACAGCTGTAAGAAATTAGGAAACTTAGTTAGCTTCTCTGTTCCTGAGTTTCCTCTTCTGTAAAATGGGGGTAGTAAAAATTTCTACTCAAAGGGATATTGTAGGGTTGGAAGGGTTAATAGACGTAAAATACTTAAAAACAATGCCTGGCACATTTTAAGTACTCTTAAGTGTGGAAGTGGTGGTGGGTCATGTGGATACAAGGTGGGAATGATATATTAGAATGGAGTTACCTTATGCAGATCAGTGCCCCATCAAGGGTGGAAACACACAACCACAGAGTGAATACGTATACTTGGCTAAATCCCTCGTGACTCATAAAAAATGGTCCTCCCCTCTGCCGCAGAATTGAGCAAATGTACATCGAGGAGCCATGCATATTCTGAACAACCGGTTGGGGTTCAAGGATAGGGATAATGGTCTTTCAGACACTTTGGGGAAGTTAAAAAGGAATGGTAAATAGTTTGCCTTTTGGAGTCATGAGATATGTCAGTATTTCATGGAATCAAAATATCAGGATCCAGATGTCAAAAAAGAGACAACTATCCTCTGTATTCTAGAAATTTCTTTCTTTTTTTTTTTTTAATTTTTTTTCAACGTTTTTTTACTTATTTTTGGGACAGAGAGAGACAGAGCATGAACGGGGGAGGGGCAGAGAGAGAGGGATACACAGAATCGGAAACAGGCTCCAGGCTCCGAGCCATCAGCCCAGAGCCTGACGCGGGGCTCGAACTCACGGACCGCGAGATCGTGACCTGGCTGAAGTCGGACGCTCAACCGACTGCGCCACCCAGGCGCCCCAAGAAATTTCTTTCTTTAACAAGCATAGGCTTATAACATTTCACAGTGCAAGGGACCTTAGAAATTCTCTTCTTCTCAATTTATAGGCCCATTGGCCAGAGTATGTATCTTTACTCACACAGTAGTTTAGTTTGAGCGAGGGTTTTTTTCCCCCGTGTTAAGAAAACAGATAATAATACTTAAAACATTCCACGAGTGGTTTGAAGTGCTTTAAATTATTTAAACAATTGAATCTTCATGAGAATCCCACAAGATATCATCACCATCATCATCATCATCATCCCATTTACATAAGAATAAATTTAGGATCATAGAGGTTATGCATAACTAATGATAATTGAGCCAGGTTTCAAAGCCAGGCGGGCCAGGGCCAAAGCCCATATTCTCCATCACTGAGTCCTATCATCTCGGCCCCTCTGTGCTCTGGCCTTTGGTTATGCTGCTCCAGTTCTCCTTGACAAGTGCTATTAAATGCTTGATAGTTTTTCATAACATATAAAAATTACTAAAATGAGATTTGCACTAAGTTTCCCAGTGTCTTTGCGAGAGGAGTCTGATTTTTTTTTTCTCGTCTATGATTCTGTATGCGAACATCAAAGGTCTCAAATAATGATCTTCTCTATTTCCTAGACAGCATATCATACTGTAAATTGGCGGGTACTTTGCACTGTTACTTCATTGTGGTTTCTGGCCACAGGGATATTCTCTTGAATGTGTGTTCGTTTCCATCTTTGTTTTTGCTAACATTTCAAAAGTTCAAACTCAGTATTTAGAATTGCTGTGTTATTTCATTTTCCTATTTTAACTCCTTGTTCATTTAAGTGTTCTTTCACTTTCGTGTTTTTCTTTTTACTTTAAGCATTATTGGCTACGAAAATAATTTACTAGGCTTTTACTTCATTTTCTTCTTCACTGAATAAAAATATTAAAATCAGTCTTTCCTCCACTGAACCCCTTAATAACTTTATTCATCTCCAAGTAGACATAATACCGTTTGTAACTCATGTTAGAGTTTAATTTAGCAGTTTCCAGTCCTTGCAACAGTTGACTTATCCAGGCTAATTTGATTTAATCTTTCTAATCGAATGCCAGGAAGCACTCTGTTCCTACATTAAAACACGTCCAATTCATTGAGGGGTCTGTGGTTCGTGTAAATAGACTTCACTTTGGTGTTGTACAGTCAGAAAATATTCCCAAAAGCGTTATCAGGACTTGGAGAGAAACTAGGAAGATGTATAAAGAAGCAACTTTAAGAGGTACTTTTTAAAAATAAATAAATAACTGAAACAAGTAAAAATTTTCCAAACCAAACAATGTAATTTTGAAAAACTCATTGAACATTAACAGTTTATTCTAAGAATGGAAGTGATAGATTTTACCACAGAATATGGAGTTGGGATGGGAGCTGTGTGTAGAGAAATCATACTTGGAATGTCGCCATCAAATAATGATGTTCCAGGATTCAAAAATAGACTTTGAATCTAAACATACTTTTATTTGGATTGCAAATAGTTCAGCAACAGCCCACTTGGTAAACACAGACCAAGAAAGGTCGTAATAAACATATTTATTTAATTCATGTGTCGAGAGTATAGAAAAATCCATTAATAGATCCTCCCAAGAGCCGTTTGTAGACAGCAATGATTTTTAGTCTCCTGGCGTGAAATTACATTAAAATCAGTATATGATGAAAATGTTTGAAATGAATTTCATTTAAATCAGTTGATATATCAAGGATATGGTCTCAAACAAAGCAGTAAGGGCCTAATAGAAATAGGCATTTTTTCCGACTTTCAGTAAATAATGGTATATCCAAAGATGTCTGTGTCTACAAACAAATGTATGATTTTAAAGTTTTACATTTTGACTAGGACTAGACATATATTAAAACACATTTTGTGGGGCGCCTGGGTGGCTCAGTCCGTTAAGTGTCCGACTTCAGCTCAGGTCATGATCTCGCGGTCCGTGATTTCAAGCCCCGCATCGGGCTCTGGGCTAATGGCTCAGAGCCTGGAGCCTGCTTCCGATTCTGTGTGTCTCTCTCTCTGCCCCTCCCCCGTTCATGCTCTGTTTCTCTCTGTCTCAAAAATAAATAAATGTTAAAAAAAATTAAAAACAAAACATTTTGTGACAAAGAATCACTGCCCTCTGGTTAAGAAAGCAGCCCGGGGAAATAACTACAAGGAACTCCAGTCAATAATTTGGAAAAAGAAAAGACTAGAATGTTTTGTTTGCATTAGCCATGCTTAAGAAGGAAGAATTTAACTTAACTTCAAACCGCTCATAACTGTCATCTAATTTGGTTGGCTATTACTGAGTTTGAGCTCCAAACACAGGAAGGTTATTTCTAAATCAGTTATATACAACAAACAAAATAGCTATTGATTTTCTTTCAAGTGAATTCCTGTTTGACTTTTTTATTGTCCTTGTGAGTAATAATTGTGTGTTTGGTTTTATACTTAAGCACAATAGGATGTAACTAAGTATTAGCACCACACAGATCTACAGAATAGGTTCCTGAACAATGAGGATAAAATCCAGGGATAATATTCGATTGATTATATTGAAAAACTATTGACCCTGGGTCAGCCAACATAAAATGTAGGTCCATTGCTGCCACTAATAATCTTAGTAACTGGTCACACTTTCTGTGGTTTACTATGACCCAAGGACTATTCAAGTGTTTTTCATGTAACCATGATCACGTCTTGGTTTAGTCATGTCTGTGAGTCATTTGACCTTGGTCAAATTAAGTACTTCTAGAAGTATCTCCCTGGGATAGTTTTTCTCCTCCCCTGGTTTCTACCTTTCTTCCTGGTTCATAGGCTCACCCAATCTGTGCTGGCATCTATAAAGCTGTTGCTGATTTGGCCTTGTTCCCAATGTCTCGCCAATTGGCATCCTCTCTATGACCTTTTGTCAACGGTAGAGGAGCCTGCATTCTCTGGGGTAGAGGAGCCTGAATTCTCTCGGCTCGTAGGTCTGCTGTTCCCTGTAGACTTCCTCTTATCTCAACCATGCTAAGTTCCCCTCCCCCAGCTGAGCTCCTCAGGCCATGCTTGCAAGAGCCAAGTAGCACCAGGCCCTTCCTAACCTATTTTTCTTTACCCTCTCCACATCCTGACCACTGCTGGAGGCTTCATTTCCTTTTTTAGTCAGGAGAAGCTGTTCCAGTGTCTTATCCTACGTTTTCTCTATACTGTCTTCTAATAAAACTTGATGTTCTGACCTCCAAGCTTTGTTCTTGGTAGAGAGAACACCTAGCTTGAGGAACATTTGAAGAAAAAGAAAACATCGAGAACAGTGTTGTTTCCCAAATGATCCGTGGCAAAGAACCAGTTCCTTTGTTTTTAATTTTCCAAGCCACCTCAGACTAACACTTTTTTGTAAATTGTGTTGTGTCATGATTCCATGGATGACACACTCCTTTGGCATGTCACTGTCAAATTTCTATAAAAGTTTTTAAATGTTATCAGTTTTGTATGTGTCTTGTCCCAGCACCAGTATGTGAACCACGTTTAAATATTTTTATTTTTTTAAGTTTTATTTATTTATCTTGAGAGTGAGAGAGCACGTGTGCAAGTGGGGGAGGGGCAGAAGGAGGGAGAGAGAGAGAGACCCGGGCAGCCTCCACACTGTCAGCGCAGAACCCGATGTGGGGCTCGAACACAAGAACCGTGAGATCATGTCCGGAGCCGAAGTTGGACGCTTAACCGACTGAGCCGCCCAGGTGAACCACGTTTAGAGCAGCATTGCCACAGACCCCACCTTTCCTAGGAACAAAGGATCTGTATTTACTGCAGTCCATCTTTCATTTTTCTGATGTGTCTGTATGTCCATCTCTGTACAGTCTTTTGGTGCCTACAGATGTGCACCCTCAAAAGCAGGAGTACTGGGCCTTGGTATAAGACTGACCAAGACAAAATTATGTGGGTATACAATACAGTATAATGGTCGTGAACACAGTCACTAGAGGAACCCTGGCTTATTTGGAATCCCCCCTCCACCACTTGTGCGCTGTGTGGCATTGGGCACGTGTTTTAGTCTCCCTCTGCCTTGTTTTCCCTCTCTGTAATATGGTAATGATAAAAATAAGTAACTCCAAGTGTTGATGCGACGATTGCATGACTTAACATATGTAAACCAAGACCCTGTAACAGTGCCTGGCCTTTGTAAGTAAGTGCTATGTGAGTGTTTACCATCATTTTTACCATGAGCCATAAGGTAAAGGAGTTAAGGCAAGTGTACTAATGAAGCTGGAAATAAACAACCCAATGTAAAATATAATGCCACATGGATAACAGAACAGATATAATTGATTATGACTTGGATAACGTGAAGTATAATAATGGTTTCTTTTTGGCTTTGCATTTGCTATCTGAGGAATTCTGTGGCTTCACATGGAACAAGAGTATGTGACAGGGAATGATGCTAGGCATTTGGCATTAGCCATTCCTTTTGATTCTCCCAGAAACCCCACGAGGTGGGTATTATCAGTATCTCCAGTTTACGTAAGAATAAACTGAGGTTCAGAAGGATTAAATAGCTTCTTTAACATAGTAGGTAGGAAAGCTGGGGTTTCCACTCAGAGCTTCCTGACTCCAAAACCTGGAGTTCTTGCAATTGGCTGTTTGAGCTCTCCATTGGAAACCCGTGGGAAGTTTTAAAACTACAGTGCCTTACCACCAAATTCTTTAATTTGATTAAAAAAAACCCCCAGCTCTACTGAGAGAAAATGCACATACCATGAGATCTACCCATTTGGAGTGTGCAGTTCAATGTTTTTTTAATATATTCATACATTAAACACCATCCCCACAATCTAATTTTAGAACATATTCATCCTGGGGTGGGCCTGACAGCAAAGTCCCTGAGGTCTTAGCTTCAGGGCTACAGACCCTGTAGGAGATCTTGAATGGACTTCAAATGGTCGTGAACCTTTTTTAGGATCCACAGCTCTTGTTATCTTTCCCAAAGGAGTAGAGATGCAGGGGTGCCTGCGTGGCTTACTTGGTTGAGCCTCCGCCTTTGGCTCAGGTGATGATCTCACTGTCTGTGAGTTCGAGCCCCGCGTCGGGCTCTGTGTTGAGCCTGCTTCGATTGTGTGTCTCCCTCTCTCTCTGCCCCTCCCCTGCACATGTTCTGTCTCTCTTGGTTTCTCAAAAATGAATGAACGCTAAAAAGAATTTAAGGAATAGAGATGCAGCTCAGATGGTACTAAGAGACTCTAGACTGGTGTGTTCTCAAACTTTAGGGTGCATGCAAATCACTGGAGCCTCTTGTTAAAATTCAGGTTCAAATTTAGTAGGTCTGGGATGCAGTCAGGCACACAATAATTTTGATTATAGGAATACTAACGTGAAACAGATAAGTGAAACATTATCTGCCCTACAATCCCATTCTTCTCATTGGTGAATCTGTGTTACCAAAAATCCAATCAACAAACAAAACCAGACACGAATATTCAATCGTTTTTTTGTTTTTTGAATTTTGTCAATAAAATATTTCTGGGCATCTGTTTTCTCTTATTATGTAAGTATCTACAAAATAGTTTTGCCTCTTGGACCAGAAAGCCTAAAATATTTACTGGCTGGCCCTTAATAGAAAAATTGTGTTAACTCCTAGTGTAGACCAAAGTATGACCACCTTCGAGGAATAAATGTTATTCATCTTACTCTCCACAGCTCTTTGCTGCATTTGGCAGACATGGCGTTACCAATCAGATGGCTAAGAATAGTAAGTATGAGGGGCAGCACGCTGGCTGCATTTATGGATATTTCTTCCTCTAGAAAAGAGGTCTGGGTAGGTGAGAGTCAACTTCTGGTTTAGTTTACACATAGATCTTCCTGGAGTTGCAAGCTACTTGCCTGAATAGCATGGAGAGCTTTCCACAAAGGATCTAGTGTCTTCTCAGCTAGGTCGTGTTGACAAGACTTTGGAAGCGGGATTCTCTAGGAACAATTTGCAATCCACAAAGACAGCTTGGTTAATTGGGGTTGGATGCTAGTTAGCTGAACTTATTGGCAGAATGTTGCATCTTCTTATACCAGCCTTCAAGCCCCCTAATGTTTAAGGTGTTTGTTAAGGGTTAGGGTTATCTGACCATGAATTTTACATGTATGAAGACATTTCTGCTGATTTTCCAACATTAGCTCACTTTGATTCCTGTGAAAAGGAACTGCTAAAACATTATGACTCTTCGAAATTCTCCAGGCTTCAAGTGGTCTCCTGCACTATAGTCTTTATTATCAATCTTCTTCTCAGATGGACACCTGAGGAACTATTCTTTCCTTTGGTTTTGATAAACAACTTCAGATATCCTTGCCGATAACTCGTTTTTAGCCTGGACCTCTATTGTCTGTCCATGTATCTATCTACCTTTGATGCAAGACGTTGTCTGTTCTCAACACCCATCCCAAATAATCCTTGTTACCACAAGGTCCATAACTGGTGGCCAGATTTTAGAATGCTCCAGGGGGACAAGTACAAAGTGTGACCTTGACGGAATTAGATTATACACCAAGATAATTGAAGGATTTACTAATTATATTATTAAAGGGTAGGATGTTAGGGCAAGGAATTTGTGATATAACCCTGGATTGGGGTGAATTTACTGATATGGTGCATTTTCCAAAGATCCTGGGTTTAGTGTAGTACTTCATGTAGCTGGTGGGATTTGTAACAGTTTACTTGATTGGTTAATTGAAATATTAACTTAACGGTGGCCTACATAGAGTCTAAGTGATATACTTGACTCTCAATTCATTAGACTCAACTGCATACCCCACTGCGTTGATTATCCCTTCTTAGTGTTTCATTAGCTCATTTTGTTCCTTTGTCCCTTCTTTAATCATTATTTATCATGCTCCTATCCCGGGCCCTTTTCATATGTTCTCACTTGCATAACCTTAGGGACCACATAAACACCAATGATTCCCACTGAAATGCCTCTAGTGTAGACTTCTCTGATACACTGTAGTTCCATATTCCAAACGCCCTTTTGGACAGATCTTTGTTGATGTTTGCCTCATAAGCACTTCGACCTCAACATGTTCAAATTTTCAAATGTTTTCTCTCAACTTTTTCTGTCTTGTATCCTCTATCTCTGTTAACAGCATTACCATCAGCATTCCATTTACTCCAGTCCTACTGAATCAGAATCTCTGGAGATGAACCCTCCGGAATCTGTGTTTGAGCAAGTCCCATAGGTGATTTTTATGTACACTAGCATTTAAGAATCTTTATAGTTCCCTATGCTGGAAGCCTCAGAGTCATACCCTCTCCTGTTTACCACCTACATCTAG
The DNA here is from genome assembly GCF_023721935.1 of Panthera uncia. Taxonomy (NCBI): domain Eukaryota; kingdom Metazoa; phylum Chordata; class Mammalia; order Carnivora; family Felidae; genus Panthera; species Panthera uncia. The sequence continues at coordinate 31,851,523 of NC_064817.1, forward strand.
TTGGTAGCTGGATCTTATTGAGGTCACCCCAAATGTCTAAAAAATGACCCTTGGGTCCTTCCCCACTACCCCACTTTTGCTTCCTAATCTGTCCCTGGCACTCCTGCAGGAGCCTCCATGCTGTCTGCATAACCTCTGCCCTCTCTTTTGTATAATCACTGAATGCTGGTATCTTTCAAAAGCCAAATCTAAGAGAGAAAGCTGACTGTGCTATTTCTTGACTTAAAAGCACTCAACAGCTTGATGGCATGGGAGCAGTTTTCAGACTTTTTAAGGTCGTGGAACTCTTTCTTCAAATAGAACCGTGCCAGGAAATCCAACTTATAGAACAGATAAAAGCAGAGCTGCTCTGTTTGAAGCAGGGGTCGGCGCCACAGCCTTGGCCACTCAACCTGCCTTGCTGCGTTTCCTAAGAAACCATTCCCAAAGACACAGTTTGAAAAACACTCGATAAAGTCCAGATGCTTTATTTGGATACCACATTCCTCTCTGGCTGGCACCCTCCTTCTTCTCACCTCTCCACCATTAACTCGGACCCCAGCCCTGGGATTATTCATTATTCCCTGGACTAGTTGTATGTCCTTGTGACTTTTCGTATTTACTGTCTTTACATCCTTGAATGGCTACTCGCCTCTTCCTAATTGTTCTTTTTCTTTGAGTTCTCACAGCCAAGTTGGCATTTATAAGACTGTTCTTTTTATGTGTATGTCTGTCTCCGCTAGAAAATGGAAAGCTCCTTGGGATATAGCCCATGCTTTCTTCCTCTGGGTATCCCCTAGATCCAGCATAGTTTCTGACACATGGTTTTACACATGCTTATTGTGACCCATTCTCTCTCTTCTTTGCTTTTATTTTTTTCCAGACCGAACATGCCTTAATGAATTAAACATTACCTTGAAAAACAACTTTATTAACCTCAAAGCTATATGACAATACTACTGAAATATTTTCCTGTTTGATATCCGAGCATAATAATCCATGGAAATATGCATTGTGTATCATGGCATATGAAGCTGAGCTAATACTGGTACAATGTATTTTTGACAGCAATGACATTTGCTGTCGTTTTTTATGGATAGTGTATGTTATGTGTATTCTTTGTAGAAACGTGAAATTAAAGACAATTATAAAGAAGAAATTAAAATATAGCCATAATGTAACTCCCCAGAAATAGACCTAATATTTTGACTTATTTATTTCCATTCTTTCTTCTGTAATATTTAGGTGTGTATACATTTCCTTTTAAATTGGAGCCATAGTGGCACCTGGGTGGCTCAGTTGGTTAAGCGCCGACTTCGGCTCAGGTCATGATCTCACAGTTTGTGAGTTCACGTCCTGTGTTGGGCTCTGTGCTGACAGTTCCAAGCCTGGAGCCTGCTTGAGATTCTGTGTGTCTCTCTCTCTCTGCCCCTCCTCTGCTTGAGCTCTGTCTCTGTCTCTCCCTCAACAATAAAATTAACATTAAAAAAAATTAAAAAGTAAAATTAGAGCCATAGTGTGTAAGTACTTTTATATCCTGATTTTTTTCACTTCATATTATGAGCCCTCCATCATGTCATCATATACGAGAATCTTAGTATTGTTGAGAATCTTACTAATAAAAATTGTGGACTTTCTAAGCAATTTCCAAGAAATTTGTGAGTTCTTTTTTTTTAATGTTTATTCATTTTTGAGAGAGAGAGAGAGACAGGGAGGGAGTGAGGGAAAGAGGACATGAGCAGAGGAGGGGCAGAGAGCAAAGGAGACACAGGATACAAAGCAGGCTCCAGGCTCTTAGCTGTCATCCCAGAGCCTGACGTGGGACTGAAACTCACAAACCGCAAGATCACAATCTGAGCCAAAGTTGGATGCTTAACTAACTGAGCCACCCAGGTGTCCTTGAAATTTGTGAATTCTTAATGGAAAGTCTAGGAAACTAGAGAAACAGACCTGTAGGCATTTTGTGAATCAAAGGGAATGGAGGAACATTTTGACTAATCTTTCTTAGTGACATATCGCTTAACTTCAATGTAAAGGCAAATGGATGGAGGGGTCTAAGATTTTTTGAGCATCTGTTATGTGCCAGATACTGTGCTTTATATACATTTCACATTTTATGTACTTTTTAATACATGTATGTACATTTTATATACACTCTGTATACAAACATTTGAATATTCACAACAAACCAAGGAAGTGGACATTCATATTCCCATTTTGCAGATGAATAAACTAAAATGCAGGAACTTAGAATACCTTGTCCAGGTTATTATCTCAGAGAGTCAGATTTTAATTCCATTTGTTTCTCAAGCTTCACACTGTCTCTAACAGCAACTCTGAGAGGGTACACCGAGGTTGCCTTTGATTGTGAAGGCTTTGTATTAGCAACGCTTATCCTGTGGGGTATAAACCTTTGGGTAACCACAGTTTTTGAGCCCCTGAAATTACCTCTCTTTGTTAGACATTATACATGTCTATGATACATTAGAATATATTTATACTTTTTCAAAGTAGAGAGTCTGTGGTTCTTGGCTGTCTAAGGTATCCTTCAAAAAGCTTTATGTATTTCTCTTGCAGATAATGGAGCATCCACAAGTCTTGCAGAAACCCTTTGAGGAGACTGTAGTTTTACTTGCCAGGCCCTGCCCTGAGAACATTATATTTTCTTGCTCTCTTACCTTTTTGTGTGTCCCTGGAACCCATGGAATACGTTTTCTCTGGATACTCACCAGTACCTCTGATACTGTTTGTTTATAAGAGAGTCTCATACAATTTCCATGTCTGCTAGCTGTGCTACCAAGCCACTAATATGCGTTCCTGTGTGTAAAATAATAACTCTTGCATTCTTACTTCTTCACAGCTGAGCATTTCAAACCGGGCTTTGCATATCTAAAAGTACCTATACTTGTACTGACCCAGTAGCTTCATTCCTATCAAGAGCTCAAAGAATGCATGACCCTTGATTTGCAAACTTCCTGGTCACCACACTCTTATACACCTAATAGATTAGGAAGTGACATATGGTAAATTAGAGAAGGGTACAAATTCTTCACTACAATTCCATTCCATTGGGATTGAATTCACTTCCCTTAATCTGGGATGACTTTAGTAATTTGGTTGACAGATAAAACATGGTAGAAGTTCTGTTCTGGGACTTCCGAGGGTAAGATTTAAGACGTCTTGCAGCTTCTGCTTTGGCCTTTAGAATGCTTGGTCTAGGGAAGGACAGCTGCCATGTAAAAAGTCTGACTACCCTGAGACCACCATAAGGGAGAAATCACACATGGGTGTTGGGGTCAGTAGCCCCAGGGGGGCTCCCAGCCAGCTGTTGACATCAAGTATCAGATATGTGAGTGTGTCGTCCTTAACATCCTACCTAGTCCAGCCTTCAGATCACTTTGGCCCCAGCTGCCATCTGACAGCAGCAGCATCAGAAACACAAAAATGAAAGCCTCCCAGTTAAGCCCAGTCAATCCAAAAAACTGTAAAAAGTAGCGATACGTTGTCTGAAGTCACTAAATTTGGGGATAGTTTGTTACTGAGCAACAGGTAACTGAAACATGAAGGAATGAGTGCACCTGTTGTATTTGGAGCTAATAAGCTCCACTTATATAGAAGGTTTCCTAGGAAATTCCAGTAATGTTCTTCCTACATTTTGTATGGTGGATCCTTCTCTTGTCGTCACATTCTCCCTGCTATTTTTTTTTAATTAAGCGAACTTTTCTGTTCATTTTGCATACATCTGTTGTAAAGACGGCAATGTTTTATGACATTCGGTAACAGAATTATTGGAAGAGGGCTGTCTGATTAAATAGAACCTACTGCAGTCTAAGAAGATGGCATCCATAATAAAGAGGCCACCATCATGTCCTTTACAGTGGCTTCAGGGGTAAATTCCACTCTAAGCCCATTAGTATCGCACTGATTCCCACTGAGTTGGAATATTGTCCAATTTTTCCATCCCAAGCATCTGCCCAGAATATAGTTTCTTTTTCCCAATTTCATTTTGACATAGAGCATCACCCCAGGCTGACTGAATGTTCTCCCCTGAGATAAGATGGTATATATTCCAATTTTTATTGTAGGCATTGCTTCTAAGATGTTTTATTTTTTATCTCATCCGTTAGACGTCCAAAATAAGTCTTACGGCTAAAATCATGGTGTTGGCAGGACTTCCTTCTGGAGGCTCCAGAAGAGAATCCATTTCCTTGTCTTTTCCAGCTTGTAGGGGCTACCTGCATTTCTTGGCTCATGGCCCCTTCCTCCATCTTCAAAGCCCATTTCTCCAACCTCTACTGCTATCATCACACCTTCTTTCCTGACTTTAACTCTGCTACCTCCCCCTGGTAAGGACCCTTGTGATTACATTGGGCCCATCTGGATGATCCAGGACAATCTTCCCTTCTTAAGATCCTTAGTCACATCCATAAAGGTTCTCATGACTAGTACATGAGCGTCTTTGGGGCTGTTATTCAACCTGTCAAAGGTACCTAAGCTAGATTAGGAGTCAGGCATTTAAGCAGATGCCTGTGGATACTTAGAGGAGTTAGGTGAACAGGTAAGGATAGGGTATTCCAGGCACAGAGGCTTTTAAGTAGAAAGATCTGGAGGTGAAGAGGCCACAGCTGTTTTAGAGGAATCAAGTGCTGAATGTAGTTAGATGGTAAATACATGAGAGAGGGGTAGGCAAGAGCCAGATAATAAAGGGTTTTTAAAACCATATTAAACAATTTGAACTTCTAAGAGCAAAGGGAAAACACTGAAGGATTTTAAGCATGGGAGCAACACTGGTCAAATTTGTGTTTTGGAGGAATCTGATGTAGGAGAGCAAGATGGAAGCAGGAAACTAATACTGAAAAGCCAGGGTGGTATCACCCAATGTGCAATAAAATTCATTATTGACCATCAAAACCAGCGCATCTACCCAGCTTCCCTGTTGCTGGCAATGTCACCTGTACTCTTTTAAGATAAAATTCTTAAAATTATTTTTGGCTTCTCTTTTTTCCTTCTAACCCCACTCAGCCACCACACCTTCCTGCTTCTTGAATGTTTTAAATATATAAAACATATGACTGTATGAATGTGTCTCAAATAATAAACAATATGGAAATAAATTTCATTTTTTCTCTAACCCCTGACAACCTAGCTACCATCCCTATAGGCAACATGATTCGTAGGTCTGTATGTATTATTCTATGCCTTTTCCTATGTCTTTGTGTATATTATAAATATGCATATATCAATGTCATTGCATTAGACACATATGCATTTGAAATCATAAATATAATCCCTATTTTGACTAGCAATGTAGTTTAGATATTCCCATGTTGGTACATATTTTTAAATATTTTCCTTTAATATGGAACCGCAGTATTGCTGTAACATGAGGCTATTTCAGAATTTTCACTGCGGATAATCAGGCTACAATGAATAGCTATTCATTATCCTCACATATACACACAGTTATTAATTTTTCTGTAAGATAGATTCTTGGGGTGCCTGGGTGACTCAGTTAAGCATCAGACTCTTGATTTCAGCTCAGGTCATGATCTCACAGTCTTGAGATCAAGCCCTGCATCAGCCCCCATGCTGGGCATGGAGCCTGCTTCAGATTCTCTCTCTCCCTCTCTGTCTGCCCCTCCCCTGCTCACATGTGCGCATGCGTGTGCTTGCTCACTCTCAAAAAAAAAAAAAAAAAAGATGGATTCTTAAAAGTGGTCAAAAAATGCATGTCTTAATTTTTATTTTTTAAATTTTATTTATTTTTGTATGTCTTAATTTTTAAAACTTCATTGAGGTATGAATGACATACAAAAAACTGTACATAGTTCATGTACACAATTTAATGAGTTTGGAGATGAGCATACACCCATGCAGTTATCACCACAATCAGTGCCATACACATATCCATCACTTCCAAAAGTGTTCTCCCATCCTATGTATATATATATGAATGAAGGGTAAGGCACTTAGCAATTTTTTTCAGTGTATAACACAATGTTGTTAACTGGAGGCATTATGCTCTACAGTGGATCTCTGGGGATTACTCATCTAGAATAACTGAAACTTTCTACCCTTTGACCAATTTTGAAAGATTTAACTCATCCTCTAAGAAGGGTGACAAGAGATGTAAAGCCTCTGAGATTTTACCCTCCTTTCAAGCTACCAAGTAGGACTGTCATAGTTTTATGGATGGTGATTAAAGACCTCCCACTCCGGGGTCAGATGCCGTGGACTTGATTACTCAGAGCACAGAAAGTCTCATGAGCTTCGTGTTGGCATCGGTTGCCCTTGTCCTCGAGTGCCCAGGTGAAAATAGTGCATGCAGTGGACTTGTGTAACAGCTGAGGAACCCTGAACTTAGGGAACCCAAATTTTTTACAGTGAGCTTCCAGCAAATCTGCCCTCTGCCCTGGAGAGAGACTTTTGCTTTGTCGAACAGATCGTAAGCAAATCTGTCCTCGGCTCCAGAGACAGACACAGTGTCTTTCCTGGCTGGTCACCAAACAAACATCCTTGGAAGGACTCCCCAGAACAGAAGGGCAGCTAGTGCCTCTCCTCCCAAGACATGGTAGATATGGAAGAGAGCCACGGAGATTTCTCTCTCAGCTAGGGATTGAACGGATTTCTCCTTCCATCGGTGGGGCCTAAGCCTGCCCATTTCCACCCACTCTCATTAAACAATTGGATGATACACATTTTTGTATTTTACATTTTTATAACCTAATGGGAAAGCTAAAATGTTTTCTCCTTGTTATAATTTGCATTTATATAACTAGTGAGCTAACTGAGCCTCTCTTCATGTTTCTATGATTCGTTTCTGAATTGCCAATACTGTGAGTTGCCTATTCTTATTTGCACCTTATTTTATTGGTTCATTTTCTTGTATTTATCTCTTTAAAATTTTTTTAATCTTTATTTTTGAGAGAGAGAGAGAGCACAAGTGGGGGTGGGACAGAGAGAGAGGGACACACAGAATCCAAAGCAGGCTCCAGGTTCTGAGCTGTCAGCACAGAGCCCGACGCGGGGCTCGAAGTCACAAACTGGGAGATCATGACCTGAGCCGAAGTCAGACGCTTAACCGCCTGAGCCACCCAGGTGCCCCTTGTATTTATCTCTTTATATTTTCTAGATATGAATCCTTTTCCTGCATTATGTGGAACCATCACTTGTTTTCACTTTATTTGCAGTGGCTTCCTTTGTACTCTTATTTTAAGTTTATAAATGATCTATTCTCTGAAACTTTTTGGGGGGACAGTATAGAATTTTATATAGGTCTTGGTAGTTAAAAAGCATGTAGAGGAACTATCAAATAAGATTTAAGTCTATCTTCTCATTTTTCTTTAAAATCTTTCTCTTTTGAATTTATTTAGATTTTCTCCTTGCTGATTTCTCTTAGGATAGAAATAGTCTTCTAAAAGAAGTAGGATAAAAAGTCTTTGCTTTAGAAATACCAAAATACGTGATGCTGAGATAAGAACCAGTTAATGTCAGATATCTTTTTTCCAAACTGAGGGTTCTGTGAAAGTTCACAATTAACATTAGAATATTAAAGACTCTGAGAAGTTCTGTAGAAGAAAAATAATTTGATTTAACTCAATATGGAAAAATTTTCGTTGGACTGAAGAACTTTTAAAAAAATTCCATAGAATATCTCATGACATCTTATGGGATGCTATTGCTTCCATGGAGGCATTGAGAGGCAGTCACATGTCACATTAGAAGCAGGGTCCCTGAAACCACAGTGCTCTGAATTACTACCTGAGCATGTTAATTAACTTCTCTAGGCCTCAGCTTTCTCATCTATAAAATGGGGGTATTAGGATTTATTTTGCAGGGGAGTTATAAGGATTAGTTGAGTTCTATAAGTGTTAGCTATTCCTGTGTAACATTCTGAGGATGCCACTCTTGGAGCATCACTATAAAGCTGGTAATATTTTCAATTGGCCTCCCTAATAATGTTCAGAGAATCAATACATTGTGAAATTTAAAAAAATTCAATTATATTCCCATTGAATGTTGCACACAGTTGTCTATGTAAGAATAAACTGCTGTACTGAAAATAATGCTTATAATTTCACACTATCTGCCTTTGAGTCTATCATAGTGAAAGAACGATTTATTTCACTCCCCACGGCATGTTTATCTCCATGGTCATTCTCACCATTTGACAGTCATGTGGATTCTTGCCTGCTTGTCTATTTGAAAGACACTCCCAAGTGAATTTTGCAAATGCTGTTTCGCCTGTATCCTGAGCATTTCTAAGTCTGCCAGAAATCTTCCTAACCGTTGTGCTGTCACACAGTGACAGAAAAACAGGAAATTGATTTTATTTTTATTAATTTCATCCTAAGGGCACTGCCAGAAGTAGTTCACTTCTAAAGCTGCATTTCAAGTACTCCTTAATAAGATATGTTTAGGTCTTTCCTTTGACAAAAATATCAACCTGCATGATTTTTAAGTGTGTTACTCAAAAAATATGCTTTTTAAAAAAATACATACGTATCTTGGTGACGCTGTGAGAATTTTTTATTATTGCGTCTTTTGTGGTGCTCAGCAGTTAATGATCTGTCCCAATCTGTCTATGCTGAAAGGCAGCAGAACGACTTAGGAACAATTCTGCCATCTTTTTGAACAGTTTTGCAGTTTGTCAAGGCTGCTAGCCAAAGAGGGGAAAATCTACATCTAAAATGTTGACGTAGAGAGATATGTTAAAGTGAAAGTATTGAAGAATTAAATAAAAATGGATTTCTTCTCCAAATCTGACTAGTGTTTTCACAGCACATTTAACGAAAAGAAAGAGGATCGACTCTAGATAAAATGCTCTTAGGGTTATTTTTACTTCTTTTTTCTTACCTAAGTAAAGGGTGTAGAGGGTACAAGATTCTCCAGGAGGGTCTTTGAACTAGCTAAAAAGAGGCATCAAGAAATTGTACAAATTTAGGTGAATTCATCCCACGCCAACTGCTCGTCCTCCAAAGGCTCGTACATTTTTTTTTTTTTTTGGTTGGTGTACAGAGAACAGATGAAACGTAGGTTCAGACTAAACACAGAGGGTTCCATTGGCAGGACCAGGACATCCACTCCTTAAAAAGGAGAGCTCTATGGGAAGCCAGTCCACAATCAGAAGTGTCCAGGAAGAAGTGAAATTCAAGCAAGAGGATATTTCCCTTTGGTTGTATGATTTGAGTGGGTGTCTGTGTGTGTGTGTGTGTGTGTGTGTGCACGCGCGTGTGCGTGTGTTTATTGAAATTCTAGTTAACATACAGTGTGATATTAGTTTCAGGTGCACAATGTAGTGACTCAACACTTCAATACATCACCCTATGCTCATCACCACAAGCGCACTCCTTGATCCTCATCGTCTATTTAACCCATGACCCCACCCACCTCTTCCTCTGGTAACCATCAGTTCTACAGTTGAGTGATTAATGTCATGAAATTTGCCACACTGACGCCCCATCCTGCAACATGGAGCATGCGCTGCAGGGAGTAAATGGGTTATTTTCATTTTGAGGCCCGAGTGATTCTCCTGTGCTCAGAACCTGGATGGGCATCGTCGGCCTCTAGCTCCTTAGATCTCCTTTGTCTATGCCCAGGCTCACTTTCTCCTCTGCCCCATATTTCTCCAGGACTGTCACCAGTTAGATTCCATCCTATTAAATGCACAGTCCAGTCCTGCTGCCTGGAGGACACACACTGATTTTCTTAGTAAAGTTTTGGCTACTTCTTAACTATCTCTTTGGCCACTCATTTATAAATCAGCTCTGTCAGTCCTGGTACAAATGAGAAAAAATCCAATTAGGGCTAATTTTGTTAATTAAAATCTTACAGGGAAATTTTATTTCTTTTATATCCTTGTCTGATTTCCCATCTTCTGTGTCACCTTCAGATGCTCCGCCACGGTGTCACTGCCCTCCCTCTTTTTATTCTCTTCACTGGGCAGAGCCATGGACCTTTAGAGGGCAGGTCTGCATTTGCAACCCGAGGCAAGGATAACCATAAGCTTCAAATCAAACATTTTTGTGGCTCCCAACCCCTTGGATAATCTCTAAATACAATTCTATGGAACATTCACATATGACTTTCTAAATCTGACATTTCGAATATAAATATGTCCTAAGTGAACCAGGCTATAATTATAGCATATTCATTCATTGAGTTACCAAGTGGTTTTTCCATTTCAGTGTGAAACCAGATGAACCACACAAGGGGTGGAAAAACCAGTTCCGCTCTTTATCTGAGGAGACCACAGTGGACGGTGATGCAAAAACCAAACCATTAACCTTTCTGAAGAGCCCTTTTTGCTCTAACCTTGTGGCTTTCTGTTCTTGTCAGCCTTGGGGCTCTCTGATCCCTGCTGCCTCTAGGACTTTGGAGATGGGAGAAAAGGCCTGGAGTCAATCTGCAAAGTCTGTGCTGACCAGGGCAGTTTTCTCAGAGGGGGCTAGCTCTTGACCTATAGGAAGAGGTTCTGTTCTGAGTCATTTCAGCAAAGTTATGGTTTGGTGTATACTGTATAAAACAGACACCTAGGGACTTTGAAAAGTTAGGCTCTGGACAAGATCCTGTCCTTTCATATCACCTGAGATTTTGATGTCGGCCTAAACTTAGGGCAACTGGGAGGCCCCAAAGCAGCCTTTGAGTAGGTATCTAATTATGCTTGGAAACTGGCTATAACCAAGCAAGCCAAGCGTAACTTGCACGTAGACTGTAGTCCGTAGACCTGGGAAGGAAGCTGAGGGACAAGGTCATGGGATGAGGCCACATCACAAAACCAGATAGATCACTCTAAGAGTCCTCATTCGTAAGGGGATGTACAGAGAGAATCCGGGTACCAAGCCAATGAAAGAATGTGCTCAAGAATTAGGGTGAGGAACGCAGCCTGGCGTGCTTCTTATGTTGACGTGGGGTAGTTTTGTAACATCTGTTTCACAGTATGTAATACACACCTGGAATAATTCACAAATCTGTACATCATGAGATATAAACACTCATCTTGAGAATAAAACATTATCCAATATGGTTGAAGTTCCTGTGTTCTCTTTGATTGGATCTCTGAATTCCCCATGAAATCCCTTATATTTATACTACAACTGTATATATTCCTAAATTAGATATAATGTTGTAACAAATTGTTTCCTTCACACATATGGCATCATTCTGCATGAATTCTTCTGTAACTTGATTTTTTTCCATTCAGTGCTATGTTTGTGAGAAACATTCCAGTTGATACACATAGCACCGATTTATATTTGTCTTGACAGCAGTGCTCTTTGCACAGTGGTCCTAGTTGGGGGAAGAAGGGAAGGAATAGGAGGGAACCATTTAATGGACAGTCCAGTCTGTGCACTTAGTGTCCCCCAATCGTGACCCCGTTCACCCATGGGTCAGCCACAAGGGTGGTAACAGCACTGGCTGGCAAAGGAAATTAATTATAATGGAAGAAACTGAATTTGCACAAAGAACCTGGAATCAAGGAAATATAAATTATATTTCATGGTAATAAAACACATAGTAATTATTTAATGGTTGCATGTTGATTTTTTTTTTTTTTTGAGTAAAGTAGATCACTGTTTCAAAACTTAGACACTATGCGCTATGGGAACATGGCCTAATTAATTCTAAATAATTTTTCTCTCCTTTGCTTTCTCTTTCTTCCCTGTGTGTTCTGTATTCTACCCCAGGTCATCTGATTCCTGCTTTGTAGCATTCTGAAGGATTGACCTTCTTGGAATGTAATCCCAGTGGCGTCTCTTTTCTGTGTAGCCCACTCTGCCATCAAACAGCCGAGTGACTCCGGGTTGATCAGGGGCGCCTCAAGAATCGCGGATATCACTTCACCTGGAAGATTCACCCACTGCTACTCAGAGCTGTTTCTGAAATACCATGTCTAAGAACTCGGAGTTTATCAATCTGTCATTTTTGTTAGATCATGAGAAGGAAATGATCCTGGGAGTCCTAAAGAGAGATGAATATTTGAAAAAAGTGGAGGACAAGAGAATAAGGTAATATTCTTTTCTCTTTTCTGCCCTTCCCGACTGCTGTCTGTTGGAAGCAAGCTAGATTAGAAATTGGGCAACTGCGACCCTACTGGAGACAAATGTTGGTCAGTGCCTTTGTGGGTTCCCAGCAGTAACCCACATATTAGAAAACATCTTTGATATTTTATCACTTAGCTGGATTGAAGGATGTAATTGAGCAAATAATATAGTGTTTTTTTCAAAAAAATTTCATGTTTATTTATTTATTTTTTGAGAGAGAGAGAAACACAGAGCACGAGCGGCAGTGGGGAGGGCAGCGAGAGGGGAAGACACAGAATCTGAAGCAGGCTCCAGGCTCTGAGCAGTCAGCACAGAGCCTGATGCTGGGCTTGAACTCACGAACCATGGGACCATGACCTGAGCTGAAGTCAGATGCTTAACCGACTGAGCCACCTAGGTGCCCCAGGGATAATACAGTGTTGATGAGAATGCCCATTCACTAATACCATCATAAGTAGTAGTTAAGTGGAAGGACTGCCAAGGTTTGAATTCCAGCTCCTGGATGTATTAGTTGTGTGACCTTGAGCAAGTTACTCAATTTTTCTGTGCCTTGGTTTCCTCATCCATAAAAGAAAGATAATAAAAGTGCCCACCTCAGAGCATCATTGCAAGGATTAAGGAAGATAATACATGTACAGTGCCTGGTACCTAAGTTCACAATTATTTATTTATAATGCCTTTCTCAGGTCAGTCTTTCTGGGAATTTGTTCCCACCATAGCTGAGAAAAGAAGAAGAGGATCTGGAGAGTGAAAAATTCTCATTTTACCCCAGAAGTTGCCTGAATTTTTAAGAATAAGTCTCTAGGGGTGCCTAGATGGCTCTGTCACTTGAGCGTCTGACTCTTGATTTTGACTTAGGTCATGATCCTAGGGTTGTGGGATCGAGCCCTCCATCAGGCTCTGCCCACCCTGAGCATGGAAACAGCTTAAGATTTTCTTTCTCTGTCCCTCTGCCCCTCTCCCCTGCTCGCATGCTCTCTTTCTCCCTCTCAAATAAAATTTAAAAAATAATACGTCTCTGTATGAGTAACATGGAGAAATATGGGCACAGTTGAGTTTCACATCAATTGTAGGCAAGGTTGATATTTAGCTGGATCCCCAAACATGACCTTCCCTATGTTTCAGCTAGCATCCATTCTGATTGGTTGCATCTTCTGTTCTCAATGGTCACAGCCTTGTTCTGATTGGTTGTCACATACATTAGGATTGGTTGCAGCCTGTACTGTGCTGCTTGTGAAACATATTTAGATATTACATCTCACCCTGATGAGAGGAGCAGAAATAAACACAGTTCCCTTCTCAATGACCACCTACTGTGCAACATATAGATTTTGTGTTTTATGTGTCTCTCCAGACTGCAGTTATTCTGACCACAATGCTGTGAAACTAGATGTCAACCACAAGAAAAAATCTGGAAAGACCACAAAAACTTAAGTTTATTCTCCTTTTTTTTACTCAGGAGAAAACTTGTCATAAGATTATCTTTATATATTGCAAAAGTATTCAATGTGCCTAAAGGAACCAGGATCCTAGAATTGGAAATACATTGAAATATTCTTGATTGATGCTTACTTCATAGTTAAGAGCCCAGAATTTTTATTTTCATCATTAATAGGATTCAACCAATCTTAAAGAAATAAAGGCTTTCATGAAAATTATTGCAATTTTTCTATGCCTAGAATTCAGGTTAGTGCAGTTAATGATTTTTAAAGAAATCAGAAATTATGTTTCTGGCATTTGTATTCCAGTCACGAAAACTGACTAAATTTTCTATTCTGCAAAAAGTTAAATTGTTTACGGGAGGTGAGGTACTAGCTAGTAACTGATAACATGCTGTGGGGAATTAAAAATCACTCTATTCAGGAAAACACAAAATATTTTTTTTCTTTCTTTTTTTAAGTTTTATTTATTTATTTTGAGAAAGAGACAGACAGTGGGCAAGCAGAGGAGGGGCAGAGAGAGAGTCTCAAGCAGGCTCTGTGCTGCGAGAACAGAGCCTGACACGGCTCAAACTCACGAACTGTGAGATCACGACCTGAGCCAAAATCAAAAGTTGGACACTTAACCCACTGAGCTGCCCAGGCACCCCAGGAAAACCCAATTTAATAACCAGATCCTCACAAACACTGAAGTACAATGAATAGGGATTTGTTCAGAATATTTGCTTCTGTCATTCACAATATCTTTTCCTAATAATCTGTTTTACTCTGTTTTCCTTGTTTTCTTTCTTCCCTTGCCTTTTTTCCTTACTCTTTATAAAGAAATGTAGGCAAATGTGTAACATACAACAGAGCTATTGAGAATAAAGTTGTTGATTTCCTGGCCCTTCAAACTTGTTTCTGGAAAGCAGAAGAAAGGCTTTAATAGATCTAAGAGATACTTTTATAGAAAATAGATATTTTTAAAGCTACTATATCTTGTTCCCTTCTTTAATAGCAGCAGTGGCTAATATTTTGTTGAGTTATTTTCTGCACTAACTGTATTAGATATGTTGTCTCATTTTGTCCTGAGCTACCAAGGTAGCTGGCTCAAGCCAGATGACTCAGGCTCTGCTACTCTTTTGTTTTTAATGAGAGAGAGAGAGAGAGACAAAGTGGGAGTGGGGCAGAGGGGGGAAAGAGAGAGACAGACAGACAGACAGAGAGAGAGAGAGAGAGAGAGAATGAATCCCAAGCAGGCTTCATGCTCAGTGTGGAGCCTGACACAGGGCTCGATCCCACAACCCTGGGATCATTACCTAAGCCGAAATCAAGAGTCCGACGCTCAACCAACGCTCAGCCAGGTGCCCCTGGCTCTGCCACTCTTAACAGCTTTGTGTATTGAGAAGCTACACTGAAGTGAGTGGCATGGTATTTACAGTGTGTGTTGTTGAATCACATATCCACATTTATTGACTGAAATCTTCGTTAAGCCATGAAATCTTTGTGTCACTTTAGATAGGTGTGTTCCATGAATAAATCGCTCATTTGGCGAAACAGAGATAATAATAACATTAGGTACCTCATGAGGTTGTTGTAGGGATTAAATAAGCTGATATCATCAAGAGTTTAGAAGAATGCTGGCATACAGTAAGTACTTACTAATTGCTGGCATTAATCATTAGCCCTATTGTTGGTATGTGTTGTAGTGAACACTGTCAGTGCTCCACTGAGATCCATTAGGGTCTCTTGTTGGATCCATGCTCTTATCTTCCAGTTTCCACATGCTTTACTGCTAAGGATGGTCTCTATTACCTTCTTTAGAGGCCTACTTTGAGTGGCCAGAGTTTCTCCTAGGACTAGAGAGCCACCAGTGCCAGGTAACCTTGAGTTTATGTCCCTACTGGGCATCCCCAAGCCAATGGCTTTGCAATGCAATTTCTGCCTCACAGCTTCCTGTGGAATCATACTGCTGTCACCCAAAGACCACAACCTTACTTGGCCCCTCTCTGCTTATCGCTCCTGCCTTCCCTATTCCCTTACAGGTTCCTCCCAAGAGGACTCTGTAAATCACTTGCACACAAATCTACTTCTCAGATTAGCTTTTGGAGAACCCAACCAGGAGATTTGCCAGATGGAACAGGGAACTTTGTTCTTTTTCCTTGTTATCCTCTAAAATCATCAACATAAGGAATTGATGGTGTAATCAATTTCGTTACAACAGTAAACATTTGTACTAGCTGTTGCAATAATTGTTTTCACCATGCCACAGAGGTGTAAGTTGATATTTTGTTGGCATCTACAGGGAAGCATAATTAATTATGAATAAGATAGAAATTGAAGGACTCGTTCCACAGAAGAGGTAACACTTGAGCTTGCCCTTGACATGTGAAAAAGATTTGGCATTGGCAAATATATATCAACCGCATTTTAGCTGTTGACTATGAACCGCAAAATTGCCTTCAGATTCTGCTAATCGGTTTCAGAAGGAAACGGAAGCCAAAGAAAATTTTTAACAATTATGATGGTTACAGAGAAGTAACTAATATGGAAAGTTAGTAAATTGGACTTTTGAAAGCAGTGGATTTATTGTTTCTTTCTGTGTTTACTTGTTTAAGTAGGTTATTCTTAAAGAAAAGAGAAAAATGGAAGAATGTAAAAATTGTGTTGAATCAATGCATTAGGACTGATGCTCAACTTTGCTCTATGGTACACATAGCCACTCAAGTGTAGCATTAATTAAAATGGGATTTGGTGCTCCTGAAGGTGCTCTGAACCCAGAAGGCACATGGAAAGCCTGATAATTATCTCCAGTCATGAATTATAGGCTGCGAAGAGGGGTCTACCTACTAACAGAGCATTTTAGGTTCACCCAAGGGGCTTAAATGTATTAATTTTCCTTCAGACCAAGCAGAAAGAAATGGTAGGAGATATCTAGAACCAGGTTTCAACTACTACAGAATAAGAATATTTTTAATGTTCTCTTTGAAGAACAAATCACGTGGTTTTAGTGATGGCTTTAATGCAGTGAAGACAGAGGGCAGAAGTGATGCTAATAAAATTGAGTTATCAACAGTGAATGCAAATGGAAAAAAAATATAGTTTGGAAGCACACAATAAAGACCTTTGCTGACATTTTGTACCTTAAGTTTTTCTAATTTTGGAAGAACTCACTCTAACGTAAAAGATGAGATGGTTCATGGTATCTACTCTAAAAAAATCTCGTTGACAAAAATCTTACTCTGCTTGATCTTCTATGCGTAAAAACAAACTGCTACATGTATAGGTTGTGGTATTGGCCTATATAAGAAATCTTCAATTTGTAAGCGACTCTTCATTTCAGCAGTTCATTTGGGCTTTATCTTTACCAAGAAGATTTCATTTCCATTTGGCCACAATACATGAAAACATATCTGGACTTAATGTTCTCTTTGGCACCTATTCTTGGGCTTGTCTCAGTCATGAACTCTGTTGGTTGCCTTACATCCCCCTTTTGTTCTTTTCTTCTTCCCTATCCAAATCTTGATTTTGCTCAGCTCCAGCAGTGGATTTTTTTTTAAAAAATACTCATCCCTTGACTAATATTCCTCTAGCAACTCTCATTGGTCTTGAGGTAGACATGAGACCAAAGATGACCCACTCAAACATGTAGCCCATATTTACAGAAGGTTCTCTTTCCCACTCGACATATTCAATGCGACCTGTTGTCATTGTTGCTCTTGAGAATGAAAGCCAGCACAGTGATGAAGCTGAACCAAAAGAATGACAGAAAATTGTCGTTAGTATCCTGATATACTTGAACCTGCCATACCTTTGGGCTTCTTCTTTAAGCAATATAATAGATTTCCATGTTATTTACAGCAGTTTGAATCTGGCTTTCTGTTACATGCAACCCAAAGCATCCTGTAATCTCTAAGAGTCAGAAGTAATCAACATTTGTTGAAAACCTTCTATAGGCCAAATGCTATATATGTAGTATCGGAATAATAAAGGTGAGCAGAGACACAATATTAATGTTTGTTGGGTCCATAAACATAAAGAAGTTTGCAGTGATGGATCAGACTATACATGGCATAGACCAGAGGTCAGCAATTTTTTTTTTCTGAAAAGGGCCAGATAGTAAATACTTTAGGCTCTACAGGGTATATGTTCTGTATTACGATTATGTTAGCCTGCTTTTGTAGTATGAAAGCAGCGATAGACAACATGTAAACAGACGCGTATAGCTATGTTCCAATAAAACTTTACTTACAAAAACACGTGGTGGGCTGGATTTGGCCCAAGGGCTATAATTTGCTGACGTTTAGTGTTGAAAACAATGCCTTGGTAGGTTCTCGCCTCAAGAATAGCTGTATACATCTAAAATCCTTGGTAAGCCATCTCAGTGAGCAGCAGGACATTTATAGTCTAAGAGAGAAAATGGTGTTAGACTAGAATCCATCAGCTATCAGAGACAGAGCATGGGCTTCTATCTGGGAGGCTAGATGATTTCACAGAGCCCTGCCATCTCCAGGAGATTTTTATGCCTCACTCGATCTGTAGTGGCTTATGTGCTGGAACAGCTTAAATGTTTCATTGCTTCTCTAGGAGAACAGTACAATGAATTTGGAGGTAGAGAAAATACCAAGAACTAGCCGAAGGTTCTGCAGAATTGTGAGGGACAGATTACGAATTCATTTTCCCAATGAGGTCAGAGCTATAAGTATCCTATTTACACATGGGGAAACTGAAATGCAAAGTTAAGTAACTTGTCCAAGGTCGCCCAGTTAGTAAGTGGCAGAACTGTGGTTTGTAGCCCTACCGTCTGGCCCCAGAGCTCACAGGCCACTCTTAGGTCACTTTTAACTTCTAGGGGATGTATCTGACCCTTCTGAGGACCAGGACAAAAAAGGAATGGTACACTATTCAAGACCTGCCTCACAAAGGAGAATGTGTTACTCAATTCAAAAATGTATCCCCACTTAATCCCCATGTCATCTGTGGGGTAGCTATTGTTCTGATGGGCTACAGCTGTGGCAACTGAAACTTGTTAAACAATTGGCCAAGCTGGTAAACATCAGAGACGAGGCGCTCACATTCCATGTTCCTTCCCTTTTCTCTGTGTTGTGTTGTTTATGCAATAAAGGCACCTCTTCAGACCCTATTGAGAGTCCACCCATTGCCTTACTCTTAGAGAAATGGAGCAAAACAGAAAACATTTCTTTAGCCTGGTATTTATGGACAGCTCCCTCACAATTCTCCTGACCTATGAGCTGTGTAACATTATCTCAAGTTACTATGACCTTTGTAGAAGCATCGCTTTTACACAGTGAAAACTGACAAGAGTTCCTCATGCTGTTCTAGTCCTTATGCTGACTGAAACCAAAGGGAAAGTGCATTATGCTTTGTTCCAAACAGTTGGCTCAGCTGACATGGGCCACTGAGCAAGCCAGAGTCTAGTGTCATCAAGAGACCACAGATCCCAGCCTGGAAATTGCCATTCATGTTATGGCTTTGTCTTTGTGCAGTTGGTTCCATCATTTTAGAGCAGGGTGGGGAAGGGAAGAGAAGGGAGAAACAGAAGGGGAAAGTGTATTCAAATTGGCTATTTGTAATCCTGCAGATAAGTTAAATATTCAGTTCAAATGGATTTGAATTGATTTCAAGAGTTACACATTCAGCCTGGAAGTGAGGGAGACCAGTAAGTGCCAAGTGGTAATATCCTCTTAATCCTCTACAAATATTTGATCTCTGGGGCTGTTCGTTTTTCCAAATCTTATCACTACCACTAGGAACAAAATTAGTTTGACCTTCTGAAAAGCCTGAAGACTCACTTGTCTCCATAAAACACCAAGAGAACTATAGGAGTGGACTTTTAGTTTGGTAAACGTTTTGTTTCAATCCTAATAGAATTGCCATGAAGCTTCTTAATGGATTAACAGAAACTCCCTGCCTGACCATACTGGCTCCCTAATAAAACCCAAACTCTTTGTGAGTCACAGAGAAATGAAAAAAGAAAATCCAGCTTTGCTTTAAGTGCGTTTGTTTATTTATTTATTTATTTATTTATTATTTTTTAGTTTTTAGTTTCTACAGATGTTTTATTCAGGCTTGGAGTGAGTTTGTTCTGATTAACAAGGTTTTTTTTTTTTTTTTCAATTAAGTACACATATTTTTTTTTCATTTTTTTATTTTTTATTTTTTTTCAATATATGAAGTTTATTGTCAAATTGGTTTCCATACAACACCCAGTGCTCATCCCGAGAAACTTAACAGAAACCCATGGGGGAGGGGAAGGAAAAAAAAAAAAAGAGGTTAGAGTGGAAGAGAGCCAAAGCATAAGAGACTCTTAAAAACTGAGAACAAACTGAGGGTTGTTGGGGGGTGGGAGGGAGGGGAGGGTGGGTGATGGGTATTGAGGAGGGCACCTTTTAAGCGCGTTTAAAACCTTGGAGATTTTCCTACCAAAGAACTTCAGAATTTCGATATATACGCATATTTAGGGAAACTAACTTCAGTTTTTATTCTGCATTCTCCTCCAAGTAATTCTTACTTGTAGGGCTCACCATGGGAAAGGGCCACAAATACCTGGTATTTGGGGACATTTCCAACGTTGGATTCTCCAAATAAATAAATATATTTGCCAGACCATATTTTTTTTTGTTTGAAATAATGTGGTCACCATAGTAATAAGTAAAACTGTCACATATGTAGAATGTGTGTATATACTATGTATGTGTATCTCTCTTTCTGTGTGTGTGTGTGTCTCTCTCATCTTTGACTCCTCTCCAAATTCCTCTTTTTGTACCCCTTTTCCCATCTAATGTACTGCTCTAGCCAGAATTGGTGTAAAGGACATGCCCCCATGCAGCATGGGTTAATTTGCACTCACATCCAGGAAACTACCATTCCTTTTTATTGTAGGTTGAAGAAACAAAGATCTCTAAAGCCCATGTTGCCCAAAGGTAGGTCAGTTCATTAGGGAAAATCGAATTAAATAAATGCCAACTGAATTCCTGAGAAAATAGGCATTTTATTTCTTTTCTTTTTTTTTTTTTCATTCCACATCTTTTTAATAAACATAAACAGAAAAATAGAAAATATAAAAAGCACCAAATGCAAATTATAGGACTGAAAAATACAAGTGAAAACTTCACTAACAAAAATGTCACTTCTTTTTTTTTTCAATTTTTTTTTAACGTTTATTTATTTTTGAGATAGAGACAGAGCATGAACGGGGGAGGGTCAGAGAGAGAGGGAGACAAAGAATCTGAAACAGGCTCCAGGCTCTGAGGGTCAGCACAGAGCCCAACGTGGGGCTCGAACTCACGGACCGCGAGATCATGACCTGAGCCGAAGTCGGAAGCTTAACTGACTGAGCCACCCAGGCGCCCCAACTTCTAATATTTTAGATTTCAGGCATATGACCATTTTATGTCAATAGTTTATGTAAATGTTTATATCTTAATAGAAATTAGGGCTTAATTTATATAAGTCTATAATAATATTAGGCTGACATGCATTTACTAATTTTTCTAATCATTATTTCATTGCAGAGAAATTGTCACTGGTAAACATTCAATGCAAATGTTTAAAATTAATGAAACTTTTATACAGTAAGGGATTTTTCAAGTGTTTAAACTCACTAGGATCTGTAAAGGGCATAAGTGTGTACAATATTTTTTATATCATAAATCCTCAATCCAGTGATGGAAATATTTAATATCTTCTGATACATTTTTCATTACAGAAGTAATGTATTCATTATAAAAAAATTAGAAAATACATATAATTTGAACTTTAAAACCTTACTTCTCCTCTTCCCAGAGATAGTTTCCTCTTGTTGAATTTCCTTCCTGTCACTTTGCTGCATATACATTTAATTTTCATATAGTTGAAACCATATTATATATATAATTTTTATCCTCTATATTTGCTTGATATTATTTAATGCACATTTATCATCTCACTTAAAAATTCTCTGGAAGCATTTTTATTGTCTGGATAAGATTTCATAACATGGATGTGCAATATTTTGTTCAATTTCCATGAAAACCCTTATTTGCAAGTCTTCTGTCTTAATTTTTTTATTATATTCTAATTCATATTTTGATTTATATTTCTTTTAAATTGAAAAGTTGTTTTCTAAAAATATGTCAGTTTCCTCTTTACTAAACTATTACATTGTACCACTGCCTTCATCAAAATTGTTGCTATAAATCTCTACTAATATGACAGTGTCCTATGTTAATTTGCACTTATGTGTTTATTGGTATTTATAGGATTTCAAGCCATTTGTATTTCCTCTTGTGAATTTTTTATTCACATTGTCCATTTACTATCAGGTGTTAGTGTTGTAGACTATATATTTGTTTGAATTCTTTTTGTCATATTTGGGAGATACATTTCCAAGATTGCACAGAAATTCATTGAGTACTTATATGCAAGGCATAGGATATGGACATGAATTAGTTTCTAATTTAACAGAAGCAAAATTATATTTTATTGGATTGTGCAGTCTCCACTTTCACAGTGACTTGAGCCAAATTGATACATTCTTTGTGTAAAATATAAATAATTTACAACTTTGACAGATGCTATATGCATTTATATTTTACAACCAGGATTTGCATTCTCCCCTAGTTCTGTAATAGTATCCATACTATTTGTAGGTGTACAAATTAGGGTAAGTTTAACTCTGAGTGTCATAAAACCAGAATAATAGTAGCTTAAAAAAGCGAGGTTTATTTATTTTTTATTTTTTATTTTTGCCTTGGTAAAGTCATGAGGAAAACAATCCAGGACTGGTAATGGTGACTCCATGCTCATCAGAGGCCCGGGGTCCTTCTAACTGGTTGCTCTGCTATCTTCAACATGGGCTAACATCTGTTAAAGTAAACTTAAAAAGTTATTCTGACACTTATGAAAATGGTAAGGAAGACTTTTTATTCAGGACTAAAATACATTTTAACTCTTTCACACAAAAAATTAAAAACAAAAGATTATGTTATTTTGATAGGGATTGCATTGAATGTGTAGATGGCTTTGGGTAGTATAGACATTGTAATGTTGAAAAAGAAAACCAAAGCTGGAGGCAACACAATTCCAGACTTCAAGCTGTATTACAAAGCTGCCGTCATCAAGACAGTATTGGTACTGGCACAAAACAGATCGATGGAACAGAATAGAGAACCCAGAAATGGGCCCACAAATATATGGCCAACTAATCTTTGACTAAGCAGGAAAGAATATCCAATGGAAAAAGACCATCTCTTGAGATGGTGCTGGGAAAATTGGACAATGACATGCAGAAGAATGAACCTAGACCACTTTTTTACACCATACACAAAAACAAATTCAAAATGGATGAGAGACCTAAATGTGGGACAGGAAACTATCAAAATCCTACAGGAGAAAACAGGCAGCAACCTCTTTGATCTCGGCTACAGCAACTTCTTACTAGATGTGTCTCAGGAGGCAAGGAAAACAAAAGCAAAAATAAAACCATTTGGACTTGATCCAAGATAAAAATCTTCTGCACAGCAAAGGAGACAATGAAACTAAAAGGAATCCGACAGAATGGGAGAAAATATCTTCAAATGACATATCAGATAAAGGATTAGTATCCAAAATCTGTAAAGAACTTATCAAACTCAATACCCCAAAAAACAATCAAGTGAAGAAATGGGCAGAAGACACGAACAGACACTTTACTGAAGAAGACATCCAGATGGTCAACAGACACATGAAAAGATGCTCAACTTCACTCATCATCAGAGAAATACAAATCAAAACCACACTGAGATACCACTTTTCACCTGTCAGAATGGCTAAAATGAACAACTCACGGAACAACAGATGTTGGCCAGCATGTGGAGAAAGGGGAACATTTTTGCACTGTTGGTGAGAATACAAACTGGTGCAGCCACTCTAGAAACCAGTACGGAGGTTCCTGAAAAAATTAAAAATAGAACTACCCTACTACCCAAAAGTTGCACTACTAGGTATTTATCCCATGATACAACAATTCTGATTCAAAGGGGGTACAGGCACACCAATGTTTATAGCAGTACTATCAGCAATAGCCAAATTTTGGAAAGAGTCTAAATGTCCATCAACTGATGAATGGATAAAGAAGATGTGGTATATATATACAATGGAATACTACTTGGCAATGAAAAAGAATGAAATCCTGCCATTTGGAACAATGTGGATGGAACTAGAGTGTATTATGCTAAGCAAAATAAGTAAGAGAAAGACAAATACGATTTCACTCATATGTGGAATTTTTTTTTTAATTTTTTTTTTAACATTTTATTTTTGAGACAGAGAGAGACAGAGCATGAACGGGGGAGGGGCAGAGAGAGAGGGAGACACAGAATCGGAAGCAGGCTCCAGGCTCTGAGCCATCAGCCCAGAGCCTGACGCGGGGCTCGAACTCACTGACCGCGAGATCGTGACCTGAGCCGAAGTCGGACGCTCAACCGACTGAGCCACCCAGGCGCCCCACTCATATGTGGAATTTAAGAAACACAACAGATGAACATAGGGGAAGGAAAGGCAAAATAAGATAAAAGAGAGGGAGGCAAACCATAAGAGACTCTTAAATGCAGAGAACAAACAGGGTTGCTGGAGGGGAGGTGGGTGGGAGGTTGGGCTAGATGGGTGATGGGAATTAAGGAGGGCACTTGTTGGGATGAGCACTGGGTATTATATGTAAGCGATGAATTACTGGGTTCTACTCCTGGAACCAATGCTACACTGTACGTTAACTAACTTGAATTTAAATAAATAAATTTTAAAAAGGACCATGGCAATAGGGAGAGAGATCCAGGCCACCTTCAGATGCAGCAAAGGCAGCTGGGGATTTATAGCCAGTGAGCAGAGTGAGGGGGGTCAGTGAATGGAAAAACTTACTGAAGGCAAGCCAGGGTGACATCAGATATCAAGGGTAGGGAGATTCTCGCTATGCCGATTTAGCAGGATTCTTGCTAAATCTGGTCTATGCAAGCTAAAAATAGGGCCCAAGGACAAGATCTAGTCAATGAGTGGCCTCAGAAGAAACCGTCTAAAATATGGTCAAGAAGACAATCTTAGTCACACTTCGTGGTCCAAGATGGCTGCTGCAGTACTTGTCATACTGTCCTTATTCTAGTCAACAGGGAGAAGGGCAAAGGGCAGAAAAAAAGGTTTCCTTGCCTTAGGATATTTCTGAGAAGTTTCATAGATGGCCTTGCTTTCATCGTGTTGGTCAGAATGTAGTTGCATGACCGTACTTAGCTGCAAGGAGTTTGGATAGGTAACGGAAATGTATTCTTTGTTCTGGGTGGCCATGGGACCAACTACATTTGGGGTTTTTTATTGGTAGAAAAGAGTGGAAGGAATATTGGGGAAACAACGAACAATCTGAAACAATGGGTGCGATTAAGAATTATGAATTAGATTTGTTTATTACTCGTCATGAATTATATCTTCCGTTTCATCAAATCTGAAAGCAATTGTCAGTGATTACTTTCAATGACGCATATAAGAAAAAGCACATAAAGAAAACACTATTGCTATTCATACTCAATGAATTTCAAAGACATAGTGACTTTACATTCCTTGTTCTATTTACTGATGCTGATAACTAGGAAAAGTGCTGGAAGTGGTTTTTTTTTTTTTTTAATCACCTTTAACTATGAAAATATGAGTTCCCATAAGCACCACCCTAAAGAGGTAAAATGGAAAAAATTACAACTGTCTCTGCTGGGCGTGTAAATCCTTCCTTGATGCATTTAAAATAGTTTACGCAAATTCAAGTTATAGACATTTTAGAATAAACGTCAGCTCTATGGTTTATAAAAATTAAAACCAGCATGTACCTGTATTCAGTAGCACAAGTGGTTTTAAAGAATTTTTCAAGGGCAACATGTTGTCTTTAAGTTATCTTTTTCTGGTGTGTGAAAGCCCAATTTCTTCCCATCAAGATAATCCTCACATTGTCAGAGCAATAATCTTTAAAAGCCTCGTATTTTATCCATGTTTTTTCTTTTTTGCTGCACTGATTCTATCTCTACCCCTTCTTTTTCTGAATAATTTACCATATCGATAACAGAATTTTCTGCTGTTTTTGAAACTCACGAAATGTATCCTTTGGATTTTAGATTAGCAAAACACTTCCTTATTTCATATTAATTATGGAACTTGGTTTGCTCATTACATACAGGATCGGTTTCTGCCATGATTTTAAGACGATAGTCAATAAACAATTGTTTACATGGCTTTGTGAAATCTCCCGGTATATTCCTATGAGCTGAGTGTTTTAGTGCCAGTAAGTGCTTGGTGTCGCCTGCAGACATGAAGGTTCCACAATGCCCTCTATCCTTGAGACAATTTCTAAACACATTAGCTTGGCACAATTCACAAGATTTGTCTAGATAAGTGTTCTTTCAATCTTGTTCTTTATTTTTCTGAAGTAACTTTCTCTGTAGACAAAACTTTTTCCCAATTCTCAGATGGTCTTGATTCTTTTTAATAGTCTTTGATGTAGGGGCGCCTGGGTGGCTCAGTTGGTTAAGCATCCAACTTCGGCTCTGGTCATGGTCTCACATTTGCGAGTTCCAGCCCCATGTCAGGCTCTCTGCTGTCAGTGTGGAGCTCGCTTTGCATGCTCTGTCTCCCTCTCTCCCTGCCCCTCTCCTGCTTGTGCTCTCTCTCTCAAAAATAAACATTTTAAAAAAAGTCTCTGATGTGAAACTAATCAACAGCTTTATAAAGTTTATTAGGACCAGAATCGTGTTGGTTGAAGAACAGCTCCATTGGGGAAGGTTTATCATAAGAGACTTTGTGATAAGGGGTTACTTGGGCAGATGCCATTTGGTGGGAGAAGTCAGGCAAAAACAACTGTTCATGTTTACTGAGGCCTAACTTTTTGAAAAATTTATTTTGGAGAGAGCACAAAGCTTGGGAGAGGGGAAGAGGGAGATAGATAATCTTAAGCAGGCTCCACACTCAGCATGGAACCCAACACGGAGCTGGATCCCACAACCCTGGGATCATGACCCGAACTAAAATCAAAAGTCAGACGCTCACCTGACTAAGCCACCCAGGCGCCCCACTGAGGTTTAACTTTGAGCGTGTGCAGCACGGCTTTGCACAACTAGGGAAGAGATAGCAGTTTTTAATACATGCAGTGTCTTTTCTGAGCAAAAATATGTTAATAGAATAAGAATTAGCCAGGAGAATCTGAGGGAAGAATGCAGATTGTGAAATATAAATTTCTGGACCTGAATCCTGATAGCACCGCTTAATAACCTTGTGACCCACAGCAAGTTTCCTCTCTGAAATTACACTTTCATATTTATAAAATGAGAATAAAAATGTCTTTCTCATAGGACACTGCCAAAGCTTAATGACATGGCATGTAAAACTGAGTGCCTGTCGTTTTTGTGGCCAAGTGTTGTGCTGTTTAGATTTCAATAATAAGTTCTGCACACAGAAGGTACAATCAAAATGAAAAATGTATTTTTATATTCAGAGTACAGAAAGGAGATCTGATCACCCCTGGATTTTCCTTAGGCAATTATGAAATAGCCCCGGCGTTGATGGCATTGCCTCTGGGTGCGAATGAAAGATGGGGGTGCTAGGAGCTCTGCAGCCATTGGCATCAGGCTGCTGGGACATTATTCTGCCTGCAAATGTTATTTTAGTAATTTTTATCTCATCGTTTGGTTTAACAGTACTTTTCATCAGCCACGGTGGTTTTGCTGTCTCAAAGGAATATCAAACTCTAGTTCTAGAGAAGGATTTAGCATGCAGGCATTGCAGCAGAAGCTGAAGCAGAACCTGATGGCAACGTTTTTGAAAACGCCTAATATTTACTGAGTCCCTATTGTCTTTACTGGACAATAGTTCTGGCTATAGGTGACAGAAATACCACCCAGGCGCCCCAGAAATACATTATAATAGCAGCTTAAGGGGCACCTAGGTGACTCAGTCGGTTAGCGCCCAGCTTCAGCTCAGGTCAGGATCTCGCGGTTCGTGAGTTCGAGCCCCACGTCAGGCTCTGTGCTGACAGCTCATAGCCTGGAGCCTGCTTCAGATTCTGACTCTCCCTCTCTCTCTGCCCCCTCCCCCAACTCATATTCTTCTCTGTCTCTCTCAAAAATAAATGGACATTAAAAAAATAGCCTCAACAAGATGGAAATGTATTGCTCGTTAATATTAAAGCCTGGATTGGTTGGCAGCTTTGTGATTTTGTTCTGGTGGCTCCATGATAATATGGGTCTGGGTGCCTTGCCTTTCTTGTTCCACCACCTTGACAGTTTAGCGCTTAATCCAAGATGGCTCATTCCTATGTTCCCATCCGAGCCTCTGGAAGGGACAAGGGGTTCAAGGGAAAGGGCTCTTTCCCACTAGGCCATGACCTTGAGGTTGCCTGTGTCATTTCTGATCATATCCCATCAGCCAACACTGAGTCTCAAGACAAAACCTAACTGCAAGGAATACTGGGAAATGTAGTCTTCATTCTAAGTGGCCATGAGCCTAGTTAGACATTCCATTAATATAGAAGAGAATAGGTGGAGAGGCAACTACCAGAATTGCCTATTCCGTAATTACTACATGTTAAGCAGGGCTTAACTTTTTACTTAATGTTCACAACAACCTTATGAGGTTGCAACTATTATAATTCTTTTTTTACAGAAGGAGTATCTTGAGGCATAGAGAAGTTAAGTAATTTTCTTAAGGTCTCAAATGTAATAAGTGGCAAGGCCAGCATTTGAACCTAGGCAGTCTGCCTCCAGAGTCCTATCCTCTTGGCCACTAAATAATCCTTGCTTATTTATTTCTCTTGGGCCTTGGTGTGCTCTTCTGGATGAGATTGGGGATTGTCTAAGGCATCAAGGAATCAAAGATGCTTTGTGAATTGTTATTTATAGCTTCCTCTTCCAGGCAGCTAATTGCGTCCATTCCAAAATTCCTATCTTATTTGGTTCAAAATAGAGTTCAGTACAATTGAGTCTAGATGGGGTAACAAAAGAAAAATAGTGCCACACGAATGTGACAGGAATTTTAATGAAAGAAATTCCTGATTTGAAAGAAGTGTGTCTATGCAATGATAAAGCAAGCAGTCTTTGTAATACATTGAATGTTTTTGATGGGATGGAAAAAAATGAATTCGGTATATCACCAGGATACTGCAATGAAAAGATTCTATCATTTAACTGAAGTTGAGATAGTTCATCTCTTCAGTCTTTAAGATTTCAATTACATATAGCTCATCAATTTGCATGTTAATATCAGTGCATCTGTGTAGCAAGAAGGAAATCTAAAGAATAAGCTGATATTTTAAAATGCAAGAGCATCCTGAGTTCATCTCAAGTAGAGAGCTGGTGTTAGCTGATATTAAATGTCTTAAACTTTTTTCTTTTTCTTTGTGTTTTGCTTATGTCTGCTACACTTTGTATCTCCCATACTCTTTTTTAAAAACAATTCATTTATTTATTTTGAAAGAGTATGAGCAGGAGAAGGGGCAGAGAGAGAGAGAGAGAGAGAGAGAGAGAGAGGGAGGTAGGGGGAGAGAGAATTCCAAGCAGGCTCTTCACTGTCAGTGTAGAGCCTGACACGGGGCTCAATCCTATGAACTGTGAGAACAGGGCCTGAACCAAAATCAAGAGTCAGACGCTCAACTGACTGAGCCACCCAGGCATCCCACACCTCCCATACTTTTTGCACCTCTTCAGAGAAGACCAAACAGAGTAAAGGGTTAGATTTTTAATATTTGCAAAAATCAAAATATTTTTCCTTAACACTGTAGGAATGAGGTTAAGAAAGACAGAAAAAGTGCTGGAAGTAATTACTTAACAAATACTTGAGAGCATTCTGTAGTTTTCTCAGGCTTGAACTATTTTTTTTCAGAGTATTTTTGATCTCAATTTTAGCCAATTTTAATTTAACTTTATCCTTAACAGACTCAACATTGTACTTTGTTTCCCTCTCATTCTCCTTTTAATAATGATGACTTCATATTGTAAAGGCTTTTATAATTTACAAAGCACACTATCGTACTTTATTGCCTCTGACTCTTACAAACACCTTCAGAGGGAGATATGAAAGTAATTCTTATCTTTATTTTGAAGTTGAAGTAACTGAGACCCAGAGAGGTTAACTCATATGCCCAGTGACATCTGGTAAGCAGCATGGCTGAGTTTTCCTTCCTTCCTTTCACTCTTTATCTCTTTTCTTTCTCCTTCCTCTTCCTCTTCCTCTTCCTCTTTTGCTGGCACTTGCTATTTTGTGCTCATGTTTTCTTTTATTCATTTAACATAATATCTATTATGTTCCAGGCACTATGTTGCAGTAAAATGCACAGCTGAACAAAGCATATATGGTCTTGCCCTAATGGAGATTACAGAGGAATTGGCAAGACAAACCTTAAACTAGTTTAAAAAAAAAACCTACCGAATAAAGGTAAAATTAAAAATTATAGGAGTGACTGGGTGTCTCAGTCGGTTGAGCATCTAACTCTTGATTTCTGCTCAGGTCATTATCCCAGGGTCATGGGATCAAGCCCCACATTGGGCTCCATGCTGAGCATGGAAACTGCTTGGGATTCTCTGTCTCTCTCTCTCTCTCTCCCTCTCCCTCTCCCTCTCCCTCTCCCTCTCCCTCCCCCTCCCCCTCTCCTCTACTCACATGCTCGCTCGCTCTCTCTAAAATAAAAATTACAGGGAGTGAGAATGAGATGGTATCTGCTGTAGATTTTGTCGTCAGAGATAGCCTCTCTGGGGAAGCAGAAATAAAGCTCAAGTAAAAAGGATGTAGGGAAGTCAGGTGAAGAACCAGCCAGATGAAGAACTAGGCTGGACTTAGCAGTGAGGATTGGCTAAGTGATGCTGCAGTAGCAGCCTCAAACTTTCAGTGGCTTAAAGCAATGAAGGTTTATTTCTCATTTGTGCTACGTATCCGGAAGAGGATGGCTGAGGACTCTACTTCATAGCATCCTCAGACCAGGATTTAGACTTACAGAGTGGAAACTATCTGGGACATTACCATTCTCCATGCAAAGAAGAGGGTATGTGCTAAACCACGCATTCACTCTAAAGCTCTTACCTGGAATCACACACCACATTTTGTGGACCGGTGCAGGTCACAGGACGACATTTAATGTCAGGAGGGCAGGGATGTGCCATCTGACTTGTTATACTTTCCCAGCCTCCCTTGTAGCAAGTGGTGGTGATATGACAGTGCATGGTCAAGGAACCCAAGGAGAAGTCTGAGGTGAGGAGCTCTAAGTCAAGTTTTGTTTTCCTGTTAAGAGACAGGTACAGCTGACACAGCTTGCCCCTTCCTCCTGTCTTTTTACAAAAAAATGTTTAAATGTTTTTATTTTAGAGAGAGAGAGAGTGTGGGGGAGGAGGGGGGTACACAGAATCTGAAGCAGGCTCCAGGCTCTCAGCTGTCAGCACAGAGCCCCACAAAGGGCTTGAGCTCACACAGGGCTTGAACTCACACACTGTGAGATCATGTCCTGAGTCGAAGTAGAATTAAGCTCACTGAGCCACAACGCACCCCACCCCTTCCTCCAGTCTCAAACAAGGATGCCGTTCTCCTGCTGGCTGGCCATTTTGCATAAGAATAAGTCACACCTTGAACATAGGGGACCATTAGGACGAAAGGATCCTGAGTCTTTAATGACCTGATTTGCAGCTCAACTAATGCAAGAACTTACTAATTCTGGATTTCTTGTTATGTAGGGAAAAAAACGAAACCTATTTTTAAGCCTGTTACTTGGAACCAGAAGCATTTCTAGCTTACGTGGTTGGGGGGGGGGGGTGCGGTGATGAATAGATACTGTGCTCGAAACCCAGAAAGTCAGCTTCCTCAGATACCTTTCTGAGACTGGGTCAGCAAGGCAGGAACAAAAGGAGACCCGCCTTGCTTTTTGTAAATGCTGGCTAGTAAGGCAGAGGGAAGAGCCTTCTCTCATCCTGTTCCTCTCTTCTAGCTGCCTATACTCCCTTTCTCCTTGGTGTTAATTCTCCACTTGCATACTTTCTTTTCCCAGTTGCAATTACCCTCCCTCGAACCTTCCTCCTCTTCTTGAGTGTCTGAAAATGGTTATGTCCATTTAATGTAAATTATCCTAGGCATGATTAAATTAGGACAATTGCTAAGAGAGATCTGAAAAATCAGCAGGCTGTTTAGTATTTTGTGCCAGTCTATGGAAGTCTTCCCATCTTTTCCCACAGTCTCAGAGATAGCTCCTAGAGTATGTGGGACAGTTAGCAACAATTGCCTTAGAAATTCCATTACTATGTTGGGACCTTTACATTCTTGTTTCCTTGTGGCATGATTTACATGGTGCCCCAAGTCTTTTCAGACTTTAGAAATGCCCTAGGTCAAACCTGATTGCTAAATAGAGTCTTATCAGTAGAGCACAAAGAAAGATGCGATGAAAATGTTTCACTCTATGGCCATAATTTCTCCAAGTGATCTCACCCATTCTGTGGAACTAAGTGATTAAGGAACTGGTAAGTGATTCACGCAAGTGGTCATGGAATTTTTTTTTCCAGAAGAGGATCTGCCCACCAGCCTATTCAGCTAGGACTGCTATCCATGATTGCTGTCTTTGCTCTACCCATTTTAATTTGTTTCTTTATCATTGTTGCATGAATTGTTGTAGATTTCAAATAAGCAATGTTTTATTTCTCCTGTGCCCTGAGGTGTTCAGACATCTGTTGTGATTCTCCGGACAATATAATCGTGGTCTTCGAATGAGAACTCATTTTGTTATCTTAAAGCTTGTAGCTTCTGCAAGTTTTCAAAAGCAAATTATGTGGAGCTTTTCTTACATTCAATTTCTTAAGCCAGTTGTTCATGGGGGAAAAAGGGCATAAGGGTACTTTGTAAGCTCTAAATCAGGGATTAGGAAAATTTGCTGTGGGTTCTTGTCATCTGCGTTTTGGTGGACAAGAAGGAGGACTTGAGAGCATTCTGTATGGCTGCCTGTTGTAACGAATGAATCATCTTGCATCATTTGTCCTCTTCTTAACTAACATTGAGGATACTGGGAATCCTTAGCAGATCATCCTGTTTTTACTCATTTTTTGTCTTTGAATGCCAGAATGCCCAGCATACACTAGGCAGTCAAGAAATGTTCGTTGGATGAATGGATGAGACAGTTAATCAAAGGTTTTGGAAACCTTATTCCTTTTTTAAACTCCCCGTTAGGAATCTCTCATCAGACTAGCAATTAAAAAACCTAGTTTCTGGTTTTGTATAACAGAGCTCAGTACCACAAATGTAAAAGGAAATGTTATGTGATGTATGAAGTGATCCCGGGTTGTTTGTTTCTTCTGGAATATAGAAATGTTGTGTTCAAGAAGGGTCTGGAGATGAGCCTATCTTTTAGAGTATTGTTTCTCCAAATTTGGCAGTATATTAGAATAAATAGTCACACGTTGAAAAAATATCAGAGTGGGGGGGAGGG
Organism: Panthera uncia; assembly: GCF_023721935.1. Lineage (NCBI taxonomy): Eukaryota > Metazoa > Chordata > Mammalia > Carnivora > Felidae > Panthera > Panthera uncia. The sequence continues at coordinate 31,884,417 of NC_064817.1, forward strand.
GAGACTAGAGAATCAGTACTTTTAAAAATCCTCCCAGGTGATTCCAGCATATAGGCAAATTTGAGCACAGATGGTCCAAAGCTGTGCCTCTGAAACTCGGATCACCTGGAGATTTTGTGACTATGCAGACTCTGATCCACTAGGTCTAAGGTGGGGCCTGAAATTATGCATTCCCAGTAAGTTCCCTGTTGCATCACTTTGAATAGCTCATTTCTAATGTGTATATTTAAAAAGTTACGTGTCAGGCATTAAACAAAGGGACGTAGAACTAGCATTTATTTAGTATATGCCAGGCACCATGCCGGTAACTTTACGTATATTATCTTGCTCAAAGTTAAAAACAATCATGTAAGAACATTATTACCCCTATTTTAGAAATGAAGAAATTAAGGTTTAGCTGACAAATCATTGCCTCAGTTTGGACAGCAGATTCCTGATAGAACATACAGGTCGGCGGTAGTTGTCGGAAACCATCCAATGCTGAGAAGTGTTGGGACATGTCTTTGTAGAAAACTGTTTATTGGATCGTTTGGGCAAAGTGTCAGTGATTTCACACTCTTGCTTCATGTAGTGTATCCAGGCAGGTAAGGAACATGGTACTGGGCGAGCTGCCAGATGGGTTGTACTCCCGCTGTTGAGATATCGGAGACGTACTGGTGAAGTTAGAGTAGAATGTGAATCAGTACTAATAGCAAAATAGTAGAGGCGGTGGAGGACGTCCGAATTCAAACGTAAAACACAAACGCTGTGGTTTTCAACTACTGATATCGAAAGATTACTGATGTTAGAGAAATTGTGTTTCCTCAAAGCATTTGGCTCTGACTCCTTGATTCTCTCAAGTGTTCTTCCAAGTGAAAATACCCCTTAAGTGAAGAGGGCTCTGTACCTCTGTTTTCTTTTTGTGTTCAGCGATGTTTTTTTCTCCCTCTCCTTCCAGGAAGCTGAAAAATGACCTCTTAGAAGCAAAACGTAGAAGTGGGAAGACTCAACAAGAAACCAGCAGAGTCTGTGTCTACTGTCAGAGAAACCTGGGCTTAATATTTGACCGAGGAGACCCGTGCCGGGCCTGCTCACTGAGAGTGTGCAGCGAATGTCGGGTCTCGGGCCTTGACGGCAGCTGGCAATGCACCATCTGTGCCAAAGTCGCGTGAGTTTCTTGTCTTTGTGTGGAATTCCAGATTTGATGACTGAAAGGATTGGAGTGGGGAAAGAAAAACAGAAAAAAGTATTTAAAATTTAGGGATAGAGAGTAGAATACAAATATAGCCCAACACAGGCTCAGCAATGCCTTTGTAGAATTCTGGAGAGGGGTGTGTGTGTGTGTGTGTGTGTGTGTGTGTGTGTGTGCGCGCGCGCGCGCGTGCACGTGTGCATGAGTAAGCATACATTAGCAAAATAGAGAACAATATTTTTAGTTTTAAAGACTGTAAAACAGTCAAATTGGAAGCCTGGCAGAATGAGGTCTCTTTCTACATTTGAAAACCATGCACAAGCTTTCTTCACTTATAGCCCCACTTGGCTCACATGTCTTCTCAGAAGGCACAGGCAATTCCCCGAAGCCATCCTTAGATGTGTGGGGTGACTGGCAGGAAGAGTATGAAATATCCATCCAGCCTGCTTTCCACGTCACATGCGGGGCAAAGCTTTTTCTGCATCTATTGAAATGAGCATATGGTTTTTATCCTTTCTCTTATTGCTGTGACGTATCACATTGGTTGATTGATTTGTGAATATTGACCCCCTGCCTTGCATCCTAGGAATAAATCCAGGTTGATCATGGTGAATGATTTCTTTAATGTGTTGTTGGATTCAGTTTGCTAGTATTTGTTGAGGATGTTTGCATCTATGCTCATCAAAGATATTGGCCTGTAGTTCTCTTTCTTTTTTATTTGTAGTATCTTTATCCTGTTTTGGTATCAGGGTCATGCTGACCTCATAGACTGAATTTGGAAGGTTCTTCCCTCTACTGTTTTTTTTAGTACTTTGAGAAGAATAGGTATTAGCACTCCTTAAATGTTTGGTAGATTTCAACTCTGAAGCCACCTGGTTTCTTGGGAATTTTTTGAGAACTGATTCAATTACAATTGCTGATAACCTGTTCACATTTTTTTATTTCTTCCTGATTTAGTTTTGGGAAGTTACATGTTTCTGTGAATTTATCCATTTTTCTAAGTTGTCCAGTTGTCCATATAATTTTTTTATAATATTCTCTTATAATTCTTTTGTATTTCTGCGGTATTGGTTGTTATTTCTCTTCTTTCATTTCTGTTTGAGTCCTCTCTCTTTTGCCCCCACCCCCACGCTTTAGGCATATATTGTCATACTTGACATTGTATTATTTCATGATTACCTTGATTGAATTTTATAGATAGGCTTAATTTTACTGGTTTTCTGCTTCCTACTTTTCTTACTCCTGCCTATGGTCTTTCTTTTCCACTCATTGAATCTCCTTTAACATTCCTTGTAGGATTGGTTTAGTGGTCATGAATTCCTTTAATTTTTGTTTGCAAAACACTTTATCTATCCTTCTGTTTTGAATGATAGCCCTGCTGGATAGAGTATTCTTTGCTGCAGGTTTTTTCTTTCAGTACTTAGGCTATATCATGCCACTCCCTTCTGGCCTGCCAAGTATCTGCTAAAAAAAAAAAAAATTAGCTCAGGGAGCCTGGGTGGCTCAGTCGGTTAAGCGTCTGACTTCAGCTCAGGTCATGATCTCACAGTCTGTGAGTTTGAGCCCCATGTCGGGCTCTGTGCTGATAGTTTAGAGCCTGGAGCCTGCTTTGGATTCTATGTCTCCCTCTCTCTCTGCTTCCCCCCCACACACACTTGTGCTCTGTCTTTCTCAAAAATAAATAAACATTAAAAAAAGAATTTACAAATTTCTTGGAAATTACTTAGAAAGTCCACAGTTTATATGTTTTCTATTCATTTCTTAAGGGTCTCACTGAGATCCTCCACTCTTCTCAAACCCAGTGAGTATCTCTATGATGATTGCTTTAAATTCTCTATCAGGCATACTATTTATTTCCATCTTGTTAAGCTCTCTTGCTGTGATTTTGCCCTGTTCTTTAATTTAGGGCACGTCCCTCTGTCTCTTCATTTTGTCTAACTGTCTGTGTCTGTTTCTATGTGTTAGAAAAGTCAGCCATGTCTCCTGCTCTTAAAAGTGGTAGCCTTATGAAGAAGAAGTCCTAGAGTGCCCTGCGATGTAGTGTCCCCTTTTTACCAGAACCTAGTGCTTCAGGGGTGTCTCCTATGTGTTATGTGCACTCTACTGTTGTGGCTGAGCCAATTTGCCTTCAGTACACTTGTCTGCAATGGCTCTCTTTGCCTGTTGTGGGCAGGGTTTGCTCTCTCTGGGGTTAGTGGGCCACTCTGAGGCTGTCTTATTTATGCTTCATTTAAGTCAGACCTGGCATTTGCCAGGTATCCAAAGGCACCGAACTGCAGGGCACTCTCCCTGAGTTGTCCCCTGGGAATCTTTTGTTGGTGAGCGGTCCCTGCAGTCAGACCACGTGTCTTCCCCCCAGCCCACTGTTGGGTCTGTAGTGGTGTGTGTAGTTATCTTCCCCTCTTCCTGGGGCAGGGGTCACTTTGGAGGTTCACCGGCCTCTGTCAGGGCTGCTTTCACACTGCTAGGCTTGTGGCAACACTTTGGATGAGCTCTGGTCAAAGCGTATTGGAGGCGGCAGGTCCATAGAAGAATGCTAGGGCATGGCACACTGTTAGCAAGTTGATTCCCATAGATGACTGTGTGTCTAGATTGGGGGTGGGGCAAGAGAGGGAAATGGTGCCTTCCAGCAATTTTGTTCTAGAAGTCTCCCAATGATCCCTGCCCCTCCGGCACATGCTCTGAGATTAAGAAACAAGTCTCCGTCCCATATACCTCAGGTGTTTTTCAAACTGCTTCTCTGCTTTATCTCAGTGGAGCTGTTTGTTGTGCTCCTTAAGGATGGGGACTCAGTTTCCTTTCCCCCTCCTGGCTGTCCCAGAGCCACGCCCTCTGATTTTTAAAGTTCCAGGTGTTAAGCCCCGCTGATTGTAAGAACTCCGAAAATAAGGTCCCTCTGGTTTTCAAAGCCAAATGTTACGGGTTTTGTCTTCACCATGCAGGTGCCTGGTGTGGCGATCTCCTCCTCCATGCCTGCAGTGTCCCTTTCTCCCAGGGACAGTCCTGTGAGTCTGTTTAGCTCCGAACTGCATCTGTGCTCTTCCTACCCTCTTCAGTGTGTCCTCTTGTCCACATTTAGGTGTGGAAAGTCAGCTCCGCCAGTCTTTGGGTCATTCTCTGGTTAAGTACACTGGTGTGGGTGTTACCTAGTTGTATCCATGGGATGAGGTGAGCTTAGGAATCCATCTTCCTCAGAATTCCCAAATCTGTATTCATTTTCTAAATGAAGTTTAGTCATCTGCAAATCAGGATGCAAAAATAATGTTAGACATCTTAATTTCACATGAAATCAAATCATTTCCTTTGGCTATTTCTCCTTATGCCTGTTGAGAAAAACTATCAAAAGTCGATCACTTTGCTTTCTTGTCGAAAATAACACAATACCTCTGTGAGTCAAGTAAGTAATGCAGAAGTTGCTGTTTTCAACTCTGGACATTTTTTAGAAAGTTTGTCTGAGTGTGTTGTAATAGCTTTCTCCAATTCTGCTCCCCTTAATTTGGCATTTCAGAGTTGGCTATAAAGGCTCTTCCAGTACAGTCAGATACTAAGTCACCAAGGAAATAATAAATTAATGGACAGAATTTTCTCAATTTTAGTTTTGTGTCTACACAATTTTGAGGGACATTTCTCCCTCCCCATTCTTAGTGACCACTAGCAGGCAACAAATCGAATTTAAAAATTAACAAGAAGCAAAGAAAGAGAAATAGAAAAACTTGGATGGAGACTAATGTCCTTGTTTTTTATTGACCCTTATACAAATGGCCTTCTGGGTTTCTTTTATTAGAGTTAACTTACACAAAAGAACACAAGTAACAAGTATACAGCGGAGGTTCTCAATTTCAGCATTACTGATATCTTGGTTGATATAATTTGGAGAGTGACAGTGTCTAACGCACCGCAGGATGTTTAGCAACATCCCTGACCTCCACCCGCTAGATGCCTGTAGCACCCCTCCTCCACCTTCCATTGTGACAATGAAAAATTCCTGCAGATGGTGCCGAATGTCCCATGAGGAGGAAAATTTGCCCCTGCTGGAGAAGCACTGGTGAACGACTTAGGGAATTGTAACAATTTCTGTGCCGTTATCTCTAAAGTAAAGAAGTAGAACATTATTCATACTCCAGAAGCCTTTCCCATTCCTCCTCCCAGTCACTGCTCCCTTTTTTATCTCCCAAAAAGAAACACTATCCTGCTAATGCCATAGATGAGCTTTGACTCCTTTATAGTTTATGTAAACTTAATGACATGGTGTGTATTTGTTTGTTGATAACTTTGTTAACATCATACTTGTGAGACTAATGTATTTTGTCACCTCTATTAGTCATCTATTCGTTTTTACTGTTTGGTAATGTTACAGTTTAGAAGTATACATGAATTAGGGGCGCCTGGGCAGCTCAGTCGGTTAAGCGTCCGACTTTGGCTCAGGTCATGATCTCACGGTTCGTGGATTTGAGCCCCACATTGGGCTCTGTGCTGTCAACACAGGGCCTGCTTGGGATCCTCTGTCCCCCTCTGTCTCTGCCCCTCCCCTGCTTGCTTGCATTCTCTCTCTCTCTCTCTCTCTCTCTCTCTCTCTCTCTCTCTAAGGTAAACAAACATTAAAAAGAGAAATATACATAAATTGATAAACTATTCTATCATTAATGAATATATGGGATGTTTTCAGTTTTCACCTCTTACAAATAATGTTACTATAAATATTCTTGTACATGTCTCTTAGCACACATGTGTATGCATTTCTTTTGGATATATACATAGGACTAAAATGGCTGTGTCACAGAATACGCATGTGTTCCATTTCAGTAGATGATGCCAGATCAAATTTTAAATTTTCCAGAGTGGTTGTGCCACATTACCTTTTCATTGGCAGTGCACGGACATTGTAATTGTTTACATTTTTACTTTTTTGCTTTTATAATTTTGTTGAATGTATAGTGGAGTAATTTACATTTTCTTTATTACTAATGAGAATGAGAATATTTTCGTATATTTATTGACCATTTGAACATCCTTTCTTGTGAAGTGCTAGTTCAAGTCTCTTGCCTATTTTTCTGTTGTCTTTTACTGACTAATTTGAAGAACCTCTTTATATATCCTGCATACAAACCACGTTGGTTATTTCTGTTATACTTTTCTGACTTGCCTTTTTACTCTTAATGGTGCCATTTAATGAACAGAAATCTCGAATTTTTAGTGGCTCAATTTGTTTATCTCTTCCTGTTTGATTAGTGGGATTTTTTTTTCTATATCCTGTTAAAGAAAACTTTCCCTAACTTTCAAATCATAAAAATATTCTCCTATGTGATCTTCTGTATCGTTATAGGTTTAACTTTTACCTTTAGACCTACAATCTGCCTGGAACTGATTTTTGCGTATGCTTATGATTTAGGGATTTATTTTTATATTTGAATATGTATATGCACATGACCCAGGAACATTCATTAAAATGATCATCATTTTTTCACTGTTCTACAGTGTCACTTTCACAAACCAAGTATTATTTATGACTAATCTAACATTCTGCCAGTGCCGCAGGTTTGATTATTGTAGTTTTAAAATAAAATTTTATATCCAGTAGACTTGCAACCCTGTTCTTTTTGTTCAGAATTCCCTGGTTATTATTGGCCCCTGGCATTTTCATATAAATTTTAGAATCAGCTTAACAGTTCCCACAAAATAAACCCTATTGGCATTTTTATAGGAATTGTATTATATCCACAGATGCTTTGGGGGGAGTATTGACATCTTTCAGAATTTAGTCTCTCTATACATAAACACTATGTGCCTATTTATTTGCTTTTAATTTCTCTCGATAAAACGTTATAGTCTCTGGGTACAACTTTTACACGTTATTAGATTTATTCCAAGTATTTGATTTTTATGTTATTCCAGACAGTATCTTTTTAAAATGTTTATTTTTAAGAGAGAGAGCAAGCGAGCAAGTGCATGAGCAGGGGAGGAGCAGAGAGAGAGGGGCACAGAGGATCTGAAGCGGACCCTAGGCTAACAGCAGTATGCCAAATGTGGGGCTTGAACTCACAAACCGTGAGATCATGATCTGAGCCGAAGTCTGACGCTTGACTGACTGAGCCACCCAAGTACCCCGAATAGTATCTTTTTTAAATTTTATTTTCTAATTGTTGCTATGTGGAAATACAATTGATTTGAATAGTCTGACCTTGTATTTAGCAATCTTTTTAAATTTACTTGTTGTTTATAACAGTTTCTGCGGAGCCTTTCAGATTTTATTTATATACAATCATGTCATCTGTGAAGAATGACTTTTATTTCTTCCTTTCTAATACTTGTATCTTTTTTGCCATATTGCATATTTGTTTTGAATTTTATTGCTTTCTGCCTTCTTTGTTTCCTTCTTTTTGCTTTCTTTAGATTTAATGTATCTTTCACTAGTGACTTTTTTGCATCATGGATATTTAATTTAGAAATTGTGAATATAATTAATATGTTTAATAAAAGTCACTTTAAAGCATGGCCAGTCTATAAAAGAAGGTTATTTCAGAATAATATCATTCCATTTCCCTACGGGTATTGGATGACTTTTAGGTGAATAAATGTTATAGCCTTGCGTCCCCCTATGGAATCCTCTCTATGACATTTACTCTGGACTGAGATTTGGATCCCAACTCCTTCTCAAGTGACTTTAAAGCTGTGATGACTCAAACTTTTCAAGTTTCTATATTCCCTGATATTTGAATGGATATATTCTCATCCTTTAGTACATCTAGGTTCCATATTTTATATCTCGTTCTCCTTTTTTCCATTTTTTTCATTAATGATTTTTTTGATTCAGGTGTTTAGATACTTGCTTTCCTAGCCTTTGTTTTTTCTAACATATGCATTTCAGAATATAAATTTTCCTGTTTTCACTGCTTGAGCTGCATCCCACACATTTTTATGTCAATTCATTTTAGTACCTTTACTGCATTCTGTTTAATAATTTCCATCATCTTTTTTGATATGAGATCTTTATAATTGTCTTTTTTCTAATTTTATAAAACTTTATCTCTTTTTGATATTGATTTCTAGCTTAATTCAATGTGGTCAGAGGAAATTCTCTGATTTCAGTCTTTGAAATTTGGCTCAGCAAATGGTCAGTGTTGTTAAATATTTCCTATGCCATTGAAAGAAAAAATTCTGCAGTGTTTATTTGAATATCCTAGATATATCTATTAATGATGTTTGTTAATTGTGTTGTCCAAATCTCCCATATCCTTACTGATTTTTTTAATCTGTGTATTCTATCCAATATTGAGAGAGGTATATACTAACCTCTCTCAATTAATGATTATGGATTTTCTATCTATCCTTTTAGTTCTTTTTTTTTAAGATTTTATTTTTAAGTAATCTCTATACCCACTATGGGGCTCAAACTCACAACCCCAAGATCAAGAGTCACATGTTCTACCAACTGAGCCAGCCAGGCGCCTCTCTATCCTTTTAGTTCTGATAATATTTTATTTATATATGTTAAAGTGATCGTCTTGAGTGCTTAAATATTTTGGATTTTGATATTTTATAGGTGTACATTATGAAAACTTGATCCTGATGGCAAGTTATGATTTTTTTCCTTAACGTTTATTTGTTGTTATGGCTGCAGCAGCATTTTGCGTGTGTGTGTGTGTGTGTGTGTGTGTGTGTGTGTGTGTTTCTTTTAGTGTATGATTGGTAAATCCTCTTTTATCCTTTTACTTTCAACCCTTCTGTTTCCTTATATTTAAGGTGTCTCTTCTGTAAGTAGCATATAATTGTGCACGTGTGTGTTAAATCCTATCCAATAGTTGTCATTAATTAAGATATTTATTCGATTTGTACTAAAAAAGTTACTCATACATTTTACTTAAAATCTACCACCTATTTACTTGCTCTTTGTCCCATGTATTCCTTTCTTTATTTCAAATTATTGGCCTTCATTTAGGTTGTCTAAGTATTTTTTTCTATTTCTCTTCTTTATTATTTATAGATTTTTTTTATCACTCATCTAGTGATTACTTGAGAGATTACGACATACATTCTTGACTTACTAAAATCTAATATAAATGAGTCCTTTTGGCAGTTCCAAGAAATACCAGAATGTTAAAATCCTTTAACTCCCTGTACTCCCCTTCTAGTGCTATCATACATGTAAAATATCTGCATATCTATCTATATCTATACGTAGACATACACATGTATTTGTACTTACAGAGATACATATATACACTTTGTCTTAGCCCATTCAGACAGCCGTAACAGAATAACACTGACTGGGTGGCTTGTAAACAACACAAATTGATTTCTCACACTTTTGGAGACTGAGAAGTCCAAGATCAAGGTTCTGGCAGATATGTTGTCTGCTGAAGGCCTGCTTCTTGATTCATAGACAGCTGTCTTCTCATTGTGTCCTCACATTGTGAAAGGGGCAAAGAAAGTCTCTGGGCTCTCTTGATAAGGGCCACAGTCACCTGCCAAGGGCTTTACCCCCAAATACCAGGACATTGGAATTGTGTTTCAACATGAATTACAAGGGGGACACAGACATTCAGACTAACATACTTAATCACATAAGACAGTACTGTTATTTTATAGTTAATATTTACTTAGATTTACTGCACTGTTACCCTTTCCATTGCTCTGTATTTTTATTACTACATTTTGTGCTTCCTTCTGGGATAGTTTTCCTCTTGCCTAAGGGTTACCCTTCAGTGTTTCCTTTAGTGTAGTTCTCCTGGTGATAAATACTCAGTTTTTGTTTTTGTTTTTGTTTTTTTTAGCAATGCTTTACTTTATCCTTAATTTTCAAGCATGTTTTTGCCAGTTACTGAACTCTAGGTTAGAAGTTACTAACTTTCACTTATTTGAAGACCTTATTCCATTGACCTCTGGTTTCCAATGCTTCTGTCAGGAAGTAAGATACCACTATATTGTTGCTTTTTTGAAGGTACTGTTGACCCTTGAACAACGTGGGGTTAGGGGCACTGATGCCCCACATAGTTAAAAATCTATGTATAACTTTTGACTCCCTGAAAACTTAATAGCCTCTCTTGACCAGAAGCCTTACCAGTAACATAAACCATTTATTACCACATATTTCGTATGTTACATGTGTCATATACTATATTTTGACAATAAAGTGAGCTAGAAAATCATAGGGAAGAGAAAATACATTTATATTACTGTACTGTATCAATACTGTAAGCTAAGTTTACACCATCTGTTTACAAGATGAATCATCTGTCAGTACCTACATCAATATTGTCTTCTTTGATATAAAATACTGTAGATATTATATATATTACATATATATATTAAAGATATATATGATATCTTTGAATGTTAGAAGATGGTAAGGAAACTAGTACATTGTTCATTGTATGTTAAATATCACTCACCTTATGCCTATGTGAGCATAGGCTGACCACTTCCATACATGTCTTGCACAAAATGTTCCACTCAGTGAATACTTAGGCCATGATGATGATGACACAAAATGTCTCATATGTTTCTTAACAGCACAGTTAATTAGATTTTCACACAGAGACACACACACACATGTAACAGATAAGTTATTAACTCTATGAACATAGAAGTTTATTAACTGTACAGCATGATGATTATTTACTATTCATTAAGTGGAAGTAGATCATCACAGAGGTCTTTGTCCTTGTCGTCTTCATGTTAAGTTGGCTAAGGAGGAAGAGGAAGGGTTGGTCTTGCTGTCTCAGGGGTGGCAGAGGCAGAAGAGGTCGAGGAGGTACAAGAGAAAGCGGGAAAGACAGGCACCCTCAGTGTAACTTTACAGAAATCCATTGTAATTTCTGACTTTTTTGCTTTTTCATTTCCCTAAAAATATTTCTCTATGGTACCAACCCTTCTTTCATGGCTTGCTTTAGTTTGAGTGCCCCTATCATAGAAGGGTCCGTGTTGTAAAAGAAACGAAAGCCATGTTGAGTAACTGAGACTCCTCTGCTCAATTAGCTAATTTCAATTTGTTTTCTGGCACCACTTCTTCTATGTCTTACTCTTCATCATCTGTTCTTGTTCAGAAGTGCTTATCTCCATCAAGTCGTCTTCTGCTAATTCCTCTGATGTGATGTCTGTTAGCTCTTGAACTTCTCTAAGATTCATACCTTGAAACCCTTTACTCCTCACCTTTTTTGCCATAACCAGAATCTCTTTCGTGATTTCCTTGGCTGGCTCTGTATAAACCCCGTGAAGTCACGTACAACATCTGTACACAGTTTTCGCCAGCAGAAATTTATTATTTTGGGCTGATGGCTTTCGTGGATTTTCCTATAACAACAGTGGCATCTCCAGTGGTGTAATCTTCCCATGCTTTCATGTTTTCTCTATTAGGGTTCTCTTCCATAATGTTGACAATCCATTCCATAGAGTACCATGTATAATGAGCCTTAAAGGTCCTTATGACCCCCTGCTTTAGAGGCTGAATTAGAGATACTGTGTTTGGGCACAAGTAGACTACTTCATTGGTGTTGAACTCATGGTCTTCTGGGTGGTCAGGGGCATTGTCCAAATCAAAAGAACTTTAGAAGGTAGTACTTTACTGTCAAGGTGTTTCCTGACTTTAGGGACAAGAATCTTTGAAACCAATTTAAAAGCAGGGTTCTCATTGTTAACACCTTCTTGTTGTACAACCAAAACACTAGCAGGTGATGTTTATCTTTTTTCTTTAAGGTTAGGGGTTTAGCGGCTTTATAGATAAGGGCAGTGCTGATGATAAACCCAACTGCATTTGCACATAAAAGTACAGTTAGCCTATCCCTTCCTGTCTTGGATCCTTGTGTTCGCTTCTCTTCGTTACTAACAAATGTCCTTTGTGGTATTTTTCCCCCAGAATAGGTTACTTTCATCTGCATTAAAAACCTATTCGAGCAAATATCCTTTCTCCTCAGTGAGTTTGTAAGTGCTGTCTGGAAACTCATCTGCTGCCTCTAAGTTGGCTAAAGATGCTTCTCCTCTTATCTTGACATTTTTTTTTTAAGGCAAACCTCTTTCTAAAATTACCAAACCATCCTTGGCTGGCATGAAATTCTCCAGCTTTAGAGTCTACACCTTTCTTTTGCTTTAAGTTGTCATATCATGATTTCATTTTTTTCCCCCAAATCACGTTAGAGTCTATAGGTTATGCCTTTCTTATGACAGTCCTGCACCTACATAAGAGCTGCATTTTTTTATACAAGGTAGAGAGGTATTTTGCAAAAAGTGCAAGGTTTTCCCACCTGCTGGTGTAACTGCAGCAATGGCTTCATGAGTTTCTTTTTCTCTTTTTTATAATGGTCCTCACAGTGGATTCATATATCTTGAATGGGCGGGCAACCACAACCGCAGGCCTCAATCTGTGGTACATATCAAGCAATTCATCTTTTTCTTTTTAAAAAAAATTTTTTTTAACGTTTATTTATTTTTGAGACAGAGAGAGACAGAGCATGAACGGGGGAGGGTCAGAGAGAGGGAGACATAGAATCTGAAACAGGCTCCAGGCTCTGAGCTGTCAGCACAGAGCCCGACGCGGGGCTCGAACTCACGGACCGCGAGATCGTGACCTCAGCCGAAGTCGGACGCTCAACCGACTGAGCCACCCAGGCGCCCCCATCTTTTTCTTATAATATCATGACTTTTCTCTACTTCTTGGGAGCACTTCCAGCATCACTAGTGGCACTCTGTATGGGTCCAGTGGTGTCATTTGAGGTTTGAGGTATTGCACTAAACGCGAAAACTATGAGAACCATGAGGGATCACTTTTTACTGTGATACGTGGTTTACTGTAGAGATGAACTATTCATGCAGAGATGATTAGTGTCACATGGCACCTTAAGTAGATACTTGCAACACTTGAGCTCGCCGCAAGAGCAACAGGAGGGGGCTACAAAATTACTACAGTAGTAGAGCTTATACTATAGGTAATTTGATGCAACCATGATTGAATACTGCATCTTTACTTTTGTATACATTTTTCTCAACTGCAAATAGTGCCATATATAGTCTCTAAGTCTTTGTGTACATAAATGTTGATAAGGTTTAACTTTTTATGATATATTCGTATATATTTTATGGCAGTAAATGGTAACATAGACTACTGTCCACGTATACTTTATGCAATTCATGACATAGATTTTCCTTAATTCTTTAATATTTCTAGGCTGTGCATTTCCTCTGAGTTTTTCAAATTGTCACAAATCTCCAAAAATTTTAATAATATATTGAAAAAACTCCACATATAAGTGAAGCCACACCATTCAAACTTGTATTGTCCATCAAGACAGATGAACAGGGGCACCTGGGTGGCTCAGTCGGTTAAGTGTCCAACTTCGGCCCAGGTCACGATCTTGCAGTTCAAGAGTTCGAGCCCCACCTGTGTCACGCTCTGTGCTGACAGCTCAGAGCCTGGAGCCTGCTTTGGATTCTGTGTCTCCCTCTCTGCCCCTGCCCTGCTTGTGCTCCTTCTCTCTCTCTCTCTCTCTCTCTCTCTCTCTCTCTCTCTCTCTCTCTCAAATAAAAATAAACATTAAAAAATATTTTTTTTTAAAAACCAGATGAACATATGGGAGGGGGGAAAAGAGTGAAACAAATGATGAGAGGCTCTTTTTTTTAAGTGTTTTATTTATTTTAAGAGAGAGCACAAGGAGGATAGGGGCAGAGAGAGAGGGAGAGAGAGAATCCCAAACAAGCTCCAAGCTGTAGGCACAGAGCCCAACGTGGGGCTTGAACTCAGGAACTGTGAGATCATGTCCTGAGCCAAAATCAAGAGTTGGACACTTAACCAACTGAGCCACCCAGCTGCCCCAACCATGGGAGACTCTTAAAGACAGAGAACAAACTGAGGGTTGATGGAGGGAAGTGCGTAGGGCATGGGCTAGTTGGGTGATGGGTATTAAGGAGGGGCGCCTTGTAATGGGGCACCTGGGTGGCTCAGTTGGTTAAGCGTCTGACTTCGGCTCAGGTCATGATCTCACAGTCTGTGAGTTTGAGCCCCGCGTCGGGCTCTGTGCTGACAGCTCGGAGCCTGGAGCCTGTTTCAGATTCTGTGTGTCCCTCTCTCTGACCCTCCCTCGTTCATGCTCTCTCTCTCTGTCTCAAAAATAAAATAAAAACATTTTTAAAAAAAAAGGAGGGCACTTGTTATCATGAGCACTGAGTGTTGTATTTAAATGATGAATCACTGAATACTATGCCTGAAACCAATATTGCACTATAATTTAAATGTTAACTATAATTTACATAAAAACTTGAAAAGAAACCCACCAAGTTGTGTTGTCCAGGAATCAACTGTAATAATATTTTTCATTGTCTACTTTTACTATTTTCCCCTTTTCTGTTGTATATACAGAGTTTCTATAACACATCTAGCCTATGTCTGATTTTATTTACATTTGTCCATGTTGGGGAATCTAGAGTGTCTTAAATTTGCATCTATTAATATCTTTTGTCATGTTCAAATATTTCTCAGATAATATCTCTTCCCATATTGCTTGTTCCCCCTTCTCTCTCCTCTACTCCAAATACTCCAAATATATAGCTTATATATTCTTATATATTCAGTAGTTTTCATATATCTCTTCTATTCCTTTCCATATTTTTTATCCTTTTATGTCTCTGAATTCATTTTGTATATTTTTTCTGATCTGTCTTTCAATTCACTAATCTTATCTTTGTCTGTGTCTAATTTGCTGTTAAGCACACTTATTCATCCTTTAGTTGTGTTTTTCAATTTTAGATTTTTCATTTTGCTTTTGTTACAATTCTAACTCTCTGTTGACCTTCACCTTTTTCTTGTAGTTTCTTGGAAAAATTATTTATAATTATTTAAAAGTCTACAAATGACAGTTATATTATCTGAGTCCCTGATGGGACTGATATTTTGTTTCTTTGTTTCTCTTGATTTGGGTCATATATTGTCTTCCTATAAACCTGATAACTTTTGGTTGATGAAAAAGTATTTTAAAAATTGTAAGTTAGTGAGACTCTGTGTAATATGTATCTAGTGAAAATGCATATTTTCCATGTAGAGTATCATGTCATCTGCAAAAAGTGAAATCTCAGCTTCATCTTTGCCAATTTTGATGCCTTTGATTTCCTTTTGTCGTCTGATTGCTGGTGCTTCCAACACTGTGTTAAACAACAGCAGTGAGAGTGGACATCCTTGTCGTGTTCCTGATCTCAGGGGGAAAGCTCTCAGTTTTTCGCCATTGAGGATGATATCGGCTGTGGGCTTTTCATAAATGGCTTTTATGATGCTTAAGTATGTTCCTTCTATGCTGACTTTCTCGAGGGCTTTTATTAAGAAAGGATGCTATATTTTGTCAAATGCTTTTTCTGCATCTATTGACAGGATCGTATGGTTTTTATCTTTTCTTTTATTCATGTGATGTATCATATTGATGGATTTGTGAATATTGAACCAGCCCTGCAGCCCAGGAATGAATCCCACTTGATCTTGGTGAATAAGTCTTTTTATATGCTGTTGAATTCGATTTGCTAGTATCTGGTTGAGAATTTTTGCATCCATATTCATCAGGGATATTGGCCTGTAGTTCTCTTTTTTTTGCTGGGTCTCTGTCTGGTTTGGGAATCAAAGTAATGCTGGCTTCATAGAATGAGTCTGGAAGTTTTCCTTCCCTTTCTATTTTTTCAGAACAGCTTAAGAAGGATAGGTATTATCTCTGCTTTAAATGTCTGGTAGAATTCCCCAGGGAAGCCATCTGGTCCTAGACTCTTATTTGTTGGGAGATTTTGATAACTGATCCCATTTCTTTGCTGGTTATGGGTCTGTTCAAGTTTTCTATTTCTTCCTGCTTCAGTTTTGGAAGTGTGTGGGTGCTTAGGAATTTGTCCATTTCTTCCAGGTTGTCCAGTTTGTTGGCATATAGTTTCTGATAGTATTCCCTGATAATTGCTTGTATTTCTGAGGGATTGGCTGTAATAATTCCATTCTCATTTGTAATTTTATGTATTTGGGTCCTCTCTCTTTTCTTTTTGAGAAGCCTGGCTAGAGGTTTATCAGTTTTGTTTATTTTTCAAAAAAACCAACTCTTGGTTTCATTGATCTGCTTTACTGTTTTTTTTTTTTTTTAGATTCTATGTTGTTTATTTATGCTCTGGTTTATTATTTCTCTTCTTCTGCTGGGTTTGGGGTGTCTTTGCTGTTCTGCTTCTAGTTCCTTTAGGTGTGCTGTTAGATATTGTATTGGGGATTTTTCTTGTTTCTTGAGATAGGCCTGGATTGCAATGTATTTTCCTCCCAGGACTGCCTTCAATGCATCCCAAAGCATTTGGATTGTATTTTCATTTTCATTTGTTTCCATATAATTTTTAATTTCTTCTCTAATTGCCCATTCATTCTTTAGTAGGATGACCCATTCATTCTTGGTTGACCCATTCATTCTTTAGTAGGATGCTCTTTAATCTCCATGGTTTTGGAGGTTTTCCAGTCTTTTTCCTGTGGTTGATTTCAAGTTTCATAGCATTGTGATCTGAAAGTGTGAATGGTATGATCTCAATTCTTTTATACTTATTAAGGGCTGTTTTGTGACCCAGTATGTGATCTATCTTGGAGAATGTTCCATGCACACTTGAGAAGAAAGTATATTCCGTTGCTTTGGGATGTGGAATTCTAAATATATCTGTCAAGTTCATCTGATCCAATGTATCATTCAGGGCCCTTGTTTCTTTATTGATTCTATGTCTAGATGATATATCCATTGCTGTAAGTGGAGTATTAAAATCCCCTGCAATTACAACATTCTTATCAATAAGGTTGCTGATGTTTGTGATTGTTTTATATGTTTCAGTGCTCCCCAATTCTGCTAGAACTGATACATAAATTCAGCAAAGTCACAGGATACAAAATTAATGTACAGAAATCAGTTGCATTTTTATACACCAATAATGAAGCAAAAGAAAGAGAAATAAAGAAACTGATCCCACTCACAATTGCACCAAGAATCATAAAAGACCTAGGAATAAACCTAACCAAAGATGTAAAAGATGTGTATGCTGAAAACTATAGAAAGTTTATGAAGGAAATTGAAGAAGATACCAAGAAATGGAAAAACATTCCATGCTCATGGATTAGAAGAATAAGAGTGAGTGAATGAGTAGAGGGTAGTTTTCCAGTTAAAGCATTTCAGGCTTAAGCAAGTTATGAAACATAGGTAGTTTTCTTCTGTCAGAAGCGTAAGTTTAAAAAAATACATTAAAAAATATGAGCCATGTCAGATACATTTGACCTTTGAACAGAGTAAATTTTCAGCTGTCAAAGATGTAATACAAGCTGTTGTCAGAAGGATGTAAGAATAAATAATAACAAATGGAAAGTTCTTTGTCTTCCTTTGTAGATGTTAATGCATCAATACAGAACTTCTGAATCATTTGTACTTCTTTTATTGATGAAGCAATAACTTAATAAACCCAACCATCCACCTAGCTGATTGATCCCATCAGTGTATTCATCCATCCCTTCTACAATATTTATTGATAACCTGTTGGTACACTAGGAGATAAGAATACAAAGGTGAATAAAACATGGGTTACCCTCAATGGTTTAACCCTCTAAGGAGGAAGATGAGTTTATTACAGTATTGTCTCCTCAGTAGTATAAATTCTGTTTTTATGCATTCAAATGTCCGGAGGAAGAAACAGAACTTTCAATTAATTCTTATGCTTCTGTGACTACAGCTTATAATCATGTCCTTCTGTGACAGTTGGAAATTTACATGGTGCGTATCTAATTTGACTTATTAAAATCCCTCCTTGTTTTTAAAGCTGAAAACAGAGACCATTACTTCTCCACTATTCCTGCTACTAGCCTCTGTGATCTCAGAAACTTAAACTATCTGTCAGCATTAGGAGTATCTTGTTTGCTGTTTATGGAGTGGGTTTCAAAAAGGAATCGTGAATGATATTTTATGGGCAGTGAACACCCTTTGTTTGTTGTGAGAGATTGCTGCAGTGCCACTGGGCTGTCTCCATGTTTAATAGACCATAAAATTGAAATTCTCACCCTGACCTCTAAGAGAGGAGATGAGTCAGAAAGTGACTCATTCTTTAATCAGTTGGAAGCACAACCTTTATTGTCATTTACCTTGGATTGGATAAAAGTAAAGAGATTTTATTGCTGGACCACTGGAACGATTTATAGCAAGGACTGATGGAGGGAGGCTACCTGGGCTGAGCAGCCCTTGACATTTTCTACAACCCCTTCTCGTTTTAACAGGTTGGTTGCTATAGGTCTAGTTTTAAATTTAACTGTAGAAACATAATGAAAGGGACCCTGATGCAGCCAGTTAGTTCATTTTGCTATCTTAATGAGACCTACAAAATTCCACATTATTATGTTAGCGGATGCAGTTGCCATCCAACACAGAGACAGTCCTAATGATCATTTTTCTTAATCAGCACCGCATTTGAACTCAGAAAAATGAGATAGGGAACTAAAAAGTAAGTTACTTCTATGGCGTTGATCACTTGATCTTATATTCATGCCATGTCGTTACATTTCATGTTGTTGTGTATCCTTGTGAGAGTCTTTGTCTTTTAAAGAAGGAGAAAATTGATGTTTTTGTTTTTGATGAATTGGAAATGATTACTGAAATAGATAAAATATAACTGAAATGGATAAAATAGGAGTCTCTGCCAGTAAACTTGAAAGCAGATAGTACCAATGGTTGGAACATACACAGAGAGAGTGCAAGGAGGGACTGTATAGTCCTTTGTTATGAGAAAGAGAACTACAGCCCCTGATGTGTGGAAACTGGTCTGATGTTTACAAGCAGGCTTTGACACTGTTAGAAGATGAGCTGACACTCACAGGTAGACCATGGTATTCATCTGTTGGACATAATCTCAGCATCAGCATCCCACAAGATTACTCTGCAATCATGATGAAGTGAGACAAAATAAGAACAATTCATAGCCCTGTCTAAGCATAGAAAAAACAAGGTGCCTGTTGAAGCCAGAAAGTATGAAACATCCCCTTTTCTTGACTCCTGTGACCTGCTATTTCCTTAACAATTGCACCTTTAGCCTTGTTCTTGTTTGCCCTCCTTCTACATAAAACTTATTAATATACCTGTCATAGCATTGTCCCCGCTTATTGACTTCACCTAATCTTGACCAAATCTCTGCTCCCTAGAACTGTCTCCACAATTACCTAATGTCACCCCAAATCCTATATGAAAGTCTTCCAAATGCCCTGTTACTGAGATGCCCCATGGTTCTCCATGGCGTGTATTTTCCTTCATTGCAATGAAAAATATCTCAACTTGTTCACCCATATGTGGGTTCCTGGTGATCTTTGGTTTGATGGCCATTAACAGTTGCCACATAGTAATTTCATAACCACCCCTACTTTAGCAAATTTCTGTAATCTAGCTTTGTTGACTGTAGAATAGTATCTTAACACCTACATAGACTAGAAAGATTTTTTTTAATGTGAAAATATCGTACGCATCAAGATACTCTATAATGTATATGTATAATTTAAGCAATAATAAAAGGAGTATCCACGTATTCGTCACCCAGTTTAAGAATGAGAACATTCTTGGGGCCCTTGGATGGCTCAGTCGGTTAAGCATCCGACTTCAGCTCAGGTCATGGCCTCACGGTTCGTGACTTCAAGCCCTGCATTGGGCTCTCTGCTAACAGCACAGAGCCTGCTTCAGATCCTCAGTCCCCCTCTCTCCCTGCCCCTCCCCTGCTCACACGTGTGGTCCCTCTCTCAAAAATAAACATTAAAGAAAGAACTCTTTAAAGAAGAATGAGAATATTCTTGTTTTGTATTTTTCATTCCTTTGCTTTACTTTATGGTTTTGCTGCACTTGGATATGTCCCTAAGTAATATAATTTTTCATTTTTGAGTGCTACAGAAATGGAAATCATACTGTATGTATTCTTTGTGACATTTTTAGCTCAACATTTTTTGTGTGTGAAATCTATCCACATTTATGTGAGTACGATTACATTCATCTTCACTATTGTGTCATCCTATAGTGTATCTATTTTCTTGTTGATGGACATTTATACTGTTTCAATTTATAATGGTAGATAAAATGCTCCTGTGACATTCTTTTTTCCATTTTATTTTCATCATGATAAATGTACTCTTTAATCCCCATCCCCTATATTCCCCTTCACCCCACCCACCTCCCTTCTGGTAACCATCAGTTCTTCATAGTTAACAATTTTTTTCTTGGTTTCTCTTTTTTTCCCTTTTCTCATTTGTTGTTTCCTAAATTCCACATATGAGTCAGATCATATGGCATTTGTCTTTCTCTGATTTATTTCATTTAACATCATACTTTCTAGCTCTATGTATATTGTTACAAATGGAAAGATTTCATTCTTTTTGTGGCTAAATATTCCATTGTATGTATATATACCACATCTTCTTTATCCACGCACCTGTCAGTGGACACTTGGGTTGCTTCCATAGTTTGGCTATTGTAAATAATGCTGCAGTAAACATAGGGGTGCATGTATGCCTTGGAATTAGTGTTTTGGTATTTTTGGGGTAAATACCCGGTAGTGTGATTCCTGGATCATAGGGTAATTCTGTTTTTAATTTTTTGAGAAGCCTCTATACTGATTTTTATAGTGGCTGCACCAATTTGCTTTCTCACCAACAGGGCAAGAGGACTTCTTTTCCACCATGTCCTCACCAACACTTGTTGTTTCTTGTGTTTTGAGTTTAGCTATTCTGACAGGTGTGAGGTGATATCTTGTAGTTTCGATCTGCATTTCCCTGATGATGAGTGATACTGAGCATCTTTTCATCTCTTTGTTGGCCATCTGTATATCTTCTCTGAAGAAATGTCTGTTCGTGTCTTCTGCCCATTTTTTAGTTGGATTGTTTGTTTTTCAGGTGTTGAGTTGTATAAGTTCTTTATATACTTTGAATACTAACCCTTTATCAGATATGTCATTTGCAGATATCTTCTCCCATTCATTAGATTGCCTTTTAGTTTTGTTAATTGTCTCTTTCACTGTGGTTTATTTTTGCTTTTATTTCCCTTGCCTCAGGAGGCATATCTAGAAAAATGTTGCTCTAGCCGATGTCATAAACATTACTGCCTGTGCTCTCTTCATGGATTTTTCTGGTTTCAGGTCTCACATTTAGGTCTTTTTTTTTTTTTAATAAAAAAATTGAAATTTGTTAAAATTAGTTTTTTCAATTTTCAATGTTTTTCACTAAAAGATACGTTCAGTGAAGTTTATAGTAGCTTTCTTCTTTTTTTGTCACATTTGGGTCTTTTATCCATTTTGAGTTTATTTTTGTGTATAGCGAAGAAAATGGTCCAGTTTCATTCTTTTGCAAATGGCTCTCTGGTTTTCTCAGCACCATTTGTTGAGGAGACTCTTTTCCCATTGTATTTTCATTCCTCCTTTGTCGAAGATTAATTGACTATATAATTCTGGGTTTACTTCTGGGTTTTCTGTTCTATTTCATTGATCTATGTGTCTGTTTTTATGGCAGTACTATACTGTTTTAATTACTACCACTGTGTAATATAATTTGAAATTGGAAATTGTGATACCTCAAATTTTGTTTTTATGTTTCAAGACTGCTTTGGGCTATTCGAGGTCTTTGGTGGTTCCATACAAATTTTAGGATTATTTGTTCTAGTTCTGTGAAAAATGCTATTGGTCTGTAGATTGCTTATGAATTATTTTAACAATATTTGTTCTTCCAATATGAGCATGGAATATCTTTCCATTTCTTTGTTTCATCTTGAATTTCTTTCATGAGTGTTTTATACTTTTCAGAGTACAGGTTTTTCACCTTTTTGCTTGTTTATTCCTAGATATTCTGCTGTTTTGGGTACAATTGTAGATGGAATTGTTTTGTTAATTTCACTTTCTGCAGCTTCATTATTAGTGTATAAAAATGCAACAGATTTTTGTACATTGATTTTGTATCCTGCAACTTGTATACTGAATTCATTTATCAATTCTAGTAATTTTTTGGGTGGAGTCTTTAGGGTTTTCTGTATATACTATCATGTTGCCTGCAAATAGGGAAAGTTTTACTTCTTCCTTACCAGTTTGGATGCCTTTTATTTCTTTATGTTGTCTCATTGTTATGGCTAGGACTTGCAGTACTGTGTTGAATAAAAGTGGTGATAGTGAACATCCTTGTCTCGTTCCTGACCTTAGGGGGAAACCTCTCAGTTTTCCCCCATTGAGTATGATGTTGGCTGGGGGTTTTGCATATATGGCCTTTATTATGTTGAGATATGTTTCCTTTAGACCTACTTTGCAGAGGATTTTTTTAATCATGAATGGATAGTGTACTTTGTCAAATGCTTTTCCTGAGTCTACTGAAATGATCTTACTGTTTTTATGATTTGTCATATTGATGTGACATACCACATAGATTGTTTTGTGAATATTGAATCACCCTTGAATCCTGGGAATAAATCTCACTTGATCATGGTGTATGATTTTTTTAATGCATTGTTGGATTCAGTTTGCTAATACTTTGTTGAAGATTTTTGCAGAAACATAAAGTTAATGGAGAGATTGGTCTGTAGTTCTCTTTTGTGTGTGTGTGGTGTCTTTATCTGGTTTTGATGTCAGAGTGATACTGGCCTCATAGGATGCTTTTGGAAGTTTTCCTTCCTTTTTTTTTGGTATAGTTTGAGAAGAATTGGTATTAACTCTTCTTTAAACGTTTGGTGGAATTCGGCTGTGAAGCTGTCTGGTCCTGGACTTTTGTTTTTTGGGAGTTATTTTGATTATTGATTCTATTCTATTGATGGTGATAAATAAAAAAATAAATTCTATTTCTTCCTGCTTTAGTTTTGGTAGGTTATATGTTTCTCTGACTTAATCCATTTCTTTTAGGTTATTCGATTTGTTGGCATATAAGTTTTCATCATATTCTGTTATAGTTGTTTGCATTTCTGTGATGTTATGTCTCCTCTTTCATTAGTAATTTTGTTTATTTGGATCCTCTCTTTTGTAGTGAATCTTGCTAGAGGTTTATCACTTTGGTTGATCTTTTCAAAGAACTAGCTCTTGGTTTCTTTGATGTGTTCAATTTTTTTTTTTTTAGTTTCTATATCATTTATTTCTGCTCTTCTCTTTATTATTTCCTTCCTGTTGCTGGGTTTTCGTTTTGTTCTTCTTGCTATGACAGTCTTGTACATATGGCCTGACAAACATGTAGAAGAGTTTCCCTAAGGTGGGGTTTTAAAACTGGCTCATGCCCCTTTAGGGGGCTGTGATTGACTAGCACTAAAAACAAAATAGAATAGAAAATGTCAGTGTGCTTATAGTTATATGTGTGTGTGAAAATATAATAATAAATGTGTGTACGTATGTATGTGCGTAAAAGTGTATGTGTATATTTTATGGATTGTGATATAAAACATTTTTGGGGCACTGAGGTGGCTCAGTCAGTTCAGTGTCAGACTCTTGATTTCAGCTCAGGTCATGATTCCAGCATCATGGGATTCAGCCCTGTATAGGGCTCCACTCTGAGCATGGAGCCTGCTTAAGATTCTTGTGCGCTCGCTCTCTCTCTCTCTCTCTCTCTCTCTCTCAAAAAAATATATATATTCTTTACTGTGACCTATGCCAAAAATGTTTGAGAAGACTTCTCTAGGTGGTGCACCTAGGAATGAACTTGCAGGACAAATGGTATGAGCATTTTCAACTTTATGAGATAATGTTAAATTGTTTCTCATGGTGGTTCTAGCAGTTTAAACTACCTGCATTATATAATTCTTTTTTTTACTTCACAATCTTACCAACACTTGGAATAATGAAAACTTTTAATTTTTGCCAAACCTGGAGATGTAACTAGGTATTTTACTATGATTTTAATTTGAATTTTTCTGATTACTAATGAGGTTGAGAATCTTTTCATAGGTTTATTGGCCTTTTTTGGTTCCTTTTCTGTGATAGGACTATTTATGTCCATTGCTCATTTTTCCATTAGACTGTCAGTCTTTACCAATTTGAAGTTTCCCTTTGTGACCCTCTTCACTTCTAGAAATGCTTTAAAGTTTGTTTTGTCTGCTATTAACTACATCGAGTTTTTTGTTGATTAGTATTTACATAGTATATATTATTCTACCATTTGACTTTCAGCCTTTCTGTATCCATATGCTTATGGTGAGACTCATCTATATAGCACATATGCTATTTTAAATTATATGTATTTAAATATTTGCTATACATGTATGCTATATACATAATACATGTGTTGTAATACATCTACATGCTGTACATATTCACTGTATATAATTTTTAAAGTTTAATCTGGCAATATTTTTCTTAAACTATGGTTTAAGCTACTTACAGTCATAATTACCATGATATGTACATTTGTTTCTATTATAGTGATCCCTGTAATATTTGCCTTCATGTATTATTACCTATAGATTTTATTTGCTTTTATTTTTACTTTCTACAGGTTGATTAAAGTATATTTTTCTCATTCGATTTTATTTTTTCTACTAGTGCAGATAGTATATATGATTTTTTATTTCCAGTGATTATACTAAAAATCACAAAATTCATTTTATTTTACTAATCAATAGTTTTAGTTTTCTTCTAATTAATAAAAGGAACTTGATATTCTTAAACTTCACATATCTTCTCCCTGGATTATACATACTTTTTGTTCTGTTTTAGACCTATCTTTTTGTTTGCTTGCTTTTTTGTTTAGATATATCTTTTTAAAATTCATTTTAGATATTATAATTGTTTATACATCCGTGTTTCTTAGATTTATCCATGTGCTGTTTCTTTCTATACCTCAGATCTATTTTACCTCTTCTGAAGTACAATCTTTGGAAATTCCTTGAGTGAAACTCTATTGATGGTAAATTATTTCAGTTTTTATTTTGCTGAAATTTTTTTTATTTCACCTCATTTCTGAACAGTGGTTTTTTGTATAGACACTTTTAAGGTTATTTTCTCTCGGAACTTTGAAGATATCATTGACTGGATTCTGAGTTTTATTATTACTGTTGAAAGCCAACTGTCATTCTAATTGTCATCGCTTTGTATGTAATTTGGGGGAATTTTCCCTCTCTACCTATTTGTAAGATGTTCTTTTTTCTGGAGTATTCTGCAGTTTTACCATAATGTGTCTAGGGATTTCTTTTTTAATTTTTGTGTTTGGAAAGGAATAAATATAGACCATCATCTCTGTAAGGCCAGGGTTCTTGTTTGTCCTATTTGCATCTTTACTCCTAGCCTTAGCAGAAGGCTAAGTAAAAATGCAATAAATATTTGATGTGTAATGAATAAATTTGTAAATCTAATTAGTTTTCCTATGAATAATAACAAGGAAACTCCTATCTTATCTCAGCATAGCTAATAAACATATCTTATCTCAGATGTCTCCAGTAGTTAATAGAAGATAACAAGGAAAATGTATATTTTGGTCAGTCATATTCTTTTTTTTTTTTTTTTTAGGGTAAGATTACCTATTTTCCCTCTATAAATCTAAGGAGAACTTAACTTGACTTTACATTTAAATAAGCTTCCAAGTGAAAGTTTGGAGTCCCAGGAAGTTGATGTTAAAGAAAATCAGGACCTAGAAAACTCTGAATAAGTAATCATTAATGACAAATGAGTGCAATCCACTTAGTTTCAGTCAAACTCAGTTTTTAGAGCATGACTTCGAGGAAACACCGAATATATTCCAAGCCTTGTATTTTTCAAGTAGTAGACTGATGTGACTGATAGGGATATAAATTTCACAGTGGTTGTCATGTTTACTTTCTTTCCTCTTTCACCCCTCCTTTATTCATGTCACTCTAACGCCAGTGTGCGCGTGTGGATGTGTACACGCGCACACGTGTACAATCATAGCCCATCATATGAAATGCTGTGTATTGTTCCTTGGCTTCTGTAAGTTTGCATCTTTGCCTAAAGGCTTGTTATAGATGACAACTATGAGTTCTTTTTTTGACAGTTTAGCCAAATGCAAAGGGTATGACCTTTTAGTATAAAATCCTGTTTCTGCCATAATACCTTTATAACTTTGGCATGTTATTTAACCTTTGGGAGCTTTAGTTTTGTCATCTGAAATAGAGAATAATAGAGGCGCCTGGGTGGCTCAGTCAGTTGGGCGTCCGACTTCGGTTCAGGTCATGATCTCATGGCTAGTGAGTTCAAGCCCCACGTTGGACTCTGTGCTGACAGCTCAGAGCCTGGAGCCTGCTTCTGATTCTGTGTCTCTGTCTCTTATCTCTATCTCTCTGTCCCTTCTCCACTCGCACTGTGTCTCTCTCTCTCTCTCTTAATAAATGTTAGAATTAGAGAATAATAGTAGCTACTTCATGGCTTAGAGTGAGGATATATAAAATATAGAGGTATATATAAAGTGCCTAGCACATTACTTGGTACATGGTATATGCTTACTCGGTATTAGTTTCCCTTTCTTCCAGCAAGACTCCCGTGTACCTCCAGGACCTGAGAAGGTGGCAAAAGCATAAGCCCGAGAGATTGCTCTGATGTTGCAGAGCTCTGAAATGACAAATGACTCAAGTGCCTATCTAAGTTGAGCAAATACAGGGATTATAGTTATTGTTTCTACAAGGAGAGCAAGAGGTAATGACTAACAATTCTGGGAAGTTCTTATTTGTATTAGGTGTTGGCAGCTCTAGGCATATACGGTAAAGATGATGTGGAGGACCATTTCCTGGAGCCTGTAGACTGGTTGTGTCCCGTTTTACCTGTCATATGTGAAACTGCTGTTCGCACACCACCCGTCTCAACCCATATCCCAGGAACATTAAACACACACACACACACACACACACACACACACACACACACAGAAGTGAGATTTTGGTATGCCGCCACTGGGTGGTTTTCAGTTGCTGACCTATCTATTATTTCCCTTGTTCTTTCTTTTTGCATAAACCCTGTCCTATTGAAGAGGTTGTCAAATTTTTAAAAAAATACAACTCCAGAGAGTAAATACTGTAGACTTTAAAGGCCATGTGGTCTCTGCTAAAACTGCTCAACTATGCACTTACAGTAGAAAAGCAGCCAGAGACAGTATAGAAACAAATGAGCATGGCTGTATTCCAATAACACTTTACTTATGGACACTGAATTTTGAGTATAATTCATTTAATTTTGTGTGTCATGAAATATTTTTCTTTTGATTTTTTTTGAACCATTAACAAGTGTAAAAAAAAAAAAAAACATTCCTAGCTCGTAGTCCATACAAAACAGGTAGTGGGGTGAATTTTGCCCACACATCATATTTGCCAACCTCTGCCCGTATTGGTCTTCTGAAGTTTCTGTAGTTATTTTCTCACAACCTGTGCGGGTCATTTCCTGAGTTGAATTTTTTTTAATGTTTATTTATTTATTTTGAGGGACAGAGAGAGCACGAGTGCAAGTGAGGCACAGAGAGAGGGAAAGAATCCCAAGCAGGCTCCACACTGTCAGCGCAGAGCCTGATGCAGGGCTCGAACCCATGAGCCCTGGGATCATGACCTGAGTCAAAATCAAGAGTTGGATGCTTAACCAACTGAGCCACCCAGGTGCCCCGAATTCCTGAGTTGAATATGCAAACAAATATATTTCAATGTTTAGTTATTGTTTTACTTTTCTTTTGCCATCATAGCAAATTTAGCAGCTTAAAACAGCGCAAATATATTATCTCCCAATTCTGTGGCTCAGAGATCTGGCTTGGTTTGGTCTCTTTCTGTACTCAAGGTTTGCAAGGCTGAAATCAAGGTGTTGCTGGCTAAGCTCCTATTGGAAGGCTTTGGAAAGATTTCACTTCCAAGCTCAATTTGGTAAGCAGAATCTGATTCCTTATGGCTGTAGGAATGAGGCTCCTATTTCCTTGTTTGCCGTTAGCTAAGAGCCAGCCTTTGCTCCAAGAATCCGCTCTCTGGTCCTTGCATGTAGACATTTATATCTCAGAGCCTTCTTAAAAATCTTTCTCACATGTGGAATTTGACTTCCCATTCTGTAGCATTGCAGATCTGACTTCTGCCTCCTCTTCCTGTTTTTAAGGGCTCTGTGATTACTTTGGGTCTGCCTAGATAACCTAAAACAATCTCCCTATTTTAAAGTCAGCTGCTTAGTAACTTCAGTTCCATTAGCAAAGTTCAGTCATAGCAGTACCTAGGTTAGTGTTTGATTGAAAAACTAAGGGACAGGAACCTTGAAGAGACATCTTTAGAAATAAGAATAGCACACTTAGCCCCTATATTTCCAACATAAGTAATGATACATAAGGCTGTGGAGTTCTTGAGATGTATCCAGAAATAATTTAACCCATTCAAGCATTTGGTGTTGGTAAATTAGATCTTCTTAGATTTGATATATTCCATTAAGATATCATATGTAGTTTCTAACTAATCCAGCAGCCCTTGCTTCGCAACAGGTGATCTAGCCACTTGGGAATAAATCTGAGATTTACATGCTATATATAGTCTTTCCTTTCAATGAATAATTTGCTCCAAAGATAACATTTTCACTTCTTTTCCCCAGTAGTGGAACTGTGTTTTGTATATAACTTAATTTTGTCTTTTCTATTTAGAAGTAGCATTTCAGTGTAGTTGCTGTGGGGAACATATTGACATATTTTGGGGGTCATTTTTAGATAATTTAGGATCCAATTATTAATTTCTAAGTCCAGTTAGTTACTGAATCACATCTATATGCTTCTTGGGGCTAGAAATCTCAAGATGGCTCTCAGCTGCTTTTCTCCAGCCATCATGTCTGACTTGTCACCAGTCTTGCTGATTGTCATTCTCATTGGCCCAAGAATCTATACCTTTCTTTTCACCCTTTTCACCTTATATCTTTCTTATCATCACTGATATGCATCTTCATCATTTCCTATTCTATCTATTGCAATAACTTCCTCATAGGCCTGCCTCTGGTTTCTCCTTTGTGCAGATAATGCTCTAGAGATTATATGAGGCAACCTGAACTTTAGAAAAACTAAGAGTTCATTCCAACTCCTCACCATGACATTCCAAGATTTTCATTATATGACCCACTCCTACCTTTCAACCTTTTTTCCAGTACAGTCCTCTGTAGAAGTGTTCAGACAGTAGTAGTGGAACACTACTTTACCAACACATCTATAATCCATATTCAGAGAATGGTAAATACCCTTTGTAACTGGAGTGAAGGGTTTGTGTTATCATTGTAGCTGGGGCTTTAAAAAAATGGGTTTGATTGTTCAAAGATTCTTCTTTTCCACCTTCAGCAGTTGGTTGTAAAATTCAGGCAGACCCTTCTACCTCCTACATTTTTATTTTATTTCTTCATTTCTGTTAGTCTTGCCATTGGCCCAGCATGAGTCTTGTCATCTCTTTCCCGGACTATTGCCATGGCCAACCTGTCTTGTTCCATTTGCTCTTTACTCTAAGCCAGTCATCAGAGTATATCAAGGTATCATTCTAAAACACAGTCTAATTGTGGCCCTTTTGTAATTCAAAACCTTCACTCATTCCCCGTTGTTTCCAGTGAAGATTATTTGCCCTCTAATGCGGTGGTTAAGAACTTGAGCCCTAGACCAGACTGCTTGGAATGGGATCCTGAGTCTTTTACTTATTAGCTATGTGATACGAGACATGTCATTTTATTGCTCTTAGTGTCAATTTACTCATCTACAAAATGAGGATGATAATATTTACACAGAGTTCTGTGAATAAAAATATATGAAGTATGAAGATCAATTAGAAAGTACCTGGTATATAGTACACGTTCAACTAATAGTTGCCATTATAATCACCATAAAATACTCTAGAAATTGAGATAGATTCTATAAAGGACTGGCTATTTTTTACTCAATTAGGGATTTTTGAGAGTTAATTATTTGGCCAGATAACTGAATTCCAATGCTCTCTCCTTTTCTCTTGAGTAGGCAGCTAAGGATTGTAACCGGTGAATGGTTTTTTGAAGAAAAGGCAAAGCGTTTCAAGCAAGTCAATCTTCTGGGCACTGATATAGTCCGACAGTCCATCTTAAGAAGAAGCCCAGGTAACTAAAGCAATTATTTGGTTTCAAAACTGTCTTAATTTTTACTTTGATGAGCTAAATAATTCCCCTGTATATGTTACAAATAAACATAGTTGAATTTCCTCAATCCCTTAGGTCATTTCAAAACTCAGCATGAAATCTCAATCTGTAATTCATACAAGGGAAGAGGACATCAACAGAACATAAAATCCACAGTGATTTTCCATATAGCTGACATGCTGAGATATTCAAAGGAAGTATTTATTTTCATCACACATAGTTCTTTTCCTGAATGCACTTCCAATATTTTACCAAGCATTTAAGACAGTAACATAAAACAGATGAATTAAATGATTCACATTATGAAAGCAGTCCTTGATTTTTCAACGTGATATATTTTCATAAAATTGCTTTTAAATGTTCCTTTTATGAATCCAGTGGTTCTCAACCAAGGGGTGATATCGTGTACCAGGCCCTCCTCCCTCAAGCCAGGGGAGCATTTAGAAATACAATGGGGGCATTACTGGTTGTGGCAGTGACAGAGGTGGGATTAATAGCATGTAGTGGGTGGTTAATAGCATTTAGCCAGAGATGCTAAATGGCCTGAAATGCTCAGGACCCTTTCACTCAATGAAGCATTATACTGTCACCAAATGTAAATGACACTCCACCTTGAGAATGCTATTCTGTGCATTCAAACTACAATTTAACTGGTTAAATATTGAGTGAAACTTGTGTGTAGGAGCATATTTCTCATGTGTGGCCTAGTAAAGGTGGAGCAGGCATCTTCTGGCTTGGCCCTAGGGTGTCTCATGTTTCATATACAGAGACAAATCCCCTCATTTTTAAGTCTGGCAGGTAAAGCTGGGAGGCTTGGAACTGATTCCAGCGTCACTTCTGGATGTGGCACTAGCAAGGAAGGGCTTCCCCAGATGGGTAAGATCAGGTCTGATGCCACAGGAGGACAGAATGGAGTAGAGTTAGAATTAAGCCGCTAACTCTGGCTGTTTTCCCCACTCATATCTCAGCACCTTTCAGAGTGTAGACTCTCTCTCAAGTCATGAGGTATACGCAGGAAATCTGATTTAGGTGCTCAGAAATCAGGGTATTGTTTCTACAGTCCCGTCTCTAGGGATTTGGAGTTCTCATGAACCCAGGCTCCTCTGCCCTAAAAATATCTGTAGAGGGATGATGTATCATTCCTCCATTGTGGACATCCCTAGAAAGCTTATCTCAGCAAACCTTCCACAGATGAGTCCTCAACTTAGTCTTCATTTAACTCTGGAACACTCAGCAGATTAGAAATAACTGTGTGACTAGGAAACAGGATGGGAATGTCATTGCCAATTATTGTGGACTTCTTTGTCCTCTGCTAACGTAGGAAAGTGAATGAAGAATAGAAAATTGCTCTCGTTTCTGGCCATTTTGTATGTAAATTTATCTTCTGATTGTTTTTAATGAGGAACTGAAGAAATACAAAGTCAAGAGCAACCCCACCAGGATGCAGAAAAGGCAGACACTTCACCTTCTGCCAGGCAAAAGGCCAGTCATGATGGACCCAGGAAAAAGGGGTAAGACACACTTTTTCCAAGGGCATATTTGAATTCATTCCAGAAACTTCTGAAATAAAGACCCCTTAGTTTTTCTTTTTTTTCCTTTTCTTTTTTTTTAAATATATGAAATTTATTGTCAAATTGGTTTCCATACAACACCCAGTGCTCATCCCAACAGGTGCCCTCCTCAATACCCACCACCCACCCTCCCCTGCCTCCCACCACCCATCAGCCCTCAGTTTGCTCTCAGTTTTTAAGAGTCTCTTATGCTTTGGCTCTCTCCCACTCTAACCTCTTTTTTTTTTCCTTCCCCTCCCCCATGGGTTTCTGTTAAGTTTCTCAGGATCCACATAACAGTGAAAACATATGGTATCTGTCTTTCTCTGTCTGACTTATTTCACTTAGCATCACACTCTCCAGTTCCATCCACGTTGCTACAAAGGGCCATATTTCATTCTTTCTCATTGCCACGTAGTACTCCATTGTGTATATAAACCACAATTTCTTTATCCATTCATCAGTTGATGGACATTTAGGCTCTTTCCACAATTTGGCTATTGTTGAGAGTGCTGCTATAAACATTGGGGTACAAGTGCCCCTATGCATCAGTACTCCTGTATCCCTTGGGTAAATTCCTAGCAGTGCTACTGCTGAGACCCCTTAGTTTTTCAAGTTCGATGTCACTTCAGTGACCCAGAGAAGGTCAACATACCTGACCAAGGCAATATTCTCCTATCATTCCCCCTAGAACATGAAGTTTTACGTACTTTCAGTCTTAAATAAATAAAGGTCACCTTGGACCTGAACATATAAATAAAACTTTTTATTTCATTTGACATA
Organism: Panthera uncia; assembly: GCF_023721935.1. NCBI lineage: Eukaryota > Metazoa > Chordata > Mammalia > Carnivora > Felidae > Panthera > Panthera uncia. The sequence continues at coordinate 31,916,955 of NC_064817.1, forward strand.
TCTGGTCTTGCACTAAATGGTTCTCATTACTTCTAGGTAGAAGGTTTCATGTCAGGGCCAGCCTTGTCTATAAAGAAGTGACAACTGCCTTTGTTGTAGAATGCCAACACTCTCACCCAACTTGAGTGCTGATACATGAAATATCCAAATCAAAGATTTATTAATTGGGCTTAAAATATAATGTCCCCTCTTTCAAATGGGGGCTTCCTTAAGGAAGAAGTCACATTTGGCTACCTCAGTAACTTAATTCAGAAAATCTATGTCTCAAGTACTAAGAATAAGAATGGGAGGCACATAGAGAAGCAAGAGTCAAGGAGGCACTAGGAAACTGGAGGCAACACGGCTTCTTCAGGGGAGAAAAGAGGCCCCGAAAATGCAGGCTAAAAGGACCAAAAGGCAAACTTCAGCTTCCCGGCTCTGCATTTGTTAGTCTTCATTTCTCAGGCAACTGTTGATCTGTTTTGTGGCTTAGTGAGGGTTCTAATGTCCACCAGGTCACTTTATGGTTCTTTCTAAGTAGCATTGCTTTGTTCTCTCAGCCGAAAGCAGCGTGCGAGACTGCCAGTATCTGAGCCTTGATCTGGCTCTAGAGAATGTCTGTTTTTGTTTTGGTTTGGTTTTTTAGAATCTTGAACTGTGAGTAGGAGTGAAAGCTAAATGTCATGTAACGTAAACACCCATGACTAACCATGTCTTCATCAATTAGCAGAGATGAATGTGAAAGATAGCCTAGAGTCACCATACATCCTACGTATTGGTCATTTCTGTTGTACTGAATCCATTGGTCACCCATCAGAGCTCCCACAGTGCCATGTGCCTGAGTATCACTCTTACATTGCAGTCTGACACCACCTTCTCCCAAACACACACACACTTAATTGTGAGCTCCCTTAGTGCTGGACCTGTGGCTTTTTTTTTTCTTTTTGGTTTTGTGCTTGACTGAACATGTGACTCAGAGCCCACAAGTGCTTGTAGGAGCTGTCGTTTGCAGACCCCAGCCCAGGCTTCACTCAGTACGTTACAGAATGATGTACTTGGAGCTGGGAGACAATAAGTAACTTACCAGCACAATGAATTGGGTGCGCTCTGAATTAAAAACAGCCATAGCACTGGCCCAAGCCCTGCTGAAACTCAAAACTGAGATCTGATGGTTCTGTTTTCAGGGAATTTAACAGTTAGTTGGGTAGAAAAAGTACATACCTGAAAAGTTAATATGTATAGAAGAATTTTAGGAAAATGTAAGATGACAATATGAGCTGCCTGAAAGCCTTTCTAAAATAAGACAAGGTGTTAATTAAACTATAAGAGATATCATAAGGTGATAAGTAATTAGGTAAATATTAAATAAGGGGTTAGATAATAAAGAAGTGAATATTAAACAAGGGGCTTAGATAATGTTGGGAGGTCACAGAGGACAATGGGAAAGACATAAAATTGTAAGTGTGACCAGATGAGGACCTTGAAAGACAAGAGTTCAGGATAGCGAAAGGTGGGGAAGAGTGATTCCACATGGAAGAAACACCTTAAGTAGAAGTATGGATGTGGGGACATGAACAAGGTGGTTCTCAGAGCAGCATAGATTGACATTATATCGAACACTATTCTCACCAAAAAAAAATGTAATTTTCCAGTTAGATTGAAGCTTCCGACACTTTGACAAGACACTCTTTATATATCTTTGAAACAGAGACATCTTGGCAGATTCTATTAAGATTGTCCCAATACCTTTGGAATACATTTTCTCCCTAGAAAACTGGAATATAAAGTAAATGAACCGATTTTTCCAAATGCTGTCACAAAAAGAATATAACCTTGGTTGTTTATTAAAGTATATTTGGAAACCCCCATGTTTTGGGCCTTCACTGGCCTGGATCATGACTCAAATCTCAGTTCCTGAAAAGCTATTTTTGTTCAAGTTCTAAATAATTTAGTCAAATGGGAATACAGTCAGATTTCATCCCACATGAGACACCCCACCCCAATGTTCAAACTTCATTCCCGCAGAGAGAAATGTCCTGAAAGATATAAAGGTGGTTTCCACCACAGGGGTTTAGTCCTTCATTCCACAAGAATTGATTGGGTTCTAGTATGTGCCAGGCATCACTCTAGGCTCAGGGGACCTGACAGGAAACCAGCAGGGCAGGGTTGCTTTTCTCATGGAGCTGTAGTCTAATAAATGACCACCTCAGTTTGTCCCAGAGGATCCATCATTCTAGCACCCCTCTCTGAGCAAGATGAGTTCAAGCTCCATAGTCGTTTTTTTTTTTTTTAAGAGAGAGTGTCATGGTGTGAGTGGGGGAGGGGCAGAGAGAGAGAGAGAGAGAGAGAGACACAGAAACCGAAGCAGGCTCAAGGCTCTGAGCTTTCAGCACAGAGCCTGATGCAGGGGCTTGAACCCACGAACCGCAAGATCATGACCTGCAAGCTCCCTAGTCTTAACATCCCTGCATACAGGCTCAACCCAGGCAATGTTTCCCTATTCCCAGGTAAGTTCCAAAGTTGATGGTCTTTTTCCTAGCAGGGACAGAGGCCTGGCTTACTGACAAGTGGTATGGCCTTGGGAGAATGTGATAACCTCCTCTACCACTACCCTTGATGGCATACTACCGAGGCACTGGGAATTTCCCAGAACCTCTCAGCCCCAAGGCCGCTTTACTGAAGAATTATTTACTGTTGAAAATATTAGAAATGGTATTCTTGAAATGATCTTTTAAAATGCTTTTTTCTCTGATGTTACTTCTAAGTACATATATATTTATATAATTTCAGATTTCTTCTTAGCAAGTTCAGATCAGCAACCAGGGGAGAAATCGTAACTCCAAAAACTGAAAGTGGGCGGAGCTACAGCTTGGACTTAGACGGCCAAAACTTTCGGAGTTTAAAGTCCATCCCTGGTTCAGACAGGTAAAGCACATACAGATTGCACAACGGTATAGCCTGAGAATAAGGTTGACTTATTTCCATCCAAACAGTGCTTCTAGGTACCTGTAAAGTATTTCTTCTTGGAGAACTTGTAACATAACATGAAAAGCCAGGAGGGTATTTTTCAGTTGAAATGGGAAGCGCTTAGCCTTCTGGAATTACAGCTATCAGAATCATTGGTGTGATGTGTAGGGACGGGACTTGATGTTTGGGGATATACAGGGAAAATACATTCTTTTCAGTGATTTCTTGATCTTTCTCTGTTGAAGCTTCTGAAAAGAAACATGTGAGCATTAGATATATTCCTTGCAGCTTTTTAAAAGTTATTAATAATTTCATCACTTGAACTGCTCCAGAGAATTTCCATAAATTCCACCTCTTTCTAGTTCCACCTCATCCAACTTGTTATCAGTGGGGCCAAGTGAGAATCTCCTATGCCCAGGGTTATCACCTTGTCAAGAAAAGCAAAAAGAAAGGATAGCCAAGAGCATAGTCATTTCACATCAGGCTTGATTTTCTTTATCCTGTTGGGGTATAAGTCAAGGCTTATTTTCATGATTAGTGTACTATCAAAGGCAGTGATGAGAAAAAAGATGTACCCTCATGTTTCACTGGTTTGTCCAAATGTTAATTCCCTTTCATTTTCCTGGAGCTGCAGTAATTCTACAAATCCAGCTAGTGAAGCCTCCTCAGGTTATGTGAGCAGAATTGCATTCTCCCCTGTAATGTATTTTAGAATATGGAACAGCAAATTCCCCTAGAGAGGACCCTCTTATGACTTTGGTTTTTTCCCATGGTGGCTCTCTATACTGGTTTCTTTTTTCTCTACAGCATTGCTGCAAAGTAGTGCATTTTATGTAAAACAACACAAAAAATGAGGAAGTATAAAATCATTTATGATCCACTCTCAAAAGATCATCGATATTCAGTAGTTTTCAAATTTTCAAGAATGTAAATATATTTCCTTTATGATTAAAAAAAATTCAAACCATAGTTGCTTTTGTCCTTGAAATAGTCTCCTCGACTTACCTTGGGGCAGCCCCCTGCCATGTTCCACAGAATCTTTGTATAAAAACTTCATTTTTGTTTGCGGTTGTTGAACTTCTGACTCTCAGACAGTGGTCCCCATTATTTAGAGATAAGAACCAACTAACTTAGTGTTACTATTTTTGCCCAGCTTCTTGGGGACTCCACAGATGAGCCATTTTGGCATAGACTTCAGGCTAATATTTAAGAGGGGTGATACACACACACACACACACACACACACACACACACACACACACACACA